>NC_069070.1:96695307-97303575 GCF_025698485.1 Gossypium arboreum | reverse complement strand
AATTAAAATGATTGTAATTATTATTTTACTAATTTTTGGGATATGTAATTAGATCGAGACTATAATCTCCACGTAGGAATTATTTTATTTATTTTAAAATAATTCATGTGACTCAAAACGAATAATTTTTTGAAGAATTCTAGAGAATCGAGACACATCCAAGACTAATAATCGAGATGACACAAACTCAGCTTAGCCAATTGAAAAAAGACTGATGATGGTCCGACGGCGGAGGCTGCCAATGGTTTGATGGTGGTCAACGGTGATGCAACAGTGGAAATGGCGATGATCCGATGACGGTGACGTCAACCATCGATACAACAAAAGTCCACGGTGATGGTAACAGTTCAACTACAGATCCCTTCGATACTTTTCAAGTAATTTGTATATGCTTTGGGGTAACATTTGTAATTTTTTGTTTATTACTTTTTTCTAGGATGGAATTATGGAAACTTTGACGGGTCAAATTCATTTCATTTTATGTTTTCCTGTGATAGCATGATGAAATTTAAATTGGGTACAAAATATGTTCATGCTTATGTATGATAAGCATGCCATATAGTTTAGAAAAAGAATATCACATGTACTTGTCATGCATTTATTAATCATTCACTTGTCATGCATTTATTAATCATTCATTATTGAAACCGAAAATAAAAAAACACCGCATGTTATTGTCTTGGTTGTGATTATTTGGATGCTCTTCATGCGTGAGTTTGTGCCATGTTATGTTGAGTAGATATGTGCAAGTGAGAGTGAAAAAATGGCTTGGTAAATAGCTTGTTTTTGTCCACATGGTTAGACACGCAAGCATGTGTCTAGGCTGTGTGTGACACAGGGTCAACCTCATGGGTGTGTGATCTGGTTGTGTGTCCCCTGCACCTAATTTTTTTGCAAAATAGAATGTTGAGAATTGAGTACACGGGCAGAGACACGGGCATGTGTCTCAGTCGTGTGAAGGACACGGTCTCGGGACATGGGCGTGTGCCCTAGCTGTGTGACTTCAATTTGTTATTGGGTGACAAACAGAGAGTTACATAGGGTTTAGACACGGGCGTGTCCTATATCCACACGGGCGTGTAACCCTTGTTTAGTGGAAAAATTTTCTAAGTGTTTTAAAAATTTCTAAATTTCTTGGTTTAGTCTCGAACCACCTCCGATGCATGTTTTGGGCCTCGTAGGCTCGTAATAAGGACTTTATGATTAATTGTAAAAAGTTTTAATTTGTACGAAAATTTATGGCTCGAAAATGTATGTATGCTTGTGTTTAAGTTCGATAATGCCTCGTACCCTGTTCTAGCGTCGAATATGGGTAATAGGTGTTACACTAACCCAGCTTGGATGTGGCTTGCTAAAAAGAACAAGAATGCCATTGACATTTGAGCCCAAACCATCCATTAATGGGAAGAGAAGCCTAAATTCACCAATGAGCAGCACAACCAACTTTGGGACAATTAATTAAGAGTCCCTACATGTGTAAAAAATCACAAAATAGACCCAGCAAAATTCCTTGTGATACAAGTCTCAAGGCCCAAATTTAGACCCATGGATGTGATGGGCTCACACTACCTCAAGGCCTAAGAACAATGTCAAAGGCCAAGCAAATCAAACCAAGATTCAATCAAAGACAATGTAACACCCCTAACCCGTATCCCTTGCCGGACTAAGGTTAAAAGGCATTACTTGACATATCAAAACATTTAACATTTAATTCAAAATCATTATAGTATCATAGTCATACATCCATACAAAGTCCCCTACGTAGGTCAATGAGATCTTAAACATGCTTTAGAAAGTGGTCGAGACTAAATTGAACACATACAAAAATTTTCGAAACTTAAACATTTTTCAAAGTTATAAAGGTCGCACGTCTGTATGAGTAGGCCGTGTGCCTCACACGACCAGTAGACACGCCCATGTGTCTAAGCTATGGCAAAACAGCGCATACATACTGACTTGTCAACACGGCCACAAGACACGCTCGTATGCTAGGCCATGTGAAAATTAGGGAGGCTACTGACTTGGGTCACATGACTTACCACACGCCTATGTGCCAGCCCGTGTGCCACACACGACCAATTGACACGCCCATGTGTCTATGCCATGTCAAAACTGTAGGGTATACTGACTTAAAATCATAGGGTACCCAGGGGACACATGGCCGTGTAACATACCCGTGTGTTGCACAGGCTGAGACACACACCCGTGTCTCTGCCCGTGTGGACAAAAAATAGGTCATTTATAAGGCAATTTTCCATCCTAATTTTGGACTCTCCCTACATGATCAAAACCAAACATTTTATACCAAATTCTCAACCAATTCACAACTAAAATATACATCATTCATGCCATTTCATTAACAACAAATTCCATCCTTTTTAACCAATTCAAAACATACCAAAAATCACATAGTAAACTCATTCATTTTAACATATCCTTAGCTCAATATTTCACATCCAATCTCATTCCAAAATCATAACATTTCAACAACAAAATCACATTACCAACTCACCAAATTGACCATTTCTCACTAAGTCATTCATGAACACGTCATATGAACATTATTCCATCACATAGTTTATGCTCGAAAGACATTCATATAACCAAAACCAAGCCATATCACATGGCTAGCTATACACATTACCAAACATATTCAAATACTTCTAGCCTATACATGCCATACTTCAATATATACATTTTCAAAAGGTACCAAAATATAGTTCGATAGTGTGGTAATGATCCTCGACGATCCCCAAGCTTCCGATAGCTTAGATATCTATAAAACAGTTGAAAACACACACAAACTAAGCTTTCCAAAAGCTTAGTTAGCCATATACAAATAAACTTTTATTATAACACATATAAGCATCATAAAATACATATATTCCATTGTCAAATACTATCACAAAACACATAGTTCATATACATTTCACATATTCCGAATTCATATGCACATATAGCATGTTTTCTTGTATTTATATCACTTTTCATCACTTACACATATACTTACCTTTCATTCTCAAATGATGATAAACATTTCAAACGTACCTGAATCGGATACATATCCACATAGTTATTCATTTCTCGGAATGCCTGTTGAATTGTTAATAATCAATAAGGATACTCGAATAGCTCAGAAAGCTCGTACAACGCCAACGTCCCAGACGTAGACTTACATGTAATCGAATATCAATGCCACTGTCCCATACAGGGTCCTACACGAAATCAAATACGATGCTAATGTCCCAAACATGGTCTTATATGTAAATCATAAGTCGATGCCAACGTCCTAGACATGGTCTTACACGAAAACACATATCGGATCCTATGTCATGACATATGTATCCCAACTATTCCTATCATTCATACGGGGCTTTTTGGACGTTGTTACATTATCGAAACTTTCTCGGACATCACATATTGAGCTCTCATATAGCCATTCATTACAATTCAATGTCATATAAACATAAATAAATCAATTCAAACAAGTTTATTTGTATATTGACTTACCTTGTACGGATTCGACCAAACGGAGTTGACTACTCGACGACTTTCGACTTCCCCTATCTAATTTCATTTTCTTTTGTTATTGATCTATATAAATTCAAAATTAACTCTTTTATTTAACAAATCATTCAATTCAATCCATATACACATAATTAGGGCATTTTACAAATTAGCCCTCACATTTTTACATTTTGACAGTTTAGTCCCTAATCACAAAAATCACAAAATATACCAAATTTCCATATACCCATGCTTAGCCAAATTTTCATAGTGTTCATATAAGCCCACATATTTCATTTATTTCACATTTTAGTCCCTCAATTTCTCATTTTCACAATTTAGCACAAATTACTCAAATTTATCAAAAATCTCAAGATAAAACATAGTAATTTAACACATATCTTTCATTTACTATCATCAAACTTCACAAAACTCACATTATCAACAATGACATAACTCAAAATCAGAAATTGAGACATGGGCTTGATAGAATACTAAGCAACGATAAAAAAAACGTAGAAATCATCAAAAATCGATCAAAACTCATACCTTAATTCAAAATCAAAGTGTTGAAACCCTAGCTTGAGTTTTCTTTTCTTTTCCTTTGATATTTTCAACAAGAACAAACAAATAATGAACTAATTTCATGTAACACCCTTTACCTGTATTCGATGTCGAGATAGGGTTCGAGGCATTAACGGACTTAAACGTACACCATTTCATAAAACCAGGCAATAAAATTTCATCCGTATCAAAACTTTTCATACACATTCATAATGTCCCTTACACGAGCTACTGATGCTCTAAACATGCATTAAAGGTGGCTTGAGACTAAACTGAGAACTTTGGAAAGTTTTGGGAAAACGTAAAATAATTTTTATGAAATAGAGTCACACACCGGTGTGGACACAAGGACACGCCCACATCCTCAGGCCGTGTAACTCTCTGTTTATGATGTCAGTAAAACAAATTGAACCACACGGCCAGGCCACACGCCCGTGTACTAGGCCATGTCCTCCACACGGCTGAGTCACATCGACGTGTCTCTCCCCGTGTGGCTAGCACTTAGGCTATTTTCCAACCCTTTTTGTTGCCTTAATCTTTCACAAACTTAACCACTTTAAAGACACCTATCATAGCATCATTATAATGATTTAGCATGCCTCACTAAGGCACATTTTTAACAACCAACAATAACATATTACCCAATAATTAATCTCTACTTATTCAACAAATGTCCATGTTCAAACATTATTAACTTAATGCTAATTTACGCGTTTATTCCATAGCCATGACCACCCCGAATAGTCCTAAGCATTCTCGTGCACATATGTTATACTATTCATTCATAGTAAACAATTATAATCACATCGTAAGGCATTAACAAATAGTAAGGATAATTAGGCTTATAAGCCAAAACATTATAAGCCACATCCCATGGCTATATACAATGAATCAACATAAGCCAATATATTTGGCTGCTCATAATAACATCTAACATAAAAACTAAGTCTTTATACATGCCACTCATTTGTAAAAGCTTAACATATATATATAAGTTGACACTTCCAAAATGATGACTTGATAGTTTGATGCTGCCTCCGACGATTTCCAACCCCGAGCTGACTTGACAACACTAAAGAAATGGAGAGGAGGGAGTAAGCTTAAACCTTAGTAAGTCCATATGAAAATAATAAGCAATAAGTCAACATGCTTCTCAAGGTATTATAACAATAATTACACTTTTACTTATATTCGGTCATCTTTGTTCTCTCAAGTCATAGTTACCAAATTATTTATATCTGGAGCTACGAAACTCCAAATTAAGATCCGCTTATTTTTCCTGAAACTAGACTCACATATCTTCTTACCATAAAATTTTCAGAATTTTTGGTCTATCCAATAAGTACAATTTATTCTTTAAAGTTACCCCTTTCTTATTGTCTAACAGTTCCGACCCCTCTTCACTAAAATTAATTATCTCATAATGCGGGACTAGGATGATGTTTTCGTCTATTTCTATTAAAAATAGACTCATTAAGAATTATAAAAATATAAATTATAACCTATAATTATTTTTGTACAATTTTCAATTATTTTCTCAAATCAGAACAGAGGACTTCAAAATAGTTCTAACTCTGTTTCACACAAATTCAAATATATCATAATATAAAATTCCTTTGCTTACACCGTTCCTTTATAAGAAACTAGACTTGATTAGATTTAATTCAATATTTCATTCAATCTTTAAGCCTCTTTCCACTATTTTTGGTATATTTTCTAATTTGGACTACTACAGCTATCCCAAAACTGTTTAGTGTAAAGTAATGGTAACTAAGCTTATAACACCTTTACAAACCATTTTAAACATTATGGTAAAAATACATATTGGTACATCATAAGCATAGAACCATAATCATAAAGTCATCAATATTTCATTCTCATAGGCATAGCTTATTTATTTGTATCCATACCAAAGATGCATCATTTCATCATCGTAATAGTATTTGAGCTTCGAGTACATACCTTTACCTTTTCAACATGCTCATATACTTACCTTCTCGTTTTCATCACAAGCTTTGAACTACCTATTAAACCACTTAGAATACTACCGAAAATTCAATAAGCCTTAAACATAGGGTAAGATACCGATGCCATGTCCTAGACATGGTCTTACACTGGCTCACACATTAAAGTCGATGCCATGTCCCAGACATGGTCTTACACTGACTCTCATATATCGAGGCCGATACATGTCATAGACATGGTCTTACACTGGCTTTCATCTATCGGTGCCGATGCCATGTCCCAAACATGGTCTTACACTGACACATCTCAAGCCGATGCCATGTTCCAAACATGGATTTACACTAGTTTTTATATCTCGAGGCCGATGCCATGTTCCAGACATGGTATTACACTAGCTCTTGTTTGGATACCGATGCCATGTCCCAAACATGGTCTTACACTGGCTCTCATAATGTGGCCGATGCATGTCCCAGACATGTCTTACACTAGCACACATATCACCCAAATGTCATGGCATGAATATCCAATCTATTCCTAAGGTTCAACCAGGAGTTTATCACGTTAAGTCTTATCATGCATACTCATATTCACAATCAAAAAATTTATGCTATATCAATTTAATCTCACGTAATAACCATGTAGTTGCATTATTTACACCCAACTTACTCGTTTTAATGGAATATCAATTTCCATCAAATTTCCAATGCATTCAATCATTACATAAATGTTATTAACATTTGGCATCACTTTCTCTTATACAATATCATCAACATAAAATTCAATATAATCATAGCAAGATAGATTTCAAGTATATTAACAATAACATGGATATCATGCTTATTTAATCACACGGACTTACCTCGAATACAATTTCGGTTAATTACTTCATTTTAGTCCATAACCTCGTACTTTCCAATTAAAGCCCAAATCTCGATTTTATTAATCTATAATGATAAAATTCACTACTTTAATCATCATATTAACCAATACATTCTATAATTTATACTTTGGAAAAATGACCATTTTTGCCCCTAGACTTTCACAAAAATTACGATTTTACCCCTAGGCTCGTAAATCGATTTTTAACGAATTTATCCATTAATCAAGCCTAGCCAAATTTATTTTAGGCTTATAGCAGCCCACAATTTCATTCATTTCACACATTTATCACCTTTTTATCAACCTTTACAAATAGGTCCATTTAGGTGTTTTTCATGAAAATCCTTTCACAAAAGTTGTTTATTACACAACCATGACTTATTGTCTTTCATAAAAATTCAGCAAACAACATAAATATTCACATGGAGAAACCCTAGAATTTTAATCATTTTGTAGAATAATCCCCCCATTAGCTAGATTAAGCTACAAGGGTTCCAAAAATATAAAAATCATAAAAAATGACCATCAAAATCACTTACTTGCAAGGGAACTAATTGGCTGAAAATTTAAGCTCTCAAAACCCCCATGTTTGCTGCCATTTTTGGTGGAAGAAGGAGAAGAAATGAAAAAGATGACAACTTTTTTCTTTATTTTATTTTATTACCAAAAAAGTCACATAATGTCCACCAAATTTTGACTTTTCAACTTTTTTGTCCCCTATGGCCAGCCATCACTCCCCTAATGGCCTATTTGCACTTTAAAGACCTCCAATTTTGGTTCTCTAGCTATTTAACATATTTGGGTAGTAAAACAAAACTTTTTCCATTTATGCGATTTAGTCTTTTTTCGCAATTAAGCTCACGAACACTAAAATTAATTCACCAAAATTTTCATGCACTCATATAATCATGCTATAACACAGAAAATAATATTAAAATAATTTCTTGACCTCAGGTTTGTGGTTTCAAAACCACTGTTCCGACTAAGCCCTATTTTGAGATGTTACATTTCACGCTTTATTTTATTAATCTAATAACATTAATATACATTTTACTAAAATAGCCTTATTATTATCATTTGAATTCCACTAACCCTTAGCATATATTCCCATTCATAAATTCAATGTTATAATTCCATCATAAGGACCCCACAAATATAAAGACATAGCAATTTGGCTCTTTAGCAAATAGAACATGTAACACCCTAGCCCCAAGTCCGATCACGGTTTAGGCTATAAGGTATTCTTGAGCTAAACATTTAATTTCATTCACATAATCTATCAACTAAATAGAAATCGAGCTGAAAAATACTGATCTTTGAGTTATATATATATGCCATTTTCACATGGCCAAAATATTTACAATTACAAAACATAACTGTCACCGGCCTAACCTATACATGCCATATCAAGGCTAAAATATTACTGTACTAAAAAGGGTTGATAGTATGATGAACTGCTGATGATCCCCGAGTCGGTAGCCAAAATCGACAATCTAAAAAAAAGAGCAAAGAAATAAAGAACAGAATAAGCTTTAGAGGCTTAGTAAGTTTTAAGCATTTCAACAATTAAAGCATGTCATTTAAAACGAACAACGAATATTACAAAACTTGTATTGAAATTACAATCATTAGGCCGAATATACACAAGTTTACCACATATAAAGACTATTGGCCGAATATATATAAATACACGAAGAAATTTTCAGCACATGCTTCACATTACTTCATGGCTTAAATAACTGATTTAATTCACATATTTTCATATAATTACAGACATCGACCGAATAGGTCATTCTCTTATTCATAGATATAATAATTTTCCACACAATTATATCTTTATTTGATTCTAATCACTCACCCAGAAATCAATTCACATATGAGTACATAATACGTACCTGGACATTATCATATATCATACATAATCAATAATAGTTTGCTTTGAACATTTCAATTTGTAATCTCTCTCGAATCACCGGCGTTAAGCCTGCTAGGTTTACAAACCCGAATCCAGTCGCTAACACAAAGTCTGCGGGACTTTAAGCCCGGATATAGTACCAGCAATAAGCCTGCAAGACTTAACCCGGATATATATATATTACTAGCACGAAGCCTGCGGGATTTAACCCGGATACATATTACCAGCACGAAGCCTGTGGGATTTAACCCGGATACATATTACCAGCACAAAGCCTGCGGGATTTAACCCGGATACATATTACCATATATCGACTACTAAGCATATTTATCCACATGATAACTCGGCTCACATAACATATCACATTTGTACTTCATTTGAATATAAGCACACAAAGAAAACACACCTTCAATATAACATAGGTTCAGCACTTATACGCAAGAACACATAACCATTTATTTGTCTCAGCCTAACTCCTACTATCCATTTGGTTATATGCCATGTACTCAATCTATTTATCTGTGACAGTCCAAAATTGACCCTAGTCGGGAAATGGTTTCGGGACTGCTAAACCGAGTCACCAAAATGTTTGAATGTAATATTTATTGTCTAGAATACGTAATTATGAATGTGTGAAAATTTCAAGCTTCGATTTAGTCAATTGCATGTGAATTTAGTCAATAGGACTTAGGTGTGACACGTTTGAAATGTGATAGGTTAATCTATAAGGACCTATTATTGCATGTAATCAAAGGGGTGGACTTGCATGTCAATTTCCCCATTTAAGAACTAGTGGCCGGCCATGACAAAGGGGGATGGGCAAAACATGTCATGAAACATGTTGTGTAAGTGTTTTATGTTGAAATAAATAAAATAAGGAGTATGGGTAATAAAAAAAAAGAAAAAAAGTGTGTGATGGCTTCTCCCCCTCCCCATTGCCGTGAAGGTAAGATAGAAAACAAAAAAAAAGTGTTCATCTTTGAACATCTTTGGCTGAAAAATTGAAGGAAAAAGGGAAGAAGGGAGTGAAGCATTCGGCTATCCTAGGTCACTATTAAGGTAAGTTTGATGTTGTGCCATGAGATTCAAGCATGTTTTAGTAGTTAGCTTGAGTTCTAACTAGCCCATGGTTCAAATCTTTACTATGTCATGGAGATAATGTTCGCTAAGGTGGATTTGTGGATGTCATTTGCATGCTAAAAGTAAAGCTTGTAATGATGCATGGGATGGTGGATTGATGACTCTTAAATCTTCTCTTTAGCATTTTTGAGTGAGGCATTATGTTCCTTGTTCAACCATGACCAAAATTGAAATGGTATGTTGTTGTAAGGCATTCGGCCATGGTAGGAAGTAAAAGAAAACTATGGTCGTTGTTCATGTTATTTGGATGAGAAATGGTAGTAAGGTGGGGTACAAATGTTAGTGTTTGATTTACTAGTGTATATGTGTGTATTAGCCTAGTTTTGAACTTGAAACAAAATGGTGTTTAGTCGATACAAGTGACCATACTTGTAGAATGTATCAAGTGTTGCAATCGGCCTCAACATAGACATGTATGTTCGGCCATATGAATGAGTACGTAAGTTGATGTGTATGCTCGGCCATAGGTAGCCTATTGATGGCTTTAGCTTGACTTAGAAAATTCGGCTAAGGGGAAATATTAACTAGTATGTTGAATTCGATTCGTGATTTCGTACCCATGTGACTCTAATGTCTAATGTATATATGGGCTAAGTACCTTGAGCTTCTCTTTGATGTTCGAATGAATTGTATTGAATTGCTTGATGTGATTAAAAATGTGCATGACCATTGTGTATTTGAGCTAAAGGGTGGCCATATGACCTTTTAAACTCCTTGTCATATTCGGCCATAAGCTAGCATAATGAGACTTTAATAAGTTAAATTTGTGTGAATTAGCTCAAGAGCTTAGAGGACCACAGTTGGATAAGGGGAAGGAAAAAGTGATCGAATAGCCGTCGAAATCGCTCGACCACATTCGAGGTAAGACTTCGAGTAATAATCCTACTCGAATTATATTGAAATGATTTGTCATATTATGGCGGATAGCCGAATGTACGTAGGGACTACGTTGTAAAGTCAATCGAAATCATGCTCTTTGTGTGTGGCTATTGAGCCGAAATTGGAAAGGTTTGATAAATGTTTTGTGTTTGAGCCTTAGTAACGAAAATGAAATATGGATGTGTCGTGATTATTGATATATGTGTGCATGAGCATTTGAATGATACCCGGGCTAAGCCCCGAAGGCATTTATGCTAGTGATTATATCCGGGCTAAGACCCGAAGGCATTTGTGCGAGTTGCTATATCCGGGTTAAGACCCGAAGGCATTTGTGCGAGTTGTTATATTCGGGCTAAGACCAAGGCATTTGTCGAAGTTGCTATACCGGGTTAAGACCAAGGCAATTGTGCTTGTGGTTATATCCGCTAAATTCAAGAAACTTGGTTTGAAGGTGAGCGTTTTGTGCTGCAATAAATTCAATTAATACGCTCGAAAAAACCCAAACGATAAGGTATGTTTGCATGTGCGTCGGAAAAGTCGATTCGTTTGAAATAGTATTCGTTCAATCGACTAACGAACTTTCGGCTCTTAGATAGGTTGATACCTTGTGTATGTATGTTGATGAAGTGTGAAGTAAGTATGATTATGAGAATGTGTATAAGTAAAGTGATTCATTTAGCTATGTGAACGTAATACTTTAGTCGAAGCCGATTTCATTACTTGAAACTTACTAAGCATTAAAATGCTTACCCCGTTTGCTTTGGCTCTTTGTTTTCTAGATTTTGTTCGTTAGCTATCGGATTCGGGATCATCGAAGTCGAAGTCATCCACACTATCAAAGCCCTTTTGGTACTCTTTTAGTTGAACTCTGGATATGGCATGTATAGGACTACCCTTTTTTATTTTTCAAGTACGTTTTGTGATGTATGTGTGTACAACCATGCGAAAATGGCTCGTAGAAGTGGAGTATGGCATTAGACTATTTGTGTTTATGTATATATGTATGGTTTCATGATGTGACTATGGACTGGAATGGAAGTGTTGGGCAAATGATCAGCCATTGGAATGGCTAAATATGATTATATGTGGACCTATGTATGACAAAACTCTAGTTGGTCCATGGAAACCACGAAATAGGTAAAGTTTACCTTGAAAACCGATGCTGACAGCAGGAGTGGTGTGGATTTGAAAAATCACAAAAATTTGTAGGAATGGAATTAAATAGTGAATAAATTATGTAATCGAACCTTGATGAATATATTTTCAGATGAAAGTAACGAAATGATCATATGAACAGTATATTAAGAGATATTAAAGTTCTCGTGAAATAGGGCCAGAACAGTTTCTGGATCCCTTGTTTCGACTTTTAAAATTTACCATAAATTATCCATAGACAATTAGAAGTCATGCCTTATATTTATAGATTCCTCTTTGAATCTAGTTTCATTAGAAAAAACAGTATGAGAATTGAAGCTCTGTACAGGGAGATATCCAAGTCGCAATACATGAAGGTCAGAGTAGTCAAACCCAGAATCAGGGGAGACTTTAACTAATAAACTGTACTAATTGGCCCCACCAAAAATTCTAGAAATAAAGCCATAGATGGATATATGAGTCTAATTTTAGGGAAAATTTATGGAATCAGTTTTCGAGCTTTGGAACTCGAGATATGATTTTTTAAGGCGATGTGTGATTAGCCAGCCACTCTGTCAAAAAAAATTTAACAAAGTAGTTAAGTCTGTTAGCACCTCGCGTTCGACTCCGGCAACGGTATCGGGTACGGGTTGTTACAATTTTATTGGTATCAGAACTATGGTTTAGTCGATTCTAGGACTACCGTAATACGTTTGGGTCTAGCTATACATGTCATTATGTGATTAATTGATTGTGTGGTGATTTACATTTGAATTTGTGTTTATTTATAGTAATGGATCCCGATCCCAACCGAAGCGATAGTGATGATGTGGAGAGTGTGGCGCTGCTCCGCACAAGGGACAGCAATACCGTGACTCTCAACCTTTTGCTAGCAATCCGAATGATGAGGCTAGGCAAGCTTTTTATAGCGTGATGAATGATTGGTTCAACCAATACATTCGAACTAATACGGATGTTCCACAACCTCCATTCCCGACTAATACAACCCCTGCACCTACAATACCTCCGGTAACTGACCAAATAAGGTCAAATAAGCCCCCAGTTGACAGAATCCGAAAACATGGGGCTACTGAATTTAAAGCTACGGATAGCGACGATGCCGAGCAAGCTGAATTTTGGTTGGACAACACTATCCGGGTACTCGATGAGCTATCTTGTACTCCCGATGAATGCCTAAAGTGTACTATCTCCTTGCTACGCGATTCTGCCTACTATTGGTGGAGTACTCTGACTTCTGTTGTACCCCGAGGTTGCCTGAACAAAATGTAAGTCAGAGTGGGAAACTAGGTGCTAGTACTGCTCGGGGTAGACCGTCTAGAAACACGGGTAATGCTAGTGGCGGTCAGAGAGGATCTAGAGATGCTACAACCAGATCTGAGCCTCGTCTACCGCTAGAGCTTATGCTATACGTGCTCGCGAGGATGCTTCTTCGCCTGATGTTATTACCGGTACTTTTACTCTCTTTAAGACTAATGTAATTGCTTTGATTGACCCCGGTTCTACTCATTCTTATATATGTGAAACCTTAGCATCCAGTAAAACTTTACCTATTGAGTCTACTGAGTTCATAATTCGGGTGTCAAATCCCTTGGGTCGTTACGTGCTTGTCGACAAAGTGTGTAAGAAATGTCCCTAGTAATTCGAGGTTCTGTTTTCGGCGGACTTGATGCTTCTGCCGTTTGATGAATTTGATGTTATTCTTGGTTTGGATTGGTTGACCGTGCATGATGCGGTTGTGAATTGCAAAAGCAAGACTATGGATTTGAGGTGCGCAAATAACGAGATGATCCGAGTTGAGTCTACGGACTTAAAGGGGTTCCCAGCTATAATATCATCAATGTTGGCCCAGAAATATGCAAGAAAGGGGTGCGAAGCATACCTTGCGTATGTACTTGATGATAAGGAGTTAGAAATAAAACCCGAATCTGTGCTGGTAGTTTGTGAATACCCGGATGTTTTTCCCGAAGAATTACCGGGTTTGCCACCTATTCGGGAGATAGAGTTTGGTATTGAGCTTGTACCTGGGACTACACCGATTTCGATAGCTCCGTATCGTATGGCACCAACCGAGTTAAAAGAGTTGAAAGCTCAGTTGCAAGAATTGACGGATAGAGGTTTCGCTCAACCAAGTTTCTCACCTTGGGGTGCATCAGTATTGTTTGTGAAAAAGAAGGACGGAACCATAAGGTTGTGCATTGACTATCGTCAGCTGAATAAAGTGACGATAAAGAATAAATATCCATTACCGCGTATTGATGATTTGTTTGATCAACTAAAGGGAGCCTCAGTGTTTTCAAAGATAGATTTGAGATCGGGTTATTATCGATTCTATGGATTCGAGATTCGGATGTACCCAAAACTGCTTTCAGAACGAGGTACATTCACTACGAGTTCTTAGTGATGCCGTTCGGGCTCACTAATGCCCCTGCGGTGTTTATGGATTTGATGAATTGGATCTTCAGACAGTATTTGGACCGGTTCGTAGTTGTGTTCATTGACGACATCTTGGTCTATTCAAGAGATGAGACCGAACATGCTGAACACCTGAGATTAGTGTTGCAAATTTTACGGGATAAGCAGTTATATCCTAAGTTCAACAAGTGTGAGTTCTGGTTAAGAGAGGTTAGCTTCTTGGGTCATGTGGTATCTGTATCAGGTATTCGAGTCGACCCGAGCAAAATTTCAGCCATACTTAACTGGAAGCCTCCGAGAAATATTACTGAGGTTTGGAGCTTTTTGGGGCTTGCCGGTTACTACCGACGGTTTGTAAAAGGTTTCTCGATGATAGCCACACCCATGACGAAGCTACTTCAAAAAGATGTTAAGTTCAAATGGACGGAAAAATGTCAGAAAAGTTTTGATCAACTGAAAACTTATTTGACGGAAGCTTCAATTTTAGTGCAGCCCGAATCAGGCAAAGAGTTTGTCATCTATAGTGACGCCTCCCTACTTGGGTTAGGTTGCGTATTGATGCAAGAAGGTCGAGTCGTGGCCTATGCGTCGAGACAATTAAAGCCACATGAGAAGAATTATCCGACCCATGATCTCGAACTAGCTGCCATCGTATTCGCCTTGAAAAATATGGCGACATTACTTATTTGGTGAGAAGTGCCATGTATTTTCAGATCACAAAAGTCTCAAATATTTGATGACTCAAAGAGACTTGAATCTACGACAAAGGCGTTGGCTTGAGTTGTTGAAAGATTATGAGCTGGTCATTGATTATCACCCGAAAGGCTAATGTGGTTGCGGACGCCTTAAGCGGGAATCACTTGCTTTATGAGCGATGAATGTACACTTGTCTGTTCTACCCGATAATGTGTTAGTAGCTGAATTAAAAGCCAAACCATTTTTGATTCATCAAATTCATGAAGCTCAGAAAGTCGATGATGAACTGGTTGTAAAACGGGCTGAGTGTGTTCCGAACAAGGAATCGGAGTTTCAAATTGATGATGATAATTGTTTGAGGTTCAGAAGTCGTTTGTGTGTTCCAAGGAATTCGGAACTCATTTCGATGATTCTGGATGAAGCCCATTGTAGCCGAATGTCAATTCACCCGGGGAGTACGAAGATGTACAACGATTTGAAACATTGGTTTTGGTGGCATGGTATGAAACGAGACATCTCCGACTTTGTTTCGAGATGTTTAATATGTCAACAAGTGAAAGCGAAAAATCAAGTGCCTTCAGGATTACTTCAGCCGATCACGATACCCGAGTGGAAATGGGATCGAGTCACAATGGACTTTGTGTCCGGACTGCCATTGTCAGCAAGTAAGAAGGATGCGATTTGGGTTGTTGTTGATAGACTGACTAAGTCGGCTCACTTTATCCCCGTGCGTACGGATTTTTCATTGGATAAACTAGCTGAATTGTACGTTTCTCAGATTGTGAGATTACACGGGGTACCGATTTCTGTTGTGTCGGATAGAGATCCGAGATTCACCTCGTGATTTTGGAAGAAATTGCAAGAAGCTTTGGGTACCAAGCTGCATTTTAGCACCGCTTTTCATCCACAAACCGATGGTCAATCTGAGCGGGTAATTCAGATACTTGAGGATATGTTGAGATGTTGCGTCCTAGAGTTTAATGGTTCATGGGAACGATATTTACCTTTAATTGAATTCGCTTACAACAATAGTTTTCAATCAAGTATTAAGATGGCACCTTACGAGGCTTTGTACGGGCGTAAATGCCGTACACCATTGTTTTAGACCGAGCTCGGTGAAAGCAAAATTTTCGAGTGGTTTTGATTAAAGATGCTGAATGAAAAGTAAAAGTAATCCGTGAAAATCAAGATAGCCTCCGATCGTCAGAAGTCGTACGCGGATCTGAAACGAAAAGACATTGAGTATCAGGTGGGAGATAAAGTGTTTCTTAAAGTTTCGACTTGGAAAAAAATACTCAGATTTGGCCGTAAAGGCAAATTGAGTACGAGATTCATCGGGCCATATGAAGTATCCGAACGAGTCGGTCCAGTTGCATATCGATTGATTCTACCTCCTGAACTTGAAATGATTCACGACGTCTTTCATGTTTCGATGCTTCGACGTTATAGATCTGATCCATCGCACATAATTAGTCCATCAGAGGTCGAAATTCAAGCCGATATGAGTAATGAAGAAGAACCGATTCGTATCCTAGCTCGTGAAGTGAAGGAGTTGCGAAACAAAAGGGTTCCGTTAGTAAAAGTGTTATGGCTCAAACACGGGATGGAAGAAGCTACTTGGGAACCCGAGAACTCTATGAAAGAGCGTTACCCAAACCTATTTACCGGTAAGATTTTCAGGGATGAAAATTTCTTAAGTGGGGGAGAGTTGTGACAGCCCAAAATTGACCCTCGTCGGGAAGTGGTTTCGGGACCGCTAAACCGAGTCACCGAAATGTTTGAATGTAATATTTATTGTCTAGAATATGTAATTATGAATGTGTGAAAATTTCAAACTTCGATTTAGTTGATTGCATGTTAATTTAGTCAATAGGACTTAGGTGTGACACGTTTGAAATGTGATAGGTTAATCTATAAGGACCTATTATTGCATGTAATCAAAGGGGTGGACTTGCATGTCAATTTCCCCATTTAAGAACTAGTGGCCGGCCATGACAAAGGGGGATGGGCAAAACATGTCATGAAACATGTTGTGTAAGTGTTTTATGTTGGAATAAATAAAATAAGGAGTATGGGTAATAAAAAAAATGAAAAAAAGTGTGTGATGGCTTCTCCCCCTCCCCATTGCCGTGAAGGTAAGAAAGAAAACAAAAAAAAAAAAGTGTTCATCTTTGAACATCTTTGGCTGAAAAATTGAAGGAAAAAGGGAAGAAGGGAGTGAAGCATTCGGCTATCCTAGGTCACTATTAAGGTAAGTTTGATGTTGTGCCATGAGATTCAAGCATGTTTTAGTAGTTAGCTTGAGTTCTAACTAGCCCATGGTTCAAATCTTTACTATGTCATGGAGATAATGTTCGGCTAAGGTGGATTTGTGGATGTCATTTGCATGCTAAAAGTAAAGCTTGTAATGATGCATGGGATGGTGGATTGATGACTCTTAGATCTTCTCTTTAGCATTTTTGAGTGAGGCATTATGATCCTTGTTCAACCATGACCAAAATTGAAATGGTATGGTGTTGTAAGGCATTCGGCCATGGTAGGAAGTAAAAGAAAACTATGGTCGTTGTTCATGTTATTTGGATGAGAAATGGTAGTAAGGTGGGGTACAAATGTTAGTGTTTGATTTACTAGTGTATATGTGTGTATTAGCCTAGTTTTGAACTTGAAACAAAACGGTGTTTAGTCGATACAAGTGACCATACTTGTAGAATGTATCAAGTGTTGCAATCGGCCTCAACATAGACATGTATGTTCGGCCACATGAATGAGTACGTAAGTTGATGTGTATGCTCGGCCATAGGTAGCCTATTGATGGCTTTAGCTTGACTTAGAAAATTCGGCTAAAGGGAAATATTACCTAGTATGTTGAATTCGATTCGTGATTTCGTACCCATGTGACTCTAATGTCTAATGTATATATGGGCTAAGTACCTTGAGCTTCTCTTTGATGTTCGAATGAATTGTATTGAATTGCTTGATGCGATTAAAAATGTGCATGACCATTGTGTATTTGAGCTAAAGGGTGGCCATATGACCTTTTAAACTCCTTGTCATATTCGGCCATAAGCTAGCATAATGAGACTTTAATAAGTTAAATTTGTGTGAATTAGCTCAAGAGCTTAGAGGACCACAGTTGGATGAGGGAAGGAAAAGTGATCGAATAGCCGTCGAAATCGCTCGACCACATCCGAGGTAAGACTTCGAGTAATGATCCTACTCGAATTATATTGAAATGATTTGTCATATTATGGCGGATAGCCGAATGTGCGTAGGGACTACGTTGTAAAGTCAATTGAAATCATGCTCTTTGTGTGTGGCTATTGAGCCGAAATTGGAAAGGTTTGATAAATGTTTTGTGTTTGAGCCTTAGTAACGAAAATGAAATATGGATGTGTCGTGATTATTGATATATGTGTGCATGAGCATTTGAATGATACCCGGGCTAAGCCCCGAAGGCATTTATGCTAGTGATTATATCCGGCTAAGACCGAAGGCATTTTTATGAGTTGCTATATCCGGGTTAAGACCCGAAGGCATTTGTGCGAGTTGTTATATCCGGGCTAAGACCCGAAGGCATTTGTGCGAGTTGCTATACCCGGGTTAAGACCCGAAGGCAATTGTGCTTGTGGTTATATCCGGCTAAATTTCGAAGAAACTTGGTTTGAAGGTGAGCGTTTTGTGCTGCAATAAATTTAATTAATACGCTCGAAAAAACCCAAACGATAAGGTATGTTTGCATGTGCATCGGAAAAGTCGATTCGTTTGAAATAGTATTCGTTCAATCAACTAACGAACTTTCGGCTCTTAGATAGGTTGATACCTTGTGTATGTATGTTGATGAAGTGTGAAGTAAGTATGATTATGAGAATGTGTATAAATAAAGTGATTCATTTAGCTATGTGAACGTAATACTTTAGTCGAAGCCGATTTCATTACTTGAAACTTACTAAGCATTAAAATGCTTACCCCGTTTGCTTTGGCTCTTTGTTTTCTAGATTTTGTTCGTTAGCTATCGGATTCGGGATCATTGAAGTCAAGTCATCCACACTATCAAAGCCCTTTTGGTACTCTTTTAGTTGAACTCGGATATGGCATGTATAGGACTACCCTTTTTGTTTTTCAAGTACGTTTTGTGATGTATGTGTGTACGACCATGCGAAAATGGCTCGTAGAAGTGGAGTATGGCATTAGACCATTTGTGTTTATGTATATATGTATGGTTTCATGATGTGACTATGGACTGGAATGGAAGTGTTGGGCAAATGATCAGCCATTGGAATGGCTAAATATGATTATATGTGGACCTATGTATGACAAAACTCTAGTTGGTCCATGGAAACCACGAAATAGGTAAAGTTTACCTTGAAAACAGATCTTGACAAAGAAGTGGTGTGGATTTGAAAAATCACAAAATTTGTAGAAATGGAATTAAATAGTGAATAAATTATGTAATCGAACTTTGGTGAATCTATTTTCATATGAAAGTAACGAAACGATCATATGAAAAGTATATTAAGAGATATTATGTGACAGCCTTAAAACGACCCTAGTCGAAATGTGGTTTCGGGACCACAAAACCAAGGCATAAAAATAATTTAATATTTATTTTCTTGCCTATAATGTGTGTTAACTCATGTGTGATATTTTTATGCTTTGATTTAGAATTATAGATGTGAATTTCACTAGAAAGGACCTAGTAATAAACTTTGAAAGTATGAGGGGAAATGTGTGATGACTAATTAAAGGATGCATGCAAAACAATGGACTTGCATGTCAAATTCCCCCCCCCATAGCTAGTGGCCGGCCATGACAAGGATTTATGGGCAAAAATCATGTCATGAAACATGTTTGGTAAATGGGTTATGATGGAAAGAATAAAATAAGGGTATGGAATAAACAATTAATGTTAGTAGATGAGAAACAAAAAAAAAAAGTGTCCATCTTCCTCCATAGCTTGGCCGAATGTCCTAAAGAAAGAAAGAAAAAATTTTGTTCATCTCTTTTCACTCTCTTGTTGGCCGAAAATACTAAGGATAAGGAAGGAGTTTTGCTTCATACTTGGTTTGGAAGAGGATTAGGAAGAGGTTGGCTAAACTTGCATCAAGATTAAGGTATGTTTGAGGTTCATGCATGTTTTTAGTTGCTAGCTTAATGTTCTTGTTAGCCCATGGTTCAAATCCTTGTTATGTCATGGGAATGAAATTCGCCAAAGTGAATGTGGTGTTAATGCCATTGCATGTTAAATAACAAGCTTGAAAGTGATACATGTGATGGAGGATTGAAGATTCTTAGATTTTCTTTTAGCATTTTTTGAATGAGATACTAAGTTCTTTGTTTCACCATGACCAAATTGAAATGGTGTGGTGTTGTGGTATTCGCCATGATATATCCATAAGTATAATTCATGCATGTTGCATGGTAAGTAAGATTTAAGCTTTGGAAATGTGTATATATTTGGATATAAGCCACTTGAGAATTCGCCCTTGCACCTACATGAATATATGTTTGCACATGATGGATTGGTATGACATATATACTAATTCAAAGTGTATATTTGCTTGTGATGATGTGTTGATTATGAAGTAAATAAGAGATGTGCAATGAATTACGATATGTAATGTGTTAGTAGTGAAATGTATGCTGTTTTTTTGTGTGGTATTAAGTGTATATTCGCCACATGAGGGGTAATTAGTGTGCATGCATTCGGTTTGAGGCAAGCATATTGATGCCTATTCTTGGCTTAGAAAATTCGCTAAGAGGAATATTAACTAATGTGTTGAGTTCGATTTATGATTTCGTACATATGCAACTTTGATGCCTAATGTATATAAGGGCCAAGTACTTTGAACTTCACGTTGATGTTTGAATGTATTGAATTGCTTGTTGTGATGTAAAATGTGCATGACCATTGTGTATTTGAGCTAAAGGATGGCCATATGACCATTTACACTCCTTGTCATATTCGCCATAAGCTATCATGATGAGATTTTAATAAGTTAAATTTGTGTGAATTAGCTCAAGAGCAAAGGGAGCTAAGTCCGATAAAGGGAAGGAAAAAGTAGTTGAATAGCCGTCAAATCGCCGACAACATCCGAGGTAAGTCTTGAGTGATGACCCTACTTGAATTATATCAAAATTATGCTCCTTGTTTGTGTGGCCATTGAGCCGAAATAGTAAAGGTTGATAAATATTTTGTGTTAGAGCTTTAGTAACGAAAATGAACTATGGACGTGTCTTGAATATTGACATATGTGTAAGTGAACATTGGAAATATATCCGGCTAAGACCAAGGCATTCGTCTGAGTTGATATATCCGGCTAAGACCAAGGCATTCGTGCGAGTTGATATATCCGGCTAAGACCAAGGCATTCGTGCGAAGTTGATATATCCGGCTAAGACCAAGGCCTTTGTGCAAGTCACCAAATCCGGTTATGACCAAGGCAATCGTCTGAGTCGCTATATCCGTTAAATCCGAAAGTATGTGATTCGAAGTGAGCAATCTTGTTGTGAAAATTTCAGCTTATACACTTGTGAAAATTCCAGCAATGAGGTATGTTTGTATGTGCTTGTACTAATTGAATTCTTACAAGTAAGTATGCGCTAAGTTGATAAACGAGCTACCGGCCTTGGGCTAAGTTGTTCTTTGTGTATGAACATAAGGGTCGGTGATGTGAAATAAGTATGAGTATGGGAATGTGAATTAGTAAAGTGGTTTAATTAGCCATGTGAATAAAATACCTTAGTCAAAGCTGATTTCATTGCTTGAGACTTACTAAGCATTAAAATGCTTACCCGTTGCTTTGGCTCTCTGTTTTATAGGTTTCGCTCGTTAGCTATCGGATTCGGGATCAAAGAAGTCAAGTCATCCACACTATCGAAGCCCCATTTTGGTACAAATTTTGGTTGAACTTTGAAATGGCATGTATAGGACCATCCTTTGTTGAAGGTCATGTACCTTCCGGTTTGTGTAAACTTGGATAGCCATGCGAAAATGGCTTATATACGCTTTTAGCATAGAACTATAATCGTTTGTATGTTGACCCTTATGAGGTATGGAATTATTTTGAAACGATTAGCCATTGGAATGGTTAATCATGATCACGCTTTGTGCTATGTATGTAAAAAGGGCCAATTGAATCATGGAAAGTATGAAATAGGTAAAGCCTACTAAAGGCAGATGCTGACAGCAGCAGTGACGTGGATGTGAAAAATCACTAAAAATAGTAGGAATGGTATTAAATAGCAAATAAATTATGTAAGTGTACCTTGATGAATCTACTTTCATATGGAAGAAACGAAATGGTCATATGAGTTATAAGTTAACAGATTTTAAAGTTCTTGTGAAATAGGGCCAGAACGGTTTCTGGATCCCCTGTTCCAACTTTGGAAAATCATTGTAAATTAACCAGAGATAATTAGGAGTCATTCCATATATGTGTAGATTCCTCTCTGAGTCTAGTTTCTATGGAAACAAACGGCATCAGTATTGAAGCCCTGTACAGGGAGATATCCAATTCGTAACGCACAAAGGTCAGTGTAGTCGATCCCTACAACAGGCGAGACTTTAACTAATAAACTGTACTAATTGGCTCGACCAAAATTCTAGAAAAAATATGTAGATGGACATATGAGTCTAGTTTCAGGAAAAATTTACGGAACTGATTTTCGAGTTGTAAAACTCAAGTTATGAATTTTGGAGCGACTAGTACTCAGATTGGCAGCTTGTCTGAAAATTGTCAATAAGTGGGTTGAAGTCATTAACACCTCGCGTTCGACTCGGCGACGGTCTCGGGTTCGGGTGTTACAATTTTATTGGTATCAGAGCTACGGTTTAGTCGATTCTAGGACTACCGTAATGCGTTTGGGTCTAGCTATACATGCCATTTTATGTGATTATATGATAGTGTGGTGATTTCGACGTTTGAACTTGTGTTTATTTATAGTAATGGATCCCGATCCCAACCGAAGCGATAGCTGATGATGTAGAGAGTGTGGCGCCGCTCCCGCACAAGGGACAGCGCCGCGGACTCTCAACCTGTTGCTAGCAATCCGAATGACGAGGCTAGACAAGCCTTTTATAGCGTGATGAATGATTGGTTCAACCAATACATTCGAACTAATACTACTGTTCCACAACCTCCATTCCCCACAAACACATTTCCGCACCTACAATGCCTCCGTAATTGACCAAATAAGGTCGAATAAGCCCCAGTTGATAGAATCCGAAAACATGGGGCTACTGAATTTAAAGCTACGGATAGTGATGATGCCGAGCAAGCGAATTTTGGTTGGACAACACGATCCGGTACTCGATGAGCTATCTTGTACACCGATGAATGCCTAAAGTGTACCATCTCCTTGCTACGTGATTACGCCTACTATTGGTGGAGTACTCGACTTGTTGTGCCCCGCGAACAAGTAACTTGGGAGTTTTTCCAAACCGAGTTTCGGAAAAAGTATATCGATCGAGATTTATGGACCAAAACGAAAGGAATTTCTCGAACTTAAACAAGGTTCCATGTCGGTTACCGACTATGAACGAAAATTTGTGAGGTGAGCCGAT
This sequence comes from Gossypium arboreum, assembly GCF_025698485.1. Lineage (NCBI taxonomy): Eukaryota > Viridiplantae > Streptophyta > Magnoliopsida > Malvales > Malvaceae > Gossypium > Gossypium arboreum. The sequence goes on along the minus strand of NC_069070.1, from coordinate 97,279,900 downwards.
ACACGCGAGAATGCATTTCGTCCGGCTATTATGTAAACGCTCGAGGATGGGCTGAATGATGATATAAGGATGTTCGTTGGCATTCTCGAAATACGAGAGATCGTAGTACTTGTTGAGCGAGCTTGTAAAGTCGAAGAGCTTAGAAAGGAGAAACAAAAGTCGATATGGGAATTGGAGAATTCGAAGAGGTCCTCGGAAAGTCTCTTCAACAGCAATCAAGAGATTTTGAGATGATGTGAACCGGTCTAGAGGCGCTTTGGGCTTTTCTAGACGAGATCGCGATCGACCCCCTGTGACCACACGAATCACTTGATCGCCAGTAGTGGGAATGATCGACGAGAGAGGACGGAGTGCCGATATTGTGGCAAATGGCATTTTGAAGTCTGTAGATCCCGTGACCGCTCTGTTACAAGTGTGGATCAGTTGACCACTTCATTAAAGATTGCCCGAGGTTGCTCGAACAGAATGTAGATCGGAGTGGGAAACCGGTACTACCACCGCCGAGGTAGACCATCCGGAAATACGGGCAAGGCTAGTGGTGGTCGAGAGGATCTAGAGATGTCATGACCAGATCCGAGGCTCGCGCTCCAGCTAGGACTTATGCTATACGCCACGCGCGAGGATGCCTCCTCGCCGGATGTTATTACGGGTACTTTCACTCTCTTTGATACTAATGTGATTGCTTTGATTGACCTGGTTCTACTCATTCTTATATATGCGAAACCTTAGCATCCAAGAAGACTTTACCTATTGAGTCTCTCGAGTTCGTAATTCGGTGTCAAATCCTTTGGGTCGTTATGTGCTGGTCGACAAAGTGTGTAAGAAATGCCCCTAGTAATTGAGGTACTTGCTTTCCCTGGGACTTGATGCTTTTGCCGTTCGATGAATTTGATGTTATTCTTGGGTTGGATTGGTTGACCGTGCATGATGCGGTTGTGAATTGCAAAAGCAAGACTATTGATTTGAGATGCGCAAACAACGAGATGATCCGAGTTGAGTCTACGAACTTGAAGGGTTGCCACCGTAATATCATCAATGTTGGCCCGAAATATGTAAGAAAAGGGTGTGAAGCATACCTTGCGTATGTACTTGATGATAAGGAGTTAGAATAGAACCCAAATCTGTGCTTGGTTTGTGAATACCGGACGTTTTCCCAAGAATTGCCGGGTTTGCCACTGTTCGGAGATAGAGTTTGGCATTGAGCTTGTACCGGACCACACCGATTTCGATAGCTCCATATCGTATGGCACCAACGGAATTAAAGGAGTTGAAAGCTCGGTTGCAAGAGTTGATGGATAGAGGTTTTGCTCGCCGAGTTTTTCACCTTGGGGTGCACCGGTGTTGTTTGTGAAAAAAGGACGGAACCATGAGGTTGTGCATCGACTATCGTCGACTTAATAAAGTGACAATAAAGAACAAGTATCCGTTACCACGTATCGATGATTTGTTCGATCAATCGAAGGAGCCTCGGTGTTCTCAAAAATAGATTTGAGATCGGGCTATTATCGATTAAATCCGAGATTCGGACATACCCAAAACCGCCTTCGAGCGAGATATGGTCACTACGAGTTCTTAGTGATGCCGTTTGGGCTCACTAATGCCCTCGCGGTATTTATGGATTTGATGAATCGGATCTTGGATCATATTTGGATCGGTTCGTAGTTGTGTTCATCGACGACATCTTGGTCTATTCAAGAGATGAGACCGAACATGCGAGCACCGAGATTAGTGTTGCAAATTTTACGGGATAAGCGGTTATATGCTAAGTTTAGCAAGTGTGAGTTACGGTTAAGAGAGGTTAGCTTCTTGGGTCACGTGGTATCTCGCATCGGTATTCGAGTCGACCCAAGCAAAATTTCAGCCATACTTAACTGAAACCTCCAAGAAATATTACGAGGTTCGAGCTTTTTGGGACTTGCTTGGTTACTACCGACGGTTTGTAAAAGGATTCTCGATGATAGCCACACCCATGACTAAACCGCTTGAGAAAGATGTCAAGTTTGAATGGACGGAAAAGTGTCGAAAAGTTTTGACCAATTGAAAACTCATTTGACGGAAGCTCCAAAGATTAGTACGACCCGAATCGGCAAAGAGTTTGTCATCTATAGTGACGCCTCCTACTTGGGTTAGGTTGCGTATTGATGCAAGAAGGTCGAGTTGTGGCCTATCGTCGAGACAATTAAAGCCACATGAGAAAAATTATCCGACCCATGATCTCGAATTGGTCGCCATCGTATTCGCCTTAAAGATATGGCGACATTACTTATTTGGTGAGAAGTGCCATGTGTATTCGGATCACAAAAGTCTCAAATATTTGATGACTCAAAGAGACTTAAATCTGCGACAAAGACGTTGGCTCGAGTAATAAAGGATTATGAGCTGGTCATTGACTATCACCCGGAAAGGCTAATGTGGTTGCGGATGCCTTAAGCCGAAAATCACTTTTGTTTTACTTCTGCGATGAATGTACACTTGTCTATCCTACCCGACAATGTGTTAGTAGCGAATTAAAGGCCAAACCATTGTTGACTCATCAAATTCGTGAAGCTCGAAAAGTTGATGAGGAGTTGCGTGCAAAACGGGCCGAGTGTGTTCGAACAAGGAATCGGAGTTTCAAATTGATGATGACGATTGTTTGAGGTTCGAAGTCGTTTGTGTGTTCCAAAGAATTGAACTTATTTCGATAATTCGAACGAAGCTCATTGTAGCCGAATGGCAATCCACCGGGAGTACGAAGATGTACAATGAGTTGAAACGTCGATTTTGGTGGCATGGTATGAAACGAGACATCTCTATTTATGGATTTGATGAATCGGATCTTCGATCATATTTGGATCGGTTCGTAGTTGTGTTCATCGACGACATCTTGGTCTATTCAAGAGATGAGACCGAACATGCGAGCACCGAGATTAGTGTTGCAAATTTTACGGGATAAGCGCTTATATGCTAAGTTTAGCAAGTGTGAGTTCGTTAAGAGAGGTTAGCTTCTTGGGTCACGTGGTATCTCAGATCGGTATTCGAGTCGACCCAAGCAAAATTTCAGCCATACTTAACTGGAAACCTCCAAGAAATATTACCGAGGTTCGAGCTTTTTGGGACTTGCTTTACATTACCGACGGTTTGTAAAAGGATTCTCGATGATAGCCACACCCATGACTAAACCGCTTCGTAAAGATGTCAAGTTTGAATGGACGGAAAAGTGTCGAAAAGTTTTGACCAATTGAAAACTCATTTGACTGAAGCTCCAAGACTAGTACACCCCGAACCGCAAAGAGTTTGTCATCTATAGTGACGCCTCCCTACTTGGGTTAGGTTGCGATTGATGCAAGAAGGTCGAGTTGTGGCCTATGCGTCCGAGACAATTAAAGCCACATGAGAAAAATTATCCCACCCATGATCTCGAATTGGTCGCCATCGATTCGCTTTAAAGATATGGCGACATTACTTATTTGGTGAGAAGTGCCATGTGTATTCGGATCACAAAAGTCTCAAATATTTGATGACTCAAAGAGACTTAAATCATGACAAAGACGTTGGCTCGAGTGTTAAAGGATTATGAGCTGGTCATTGACTATCACCCGAAAGGCTAATGTGGTTGCGGATGCCTTAAGCCGAAATCACCGCTTGCTTTACTGAGCGATGAATGTACACTTGTCTATCCTACCCGACAATGTGTTAGTAGCGAATTAAAGGCCAAACCATTGTTGACTCATCAAATTCGTGAAGCTCGAGAAAGTTGATGAGGAGTTGCGTGCAAAACGGGCCGAGTGTGTTCTCAACAAGGAATCGGAGTTTCAAATTGATGATGACGATTGTTTGAGGTTCGAAGTCGCTTGTGTGTTCCAAAGAATTCGAACTTATTTCGATAATTCTGAACGAAGCTCATTGTAGCCGAATGGCAATCCACCCGGGGAGTACGAAGATGTACAATGAGTTGAAACGTCGATTTTGGTGGCATGGTATGAAACGAGACATCTCCGACTTTGTTGCAAGATGTTTAATATGTCAACAAGTGAAAGCGGAGCATCAAGTGCCTTCAGGGTTACTTCAGCCGATCGCGATACCCGAGTGGAAATGGGATCGAGTCACAATGGACTTTGTGTCCGGACTACCGTTGTCAGCAAGTAAGAAGGATGCAATTTGGGTCGTGGTAGATCGATTGACTAAGTCGGCCCACTTTGTCCCCGTACGTACGGATTTTTCAATTGACAAATTAGCTGAATTGTACGCTTCTCGATTGAGAGATTACACGGGTGCCTATTTCCATCGTGGTCGGATAGAGATCCGAGATTTACCTCGCGATTTTGGAAAAAGTTGCAAGAAGCTTTGGGTACCAAGTTGCATTTCAAAGACCGCTTTTCACCCCAAACCGATGGTCAATCCGAGCGGATAATTCGGATACTTGAGGATATGTTAAGATGTTGCGCCCTCGAGTTTAGTGGTTTATGGGAACGGTATTTGCCGCTGATTGAATTCGCTACAACAACAAATTTTCAATCAAGTATTAAGATGGCACCCTACGAGGCCTTGTACGGTCGTAAATGCCGATACCATTGTTTTGGACCGAGCTCGGTGAAAGCAAGATTTTCGGTGGATTTGATTAGGGATGCTGAATGTAAAGTGAAAGTAATCCGTGAAAGTCAAGATAGCCTCCGATCGTCGAAATCGTATGCGGATTTGAAACGAAAGGACATTGAGTATCGTGGGAGATAAAGTGTTTCTTAAAGTTTCGCCGTGGAAAAGATACTCGATTCGGCCGTAAGGGCAAGTTGAGCCGAGATTCATTGGGCCGCATGAAATCTCCGAACGAGTTGGCCCGATCAGCAGATCGCTTGATCTTGCCCCTGAACTTGAAAAGATTCACAACGCCTTCCATGTTTCAATGCTTCGACGCTATAGATCTGATCCGTCGCACGTAATTAGTCCATCGAGGTTGAAATTCAAGCCGATATGAGTTATGAAGAAGAACCGATTCGTATCCTAGCTCGTGAAATGAAAGAGTTGCGAAACAAAAGGGTTCCGCTAGTGAAAGTGTTATGGCTCAAACACGGATAGAAGAAGCTACTTGGGAACCCGAGAACTCTATGAAAAGCAATATCCAAACCTATTTACGGTAAGATTTTCGGGACGAAAATTTCTAAAGTGGGGAGAGTTGTGACAGCCTTAAAACGACTCTAGTCGAAATGTGGTTTCGGACCACAAAACCAAGGCATAAAAATAATTTAATATTTATTTTCTTGCCTATAATGTGTGTTAACTCATGTGTGATATTTTTATGCTTTGATTTAGAATTATAGATGTGAATTTCACTAGAAAGGACCTAGTAATAAACTTTGAAAGTATGAGGGAAATGTGTGATGACTAATTAAAGGATGCATGCAAAACAATGGACTTGCATGTCAAATTCCCCCATAGCTAGTGGCCGCCATGACAAGGATTTATGGGCAAAAATCATGTCATGAAACATGTTTGGTAAATGGGTTATGATGGAAAGAATAAAATAAGGGTATGGAATAAACAATTAATGTTAGTAGATGAGAAACAAAAAAAAAAAGTGTCCATCTTCCTCCATAGCTTGGCCGAATGTCCTAAAGAAAGAAAGAAAAAATTTTGTTCATCTCTTTTCACTTTCTTGTTGGCCGAAAATACTAAGGATAAGGAAGGAGTTTTGCTTCATACTTGGTTTGGAAGAGGATTAGGAAGAGGTTGGCTAAACTTGCATCAAGATTAAGGTATGTTTGAGGTTCATGCATGTTTTTAGTTGCTAGCTTAATGTTCTTGTTAGCCCATGGTTCAAATCCTTGTTATGTCATGGGAATGAAATTCGCCAAAGTGAATGTGGTGTTAATGCCATTGCATGTTAAATAACAAGCTTGAAAGTGATACATGTGATGGAGGATTGAAGATTCTTAGATTTTCTTTTAGCATTTTTTGAATGAGATACTAAGTTCTTTGTTTCACCATGACCAAATTGAAATGGTGTGGTGTTGTGGTATTCGCCATGATATATCCATAAGTATAATTCATGCATGTTGCATGGTAAGTAAGATTTAAGCTTTGGAAATGTGTATATATTTGGATATAAGCCACTTGAGAATTCGCCCTTGCACCTACATGAATATATGTTTGCACATGATGGATTGGTATGACATATATACTAATTCAAAGTGTATATTTGCTTGTGATGATGTGTTGATTATGAAGTAAATAAGAGATGTGCAATGAATTACGATATGTAATGTGTTAGTAGTGAAATGTATGCTGTTTTTTTGTGTGGTATTAAGTGTATATTCGCCACATGAGGGGTAATTAGTGTGCATGCATTCGGTTTGAGGCAAGCATATTGATGCCTATTCTTGGCTTAGAAAATTGCTAAGAGGAATATTAACTAATGTGTTGAGTTCGATTTATGATTTCGCATATATGCAACTTTGATGCCTAATGTATATAAGGGCCAAGTACTTTGAACTTCACGTTGATGTTTGAATGTATTGAATTGCTTGTTGTGATGTAAAATGTGCATGACCATTGTGTATTTGAGCTAAAGGATGGCCATATGACCATTTACACTCCTTGTCATATTCGCCATAAGCTATCATGATGAGATTTTAATAAGTTAAATTTGTGTGAATTAGCTCAAGAGCAAAGGGAGCTAAGTCCGATAAAGGGAAGGAAAAAGTAGTTGAATAGTCATCGAAATCGCCGACAACATCCGAGGTAAGTCTTCGAGTGATGACCCTACTTGAATTATATCAAAATTATGCTCCTTGTTTGTGTGGCCATTGAGCCAAATAGTAAAGGTTGATAAATATTTTGTGTTAGAGCTTTAGTAACGAAAATGAACTATGGACGTGTCTTGAATATTGACATATGTGTAAGTGAACATTGGAAATATATCCGGCTAAGACCAAGGCATTCGTATGAAGTTGATATATCCGGGCTAAGACCAAGGCATTCGTATGAGTTGATATATCCGGCTAAGACCAAGGCATTCGTGCGAAGTTGATATATCCGGCTAAGACCAAGGCATTCGTATGAAGTTGATATATCCGGCTAAGACCAAGGCCTTTGTGCAAGTCACCAAATCCGGGTTATGACCAAGGCAATCGTATGAGTCGCTATATCCGGTTAAATCCGAAAGTATGTGATTCGAAGTGAGCAATCTTGTTGTGAAAATTTCAGCTTATACACTTGTGAAAATTCCAGCAATGAGGTATGTTTGTATGTGCTTGTACTAATTGAATTCTTACAAGTAAGTATGCGCTAAGTTGATAAACGAGCTACCGCCTTGGGCTAAGTTGTTCTTTTGTGTATGAACATAAGGGTCGGTGATGTGAAATAAGTATGAGTATGGGAATGTGAATTAGTAAAGTGGTTTAATTAGCCATGTGAATAAAATACCTTAGTCAAAGCTGATTTCATTGCTTGAGACTTACTAAGCATTAAAATGCTTACCCGCTGCTTTGGCTCTCTGTTTATAGGTTTCGCTCGTTAGCTATCGGATTCGGGATCAAAGAAGTCAAGTCATCCACACTATCGAAGCCCCATTTTGGTACAAATTTTGGTTGAACTTTGAAATGGCATGTATAGGACCATCCTTTGTTGAAGGTCATGTACCTTCCGGTTTGTGTAAACTTGGATAGCCATGCGAAAATGGCTTATATATGCTTTTAGCATAGAACTATAATCGCTTGTATGTTGACCCTTATGAGGTATGGAATTATTTTGAAACGATTAGCCATTGGAATGGTTAATCATGATCACGCTTTGTGCTATGTATGTAAAAAAGGGCCAATTGAATCATGGAAAGTATGAAATAGGTAAAGCCTACTAAAGGCAGATGCTGACAGCAGCAGTGACGTGGATGTGAAAAATCACTAAAAATAGTAGGAATGGTATTAAATAGCAAATAAATTATGTAAGTGTACCTTGATGAATCTACTTTCATATGGAAGAAACGAAATGGTCATATGAGTTATAAGTTAACAGATTTTAAAGTTCTTGTGAAATAGGGCCAGAACGGTTTCTGGATCCCCTGTTCCAACTTTGGAAAATCATTGTAAATTAACCAGAGATAATTAGGAGTCATTCCATATATGTGTAGATTCCTCTCTGAGTCTAGTTTCTATGGAAACAAACGGCATCAGTATTGAAGCCCTGTACAGGAGATATCCAATTGTAACGCACAAAGGTCAGTGTAGTCGATCCCTACAACAGGCGAGACTTTAACTAATAAACTGTACTAATTGGCTCGACCAAAATTCTAGAAAAAATATGTAGATGGACATATGAGTCTAGTTTCAGGAAAATTTACGGAACTGATTTTCGAGTTGTAAAACTCAAGTTATGAATTTTGGAGCGACTAGTACTCAGATTGGCAGCTTGTCTGAAAATTGTCAATAAGTGGGTTGAAGTCTGTTAACACCTCGCGTTCGACTCCGGCGACGGTCTCGGGTTCGGGGTGTTACATATTAAAGTTCTCGTGAAACAGGGCCAGAACGGTTTCTGGATCCCCTGTTTCGACTTTGAAAATTTACCATAAAATATCCAGAGACAATTAGAAGTCATGCCTTATATGTATAGATTTCCCTTTGAGTCTATTTTCATTAGAAAGAAACGGTATGAGTATTGAAGCTCTGTACAGGGAGATATCCAAGTCGCAATACATGAAGGTCAGAGTAGTCGAACCCAGAATCAGGGGAGACTTTAACTAATAAACTGCACCAATTGGCCCAACCAAAAATTCTAGAAATAAATCCACAGATGGATATATGAGTCTAATTTAAGGGAAAATTTACAGAATCAGTTTTCGAGCTTTGGAACTTGAGATATGATTTTTAAGGCGACAGTGACACAGTTAGCCAGCCTGTCTGAAAAAAATTAACAAAGTAGTTAAGTCTGTTAGCACCTCGCGTTCGACTCCGGCAACGGTATCGGGTACGGGGTGTTACATTATCATACTTATTTCATTATATCAATTATCTAATAACTGTAATTACTCAAAACTTACCTCGAATATTTTTGAACAGTTGCGGATAGACTATTCAATTGCCTTCTCGTTTCCCCTATCGGATCTAGTTCCTCTTTGCTCTTGAGCTTGATTCAAACAAATGAATTTGTTTTAATCATTTCGGACATTAAAGGAAATTTTAAAGCACCTAACCCTTATACTCAATAATGAAACCAAACCATATACCTAATTATTTTATCACATCACCTTAAGCACACATATTAACTATCATACACCCATTTCACATACCAAGTTACAATGAATAGAAATACATACACACCAAAAATTTAATTACCCATTTCGATCTTATAGGGTAACTTTAATACATCATGTTTTTACAATTTGCCATACATGTACCGCATTTTTAACAAACCGAAAATACTCTTACATATTATCCATTATAACCATTTCATAGATATAAAACATAGCTGAAAAATCCTTAGCATAAATGCATATAATAACACCCAAATCATCAACTATTTTAACGCACATAACACATAAGGTTAACTAAAACTCCATTCAATTATAAGATATTAACCCTACTAAGCTCATACCATGACCATACCTAACCGAATTCAAGTAGAGGATTAATCACAACCACGTATACACCAATATATAGTTATAGCATGCTTTAATATTTTATATATCCCATTCGGCCCTAACCACTCAAACTTAGCTTTCATATACAAATTCCATCTCATGATCAATTGTAGCAAATTACACATAGGTTACATTATTGCCAAACAATGACCGATTATGCAAATCAAATAATTAGGTTACTTAACACCTAACTCACATAGCCAAAGTACATATAACCTTAATGTCCAAATATAAATACCACCCAAAAATTTTATGACTTAACCCTTAACCCCATTTTTTCGAATATTCATTAAATATTTAGTTCACATACACATACATAAACGATTTAAAAATTTCCTTTAACCAAACATGCATTCGGCAATGGCCACAACGACTTAACAAGTCTTAGAAACATTCTTTAACATTTTAACTTCATCTTATTACCCCCAAAGACCAAATGCACACATTTATATAAAGAAAAAAAATATAATAATGCCAAATGCCCTTAACTAATAAAGCCACACACACAAATTATATACAAAATTCATCCTTACATAGCCTATAGCTCATTCGACCATTCATCACTCAAACCTAACAAAGCTTCATATCAAACTCCTATGACCGAGCACACATATACTTACATTCCAATACACAAGATGATTTATTTATTATTCTTCATTCATCCAAACTACTTTCAAGCACCTTAAACTTGATGATAACCATGTAACCCTTTCATTATCTACCATGGCCGAGAGCTCAAATCCTTCCCAAAATAAAAATTTTAATATGGGCTGAATAAAGAACTTGGTAACTAACTTAAAATTAACAAAAATGTTTAAGAATTAATAAGAAGTCTTACCTTGATTCAAGCCTAAGGTAACCGAATGGAGTTTTCTCCTTTTTCCTCTCTTATAATTCGGCCAAAAAGAAGAACAAGTTGAAGCTTTGTTTTCATCACCAATTTTTTTCTTAAAGTATGAAACTTTCACACATGCATGTTCACATACAATAAGCATAAAATATAACGGTTAATTATTATTTTTTTGACTCGGTTTTGTGGTCCCAAAACCACTTTTCGACTAGAGTCAAATTAGGGCTGTCACAGAACACATCTTTTGCATTTTACGCGATTAGGTCTTTTTATCAAATTAAGCATACAAATGATAAAATTAACACACAAAACTTTCACACATGCTTAATCACATACTGTAAACACGAAAAATATTATTAAAATATTTTTTTGACCCGGATTTGTGGTCTTGAAACCACTATTTCAACTAGGGTCTAAATCAAGTTGTTACAGACAAGATTTGAGGAAGAATCTTTTAGAGAAAAGGGGGAATGATACATGCACAGATGGGGTGAAATTTATTAAATTTCATTCACTAAGCTACTATTTTTCAAATTTGGGAAATGCAATAACTTTTTGCATTGGTCCAGACATTTCTAGGTTGAGATGTCTTCATGGAGTTCGAAGATCTATCTCATAACTTTGAAATACACTTTGAATCACTTGATTTTGAGTTTGGGAGCTCAAGTTATGATTGTTTTAGTGAAGATTGTGCAAGTAGAATTTTAGGATGATATTATGACGGGAATTACAAGTTTTGGGTTTTTAATTCAAGTTTAAAGCATATTGGGTTCAAGCTTTAGGCTTAATTTTTATTTTATAGGAGCCAAATATTATATTTATCAACTCTTATTATTTTATTATTCCAAATTTTTATAAGTATTTTAAATTATTTAGGAGTTTTATGTCAACAAAAATCTTATTTTAAAACTAATTTTTGTTTAGTTTAATTAGAGTTCTAGTATACTTAAGAGTTTTAAGATTTATTTAGTTAGGCTATATAAAGACCTTTGCTGTGTACAGAATTCATACTATTGAATATTATTCAAATTCTCTTTGAGTTTTTCTTTTTAAGAATTGTTATTGAGTTTCTTTTAGAAGAATTTTAACAATATTTTTAGATTGTGGGGATCATCTTCAAAATTTTTCTTGCCAAGGTTTCTATCTTGTAGGGGAAATTAGAGCCGCTTGAAGGGGGTTGTGGAGTCTTCATATTTTCGAGGCTTTTTAGGGCTTCTACATATCACATTCTATCTTTTCCAGCTATATTATTGATTTCTTTTTATTCTTCCAATCTTTGATTTATTGTTTTCATTATTTTATCTTAGTTATTTTTTTTTATTTTACTTGGATTTGATTGTGTTTCAAGTTGTGTTAAAATCCAAGTTTCTTTCCAACGTCTAGAGTACTAAGTCAAATCTATGACTTGAACAAACTTTATGATATGCTTTCACATTCATCCACACTCATCTGTATCATTTGTTATCAGATTCGGCGTTTTAAGTGTTCTTTATGTTTTTATAAAACTAATTTCCAGTAAACAGCCTCAAAATAATTTTTTTATCGAGAAAGTTTTTGAAAAAATATTTTCCAGTAAGTAAACAATTTGCAAATGACTTGAATTTTTACATATTGTTTATTAGCACTATTTTAGAATATAAAAAATATCCCCCATGAAAAAAAACTAATCGAAAAAGTTCAAAAATAGAAAAATACGAAAAAACTAAAATATTTTGTGGGTTGAATTTCATGCCAAAAATTTCTAGATCAAATATAAATTATTTGAGAAGGCTCCAGTTTTTCGTGATTTTTGGAAATCGGGAACACCTTTAACGAAGTTTGTCAAGTTGCTTTACAATTTTTCAAGTTTTCGGGTATCAACAAGTTTCATTGACTCTTATCCTTAGGTTTTCATTTGCTTTTACTTTTTTTTTATCTTTTCTTTACACATTCTAACACTTTATTGTTTCTTGTGTTAGTAGGTTAAAGCATGTTGCACATTCCTTCCCTCATGTAACATAATTCTTTGGTGTCTAGCCGGTTTTGGACTCCTAGTGCTACTAGGTTTGCTTTGTTAGTTTGATTCTAATACATTCTGACTGATTGATATAGAAGCTTTTTAAAAACTCACAAGATTAATTCTTACCCTATTGAGAATTTTATTTTATTTCTGAGTGCATAAGGTGAGGTTTGCTTAATTTTTCTTTTGACTGTTGTGTTTTACCAAGCTTTCACAATGACTCGTGATACTTGTAACCATGAAAACCATGATAAGATACCATCCGATGACAAAGAAAAAGATGTTACATTTGAGAATGTTGTGAGGATGGTAAAATTTCAACATCAATAATTGAACAAGGTACGTGATACATTTGAGGCCAATTTGAATATGTGTTGAATAGAACTACAGGCTAATTTGACTCGAAACAAATCAACTTTCCAATCAGCTTGCCAATCAAATACAATTGCTAACTTAAGCTATTACTCATTTGGAGACTTCTTCGAATTGATGGTCTCGTGCTCGTGATAGTGATGATGATGGGGACAATGAACAACTTCATATTCATTCTAATAATGGTAAAAGAGGATATCATCACAGTAATAAAGATTTGGGTATTCTTGATCGAGGCCAGCCTTCTGTAGCTAAACCAAAGTTTTCAACTCCACAATTTCATGGAAAGAAAGACCCCAAAGCATATTGTGAATGGGAATCGAAAATTGAACTTATGTTTTGTTACTATAAATTCCTGTAAAAGGAAAAAGTCTCATTGGTGACCCATGGATTTTTGGATTATGCTTTGAGTTGGTGGATTCAATTTGGAATTAATCATCAAATAAACTATGAATGGGTAATTGAAACATGGGACAAGTTGAAATAAGTGATACGGAAGCGTTACGCTCCTTCTTATTACTATACAGAGAGGTCAAAATCAAATGTTTACACCATGTTCAAGTTAACCGATTAGTTGATGAGTACTTTAAGAAGAGATGACCAAATGGAAGGAGGAGTACAATTGATCTTCCACCTATTGTGAAATGTTATTGGTGTAGTTTGAAAGATCATAAGGGTTTCCAATGTCCATTTAAATATTCAACTAGAGAAGAAAGTAAGTATGACTCCGTGCCTTCTATTGACTCTTACTCTGATGGAAAAGTGATTTGCAGTGACAAACTTTGTGAACTAGATAAAGATGATAATGAGAATTTTTTCCTTGAATTTATAGAGTTAGATAAAATGAAAACTTCAGGTTCTCCTATTGAGATATATTGTATTGAATTGAATCTTCATAATACTTGTCAGGGGGATATTAGAAATGAGGAAAAATCATGTGAAATGATAGAGAGAAAATAGAATTTGAGTGATAAAAGTCTACTTGATGGTCCAAATTTGGTGAGTGAAAACCCATATGTAATAAAATTGGAAAGTTCTCAAGTGGAGAAAAAATGAAAAGAAAGAAAATACCTATACAAAAGTGAGGAATGATTATATTTTAAGTAACCCTAACAAAAATTTGTTTAGTGGTGTTTCTTACTTACAGAACTTCACGGATCTATTCACGAACTTTCAATAATATTACTATACCATCAATATATGATTTTACATGTGAGAAAGACGTAAGTTGAATATTGATAATTCCCTACAAGTGCTACAAGGTAAGAAAGGTATGTGAACATTAGAAATTGATTTAAGAAAGCATACCTTGAATGTTTTTGATATGTATGGTACTAATTTTGTTTTTCCTTACAACATGCTTTCTCGTTGGTCAAATTTCATTAAACCTTGGTCTAAAAGTTCAATTGATTTTATGGGTTTATTTAGATTTTTAAAGGTTAAAAATAGTAATTTTGTCGCACTAGAGAGTTTTATTAAAACATTTTATCTATTTTCTCTTGTAACAAAATTTTCTATCCTGCCCCTATAATAATGAATTTTTACATAATCTTAACCTTCTTGATTTTTATAATTATGTGATATTCTTGTCTCATCATTGGAAATTCTTATGGATGACCATCTATATTCAAAAAAAGTTACAGGCTATTTTTTACTTTAACACTCTTATGCCTAATATTTCTTTGCTTAGCGTTGACGGTTTGTTTTTGAAGAAGAGATACTTGATCCATGCGGATTTGGGAGATCAAAACCATATCTTTGATCTTGGAGATAGTTTTGGCGCACAAGAAATCTTAGGTAAATATATTTTTTTTCATTTTATTGTTATTTATTCTAATCCCTTTTTTTCTTTTTGTGTAGCTAAAGATTCAAGGACGAATATTTTTGAGGAGGGGAGGAATGATGCGAGTCTCAATGCCCTATTTCAAACCCATGAATGTGATGGCCTCACACTACCTCAACGCCCAACAATAATGTTAAAGGCCAAGCAAATCAAACCAATATTAAATTAAAGAAAAGACTCAAGGAATAATCTTTTTGAGGAAAGGTGATGTAACACCCTTCACCCGTATTCAATGCCGGAATAGGGTTATGGAGAATTACCAGACTTACGAAACAATTAAACAACCATTTAGCATACATAACATCATTTCTTACATTCATCATTCAAACTCAATCAATTTGTCCCTAATACGAGCCTATGAGGCCCTAAACATACTTTGGAAGTGGTTCGGGACTAAACCAAAAACTCAAGTAACTTTCGCAAAACTGGAAAATTTTTCTCAAAACGGGAGACACACGCCTGTGTGGCCTGGTTGTGTGTCTTACATGGCCACCAGACATGCCCATGTCACAGGCCATGTGAACATTCAAAATCGGAACACATTGTCGTGTCCCAGCCCGCGTCCAATCCAGTGTCCAAACAAGTGAGCTTACTGACTTGTGTCACACGGCCAACCACACGCCCCCTGTGTCTAACTCGTGTACACAAAAAATAGCCACACACACCAGTGTACCAGGCCGTGTGCTAGGCCGTGCCAAACCTGTAGGGTATACTGACTTATACCACACGGCCAAGTCACACGCCCGTGTGTGAGGCCTTGTGGAGCATACTAACTTGATTTAAATTTCAACACTAGGAGACACACGGCCGTGCAACATGACCGTGTGTCACACACAGCTGAGGCACATGCCTATGTCTCTACCTGTGTGGACAAAATAGGATATTTACCATGCCAATTTGCCACCCAAATTTTATGCAGCTACACCACAATTCAAAGGCAGCAACTCAAGGCATAAAAGGCATTAAATCAATCTCATACCAAACATATTCCATACTATTTAATTACCCATCAATACAAATCACAAAATACCATAACAAACCATCTAATTTCATGCCAAGCTACACCCAACTATGAATGTCAGTTTTTCTGAAATGAATGATATGATTTTGATAATGTTTCTATGATGATGAAAGTTGTGTCACATGTATACGTATATAAGAGTCGAGTCTGAGGCCCTACGACCTCACCCCTTTACCAGAGTGGTGATTTATAATGGAATTTCATAAGATTTGCACTGAATAAACTCATGAGTGCAAAAACCAAAGAGTTCAGTGGAGGAATATCTATAAACATGATTAAAGATTGAGAGTGAGTTGATAAGTAAAGCCAGAGCTAGAAAGGTATCAGGTTGACATAAAGATTATGTGAGTTGTGCACTGTCACAGTTAGAGAAGAAATTTACTTTGGTAAATCAAATCACTCGTGTATGAGGTTGAGAAAATGTAATAATATGGGATTTGTGATGACAGAAATAGTTAGATGAATAATATTTGAAGCATGAGATGTCTGAGTATGGAAATCATAGTGAGTAGATGATGACTATCTCTCTTGATATTTTTTAAGCGATCATTGTTCTCAGAAGTATTATAGTGGCTATCTATCTTCTGATGAAATTCTTGTTATATGGGAGTGTTATCTAATCTTAATGTTAGACAAAGACATTGTCAAACCGATTGATTTATGATCTGCATAGTCCTATTTCTTTCTGGTATGCTGTTACATTCTATCTATTGGGAACTGAAGAGAAAATGCGTATGATGCTATGATTTTGTCCCTTCCAATTATTAATCTGCCTGATATATATATACATACGGAAAGTTTATCGTTATTGCTGTAATTGTTTCCAGTGGGTTGGAATTATGTCTTTCTAGATTTCTCTATTGTGGGTTCCTTTATCTTGGTTTTCTTGTCATTTTTATTCCGTAAATTGTAAATTACGGCTCATGTCTAAAAATATGTCCTTTAGCTTGTGATAATTATGTCAAGTATGACTATGCTCCTGATTTGATCATAGTGATGTGGTGATTTTAGTAATTGGATTTCTCTAATTTTCGTGTAAGGATTTGACATCAGTGACAGCATAAATGATGAAAATACGAATTTTAATTTGTATGGTGGAACTCTTTTCTTAAGTAAGTTAATTGAAATTAATGCCTTCAATTGAGATATCTGTGTTACTTGGGATAATGCAATTGTATGATCTTTGAGAAAGCAAGTTGTGACTAAAAGTACTTGGATAGAAAAATCCAAAACTTATACAGAAATGTTGTGAGGAAACCCTTGGGAATAGTGTATTAGTGATAGAATTGGGAACTCAACATTGTTGATCTTTGTGCATGAATTCTAGAAATGTTGAAAAGTTTAAGGATGTATATCAAGTTTCATTAGAATTACTTTTGCCTGTGTTGGCACTAGAATGGAAATGAGAAAAAGTTAACATGGATTTCATGTTTGGATTATTCCTGTCTCTGGAAGAGAAAAATGTTATGTGACTTATTGTTAAATGTTTGACGAGATATGTAAATCATGCTGGTATATACTGAATTTTCACTCATCAGATTCATGGAATTTTGTGTCTTTATGATTGTTGGATTTCTTGGAATTCTAATCTCCACTAATTGGATTGAGATCCGAGTTTTATATTATGATTTCTTAGGAAAGCTAAAAGAGGCTTTGAAATGTAGAAGAAACTAAGAGTTGAATCGATAAACAATTGGACTGTGTGAAATTATCGAGAGCATAAGACCAAGTTTTACTATTTGAATTCAAAAAGATTCAAGTAAGAGTGTATATGTAGTATGATGGTATGAATCAGACTTTTGAGTGCATGAACTCTCTGATAGAGGTTAAGGTTCAGTGAAAGCGTTGTATAACGAAGAATCGCTCATGATTCAAATATGAGGAAATAATGAGATAAGTATTAAAGGCACAAACCAGTGAAATTTCTTTAGCAATGATTGTGAGAAAGAGAAGTTTATGTGAAAAGCCAAGCCACTTCCCTAGTAAAATTTTCGGGGACAAAAATCCCTAAAAGGGGAGAATTGTAACAACCCAATTTCGGGCCTAGTTAAAATAGTGGTTTTGAGACCACAAATCTAAAGTCAAAGAAATAATTTAAATATTATTTTGGTGTTATAGCATGATTATTTAACTGTATGAAAAATTTGGTTAATTAATTTTAGTGTTTGGAAACTTAATTGTGAAAAAGGCCTAAATCGCATTAAAGGGAAAAGTTTTGTTTTATTAGCCAAAGGTGTTAAATTGCTAGACAACCATAATTACGGGTGTTTAAAGTACAAATAGACCCTAAAAAGGTGCTTGGCCGGCCATAGGGGACAAGAAATAGAGAATAGTCAAAGTTTGGTGGCATTAGGTGACTTATTTGGTCATAAAATAAAATAAGGAAAAAAAGTTGTTATTTTTTTTATCCTTCTTCTTCTTCCACCGAAAAAGTTAGCAAAAAAGGGAGTTTTAAGAGCCTAAACTTTCAGCCACTTAGTTCTCTTGCAAGTAAGTGATTTTGATGACTTTTCTTGATGATTTTTACCCATTGTAGCATGAGCTAGCTAATGGGGGGACTATTTTACAAAATGGTTGAAAGTCTAGGGTTTTGCCACGAGAGCATTTATGTTGTTTGCTGAATTTTTATGGAAGAAAATGAGTCTTGGTTGTGTAATAAACAACTTTTGTGAAAGAAGTTTGCATGAAAACACTTAAAAAGGGCTATTTTGTAAAGTTGTAAAATAAGTTGTAAATGTGTGAAATAATTGAAATTATGAGTTGCTATAGTTATAAAAAGAATTCGGGTAGGCTTGGTAAAGGAGGAAATTCAATAAAAATTGATTTACGAGCCTAGGGGTAAAATCATAATTTTTGTGAAAGTCTAGGGGCAAAATGGTCATTTTGCCAAAGTATAAATTATGGAATGTATTGGTTAATGTGATGATTAAAGTAGTGAATGCTATCATTCTTGATCAAGAAATCGATATTCGGGCTTAAATCAAAAAGTACAAGGTTATGAACTAAAACAGCGTAATTAGCCAAAATTGCATTCGAGGTAAGTTCGTGTGACTAAATAAACCTGTTATCCTTGTTATTGTTAATATACTTGAAGTCTATTTTTCTATGATTGTATTTAATTATATGTTGATGGGGTTATGTATTAGAAAGTGATGCCAAATGTTAATAACATTTTTGTGATGATCGAATACATTAGAAATTTGATGGAATATGACATTCCATTGAAACAAGTAAGTTGTGTGTAAATATTAAAACTTTATCATTATTTTGCATTGAATGTATGATTTCACATATAAGGCTTGAATGCATCTATGAGTAATGGTATGATGAGACTTATCATGATAAACTCTCGGTTGAACCTTACGAATATATTGGATAATCATGCCATAACATTTGGGTGATATGTGTGCTAGTCTAAGACAAGTCTGGGACATGCATAGGCCACATTATGAGAGCCAGAGTAAAACATGTTTGGGACCTGCATCGGCATTGAGATGAAAGCCAGTGTAAGACATGTCTGGGACATGCATCGGCCTCAAGATATGCAAGCCAGTGTAAGAGCTGTCTAGGACATGGCATCGACCTCGATATATGAAAGTTAATGGAAGACCTGTCTGGGACATGGCATTGACTTAGATGTGTGAGCCAATGTAAGACCTGTCTGGGACATGGCATCAACATAGATGTGTGAGCCAGTGTAAGACCATGTTTGGAACATGGCATTGGCATCGTATCCTATGTTTGAGGCCTAGTTATTATCCTGTGGTATTCCAAATGGTTCAACTGGAAATTTAAGGTTTAAGTCAAAATGATAGAGCGTATGGCTATGTTGGGAGTGGTACAAGTATTTACATGAAATTGATGAGGTGTGAATTCAATTCATGTTGTATGATTAGTAAGGAATGAATATGAGCGTGTTGAGTAACACAGGTATGTATGCCAAGCTCATGAGAAATGATTTCGGTTTATGATGCACATTTGGAGAAGATGTAAATAGGTAATTCATGCCTATAAGAATGATTTGTGATGACCTTATGATTATAGGTCTATACTTATGATGTATAAATATGTATATTTTCCAATGTGGTGAAAATGAATTAATAAGGTGTGATAAACTTAGTATCATCAATTTACACCAAAATAGTTTTCGACAGTAGCCGTAGTCCGAATTTGAAAATCCACCAAAAATTGTGGAAATTGATATAAAGGATGAATAAAATATTAAATTAAATCTTAATTAGTCTAGTTTCACATGGAAGAAACGGTGTAAGCAAAAGAGTTTCATATTATGAAATATTTAAATTGTTGTGAGGCAGACTCTGAATGATTTTGAAATCCCCTATCCTAATTTTGGAAAATCATTAAAAATCGTAAAATTATAATTATGGATTAAATTTATATGATTAGAATCCATAATTAGTCTATTTTCAAAATAAATAAATGATAACATCATTCGAATCCTGCGTGAGGAGATAATTAATTTTTAGTAAAGAAAGGTTGAAGCTGTCAAACAGTAGAACAGAGTGAATTTGAAGAATAAACTGTACTAATCTCCTGAATAAAAAATTCTGAATTTTTTTTGATAAAAATATATGTGATTCTAGTTTTTGGGAAAATTAGCGGAACTTAATTTGGAGTTCGGTATCTCCAGATATAAATAATTTAGTAACTGTGAGTCGAGAAAGTAGCTTGACCTAAGCATAGGTAAAAAGGCAATCATGATAGTATTACCTTGAGATCATGTTGTAGGAATTGGTGGATGCATATTGATAAAGTGCTTATTATTTTCATATGGACTTACTAAGCATGAAGCTTACTCCCTCCTTTCCATTTCTTTTAACTTGTCAGGTTAGCATGGGGTTGGAGATCGTCGGACGCAGCATCACACTATCAAGTCACTACCTTTGGAATAATGAAGCATATGTTAGAAATTTTAAGTGAGTGGCATGTATAGGGATCTAGTTTTATGACATGTGTTATTATGCTTTGGGCAAATGTATTGGCTTATATTGAGTTATATGTATATGGCCATGAGATGTGGCTCATATTGATTATGGCTTGTAAACTTAGCTATTCATGTCATGTCTAATGTTTATGATGTGATTATGTTTGTTTGCCATGCATGGTTGGTAATATGGCATGTGTGTTGGCTGTATACTCTATGACCAATTGAGGTGGTCATATCCATGTAGTAATTGCATGTTTTGATAACAATGTGATAATGGTTGAACATGAGTGCTTGGTGGATAAGTTAGTAACTATAGTATAATGGCAAAAGTGGTCATCAAAATGACAAGTCTTACGAATGTGAATTAAGGAATCTAGACTTGGTATTGCATGAGTAGATGTGCTGCTTGTGAGAGGACATGTTAATGTTATGAATATGTCTAAATAAAGAGTGTTTAATTGCTAAAATGATGCCATGATTTGTGGTTTTAATATGTATAAGGTTGAAGGTTTTATGGGTAATATGAAGGCTTGGGCAATAGCCTAATTGTTAACTACACGAGAAGAAAGACAGCCCTGTGTCACAACCGTGTGGGGAAGACGACTTTAGCACATGGGCATGTGGCATGGCCATATGGTCCAAATTATTCACTGACGTCATAGTCAGAGAGTTACATGGCCTGAGAACACGGGTGCGTCAAAGGCACAAGAGGGTGTCCCTGTGTCCACACGGGCATGTGACCTTGTGTCATGGAAAAATTTTCTAAGTTTTCCCAAAACCTTCTAAGGTTCTCGGTTTAGTCCCTAACTACTTTCAATGCATGTTTAGGTCTTCGTAGGCCCGTGTATGGGACATTATGCATGTGTATGAAAGTTTTGAATTAAAAGAAATTTTGTAGCCTAGTTTTAGCATGTTTGTGAACAATTAAGTGCGTTAATGCCTCGAACCCTGTTCCTGTGTCAGACACGGGTAAGGGGTGTTATAGACCGTTTAAAAATATAGATTGTTATGTGCAATTTCAATAACATACTAATTCACAAATCAACCATTTAATACTCAATATGTTCATTATCATCAATCATCTCAACCAACTCATTAAACATAAGACATGAGCATATATATACACATGATTCAAATATACCAATTATACCAAAGTTAAGCAATCACCCATGGCTATATATATATATATACAAACCAAAATATAGCCATTTCGAAATGGAAAAACTCACTACCAAGATACAAACTAAAATGACTAAAATCCTATACATGCCATATGACCAAACCATGAGATCAAAAGTACCAAAGTGATGGTTGGATAGTGTGACGTATTCCCCGACGATCCCTAAATTCGAGTTAGCTTTGAAATCAATATAAGACATGGAAATTAAACAAAATAAGTTTGATAGCTTAGTAAGCTCGTATGATATAAACTTAACTAATCACAAATACACCATTCATTAATCTAAACATATTAAAATGGAATTCATGATTACTAACAAACCTTTCACATGCTTATTCATGCTTATTCATATGCTTATATGTAAATTTCGTAACTTCTTCTATTAAAAGCTCAGACTATGCATGTACATACCTATACTAATCCATAACATGCTTATACATATTTGGAATATCGTTGAATACTCAGTATCTCGCACACTAAGTGTCGTACATAGCTGAAGCTATCTCAAATCGCACACTAAGTGCCATGTATAGCGAAGCTATCTCGATCTCACACACTAAGTGCCATATATAGCCAAAGCTATGTCGAATCGCACACTAAGTGCCATATAATTTGATTTTTCGTCGAACATGACTATAGTCCCATATATAGAATTTATGCAATATCAAAGCATTAAAAACATAATTATAACAGTGCTTATTACATACAAACTTACCTGAGATATTAAAACGGGAAATAAGGTCGATTAGTCAATAACTTTTATTTTTCCTCGATCCTGGTCCCATTTCTATTTTTCTTAATCTAAATATATTCAAAATTAACTCATTTAATCAACTATTTATTCAATTCAATCCAAAATATACATTAGGGTTATTTTACACATTTCCCCTAAACCTTCACATTTTTCACAATTTAGTCCTTATTTCATAAAATCACAAATTAATAAAATTCCAAATATACCCAAGCTAGCCGAATTACCATTATGCCCCTAGCAGCCCATATTTCTCATTTATTTCACATTTTAACCACTAACTTTACACATTTCTCAATTTAATCCCTATTTTGCATTTTCATTAAAAATCACTTTAATACTCTTGTTTAACTATTAACAACCATTCATAATATATCAAGAAACTTCAAAACACACATGTACATCATTCAAAATCTTTAATAGTTTTGCAAAATAGTCCCTACGCTAGCTAGTAATAGATACAACGATCACAAAAACATAGAAATCATTAAAAATCGAGTCAAAACGACTTACAATTTAGCAAGAACAATGGTTGAACCTTCAAAACCCTAACAATAGTGTTCTTCCTTCTAATTTTCAGCTAGAAAAGATGATAAACATCGAATAATAGTTTTTATTTTATTCAATTCATGATAATTATGCTAATTACAATTATAACCTTAATGAAAAACCATTAATATCATCCATTTAATGTCCATGTATGTCCACTCATGTTATTAATGGCCTAATTACAACATACCTATTCTTTTAAGTTCAATAGCTATTAGGCACCTTTAGCTAATAGAACATCACTTTTACATTTTACGCGATTTAGTCCTTTTCCTCAAATTGACCATTTAAACGATAAAATTTTTTAACGAAATTTTCACACTATCATTCAATCATGCTAGAAACATTAAAATAATAATAAAATAAATATTTTGACCTTATATTTGTGGTCTCAAAACCACGATTTTGATTTGACCAAAAATGGGCTTTTACAAGCGAAATGATACATGCACGGATAGGGTGCAATTTATTAAATTCTATTCATTAAAGCTGACAATTTTCAAGTTTGGGAATTGCAATTACTTTTTGGATGTGATCTAGGCATTTTTAGGTTGAGATGTCTGCATGGCCTTCAAAGATCTATCTCTTAGCTTTGAAACGCACTTTGAATAACTTAATTTTGAGCTTGGGAGCTTAAGTTATGACCGTTTTAGTGAAGACAGCATGAGCAGAATTTCTGGACGGGATTATGACGGGAATTATGAGTTTCGAGCTTTTAGTTCGAGTTTAAATCATATTGGGGTTAGGTTTTAGGCTTAAGTTTTATTATACAGGAGCCCAATATTGTATTTATCAGCTCTTATTATTTTATTATTCCTAATTTTTTATAATTATTAAATATTTTAAGTTATTTTGGAGTTTTATGTCAACAAAAAAGTTTAGTTTCAAATTACTTCTTATATAGGTTAATTAGATTTCTAGTATACTTAAGAGTTTTATTTAGATTTATTTAGGTAGCCTATACAGAGGCCTTTGCAATGTAAACAGTTCATACAATTTATTATTATTCAAATTCTCTTTGAGTTTTTCTCTTCAAGAATTGTTCTTGAGCTTCTTTTAGAAGAGTTTTAACAATATTTTTAGATTGTAGGGATCATCATCAAACTTTTTCTTGCCAAGTTTTTTATCTTGGAAGGAAAATTAGAGCCGCTTGAAAGGGGTTGTTGATTCTTCGTGTTTCCTAGGCTTCTACATATCACGCTCTATCTTTTCCATCTATCTTCTTTATTTTCTTCTTTATTGTTCCAATCTTTGATTTATTGTTCTATTTATTTATCTTAGTTTTTTTTATTTGACTTGGGTTTGATTGTATCTCAGGTTGTGTCAAAATCCAAGTTTTTTTTGAACGACTAGAGCCCTAAATCAAATCCACGACTTGAAAAAACTTTATGATCTGCTTCCACATTCATCAACAGTCATCCATGTCACCATGGTTGCCATCGAAACCATGCCATTAGAAAAAGCAAAAATTAAGATAGAATCATGAAATAATAAACCCCTCTTTCCAAAAAATATGCCTGACCATGCATGAGAGATTGTCAAGGGGCATTCATGCTATTTTTAGCAAACTCTCAAGCCTTCCCTCATGTATAAATACCATCCCTCATTTACCTCTCAAGGCACTCATCAACACATTCAGTCACCATTCTCTCTTCTCTTTCATGCCTAAGCCTTCGATTTTCTTTTATTGTTCCTATCCTCTCTCTGAGATTTCCCCTAATAAGCAATTCTTGAGTGAAAAGCTCTCTTGGCCAGCCACCTTAAGCAATAATTTGCTTTGAAGCAATGACAAAAATAGGAGGAAGCCACCATTGATAATTCTTGGAGAATCACCAACATCTTCTCAGAGTTTCTTCTTCCTTTCTCTTTAAATTTTTCTTAGTTTACAAACATATTTTCAAATTATTTGATTGTCTTTTTATTAATGATAATGACTTAATTCGTTTCGGCTAGTATGATTGCAATTTCATGATTCAATTTGTTCAACTCATGTTTATAATGTTTTATGCCTCAATTATTTGTGCTTCCAATTAAAATCATTTATGTTGTTCATACATTGATATATGTTTGAAAACATTTGAATTAATTTCTTAATTAGAATCAGATGGTGACTAATGGACACAATAATTTGAAGCTGCATATTTAATCTATCTTCGAAAAAAATAGGTTAAAGGTTTGTAATAATTCAAAAGAACCTTGTTACCTTACATAACTTTAGATTTATGTGATTAAATTGTTTCAAACAGACATGTCCTTGTTACTTTGCATAAATTCTAAGGAATGATTGCTTAAAATATAATCCTTAGTTAAATTTTAACATATATACATATATATATATGTAAGTTTTTCTATGTGATAAGCATAAGACTTCAACAAAAGCTTATGAATTTTTAAATTCGAGTTAATATATAATCAAGTTGCCATGGAATTTTTCCGAAACATTTTATTAAGCATGATTATGAATGAATTAAATCAAGAGTTGTAATTGTTCTAGCTTATTTATGTTATTGTTGTTAAATCTTGTGAATTGTTGCTTAACCATTTCATTGCATTTTATTTCATTATCATTTGCATATTAGCTATTAATTTAAGTTAACTAGAAAACCCATCACTTTCAAGTATTTTCTTTTCATAAGCAACTTGTTAAATATTAATTTTATAATTGATGGTTATCAGTACAGTCCTTGTGTAGACTATACTCTTTTTACTCACTTATTACTTGATAGCAACTATGTATACTTGCACATTTCGTTGCGAACCAGTTGTTCACCCTTCTAACATATTGTGGCCTTATAATGTTTTTAAAGACCTGGCGGCTGTTTTAGTTGGTAAGGAGGAACCCCCACACTTCTTTACACCTATTGAAGGCAACGTGTGCGCCGCTAATCTAAACCACCCGCAGTGGTTGTTGGTGAGTCTTTTTAACATATATTTTGTTTAGACTTCAAATAGTATGGACGCGGATGCCATCATGGAGAGGGGGTAGAAGGCCATTGATGTTGTTGATGGAAAGGTACAGATGGGTGGCTGTAGGAGCAAGAGGCTGAGGACTGAAGGGGGCTTCCGAAGTACCATAGAGAGTAGTGGCCGTAGGCTGGTCTGCCATAAGAGAGGTAATAAACTAGTCACTTCCAAGAGGAAGCTTACTCTACCTGTCCTCCATTCTTATCCCGAGGCTTTGATTGAATCCACCATTCTAGTAGACTTAATTACGCTTGAATAGAGTCTGCCTGATGAGCCCATTCCCCACACTACCCTTTTTGCACCGTTGTCTATCCCTACTGGGACAAGGCATCATCCTTCTTTTTCTAATGACACATCCAGCTTACTTCCATAGAGGGACCATTCTACTGTGGGTCAGCATCCCTTCTCCCTAATAGAAATCAACCAATGATGGAATATAGGCCTGCCCTAGGAACTGAAAGAATGTATTTTCCCTCTTCCTGAAGCTCATAAACCATCTCTCTTGGAGTTGATGAACTCGTACTAGATCGTGGTAGAGGAATGTGGCTTTCTTGGATGGGCCCTTTGTTATCAATGTGGAGAAAGTGAAACTAAATGGGCTTAATTAGAGGTAACCCTAGCCTCCTGATATCAAAAACTGCCAATCTCTGCTAAATATATGAGTTTACAGCTCGCCAAATTTAGGAGTTCATTGAGTTTGCCTCTAGCTGGGAGTCTCAGTATAATTCCTTGAAGATTGAGTCTGAGAGTAGGGTTCACAAGTTGGAGGACCAAATCAAGACACAGAGGAAATATCACTTGGCAGACTTAAAGAGGATCTAGAAGGAAAATAATGAAGCCCTGGAGCAATACAAAGTAGATATCATGGCGGAGGTTGTTAATTATATTCCTAAGTTTTCGTGGGCCCCTTTAACGTAAGTCGAGAAGACTTTAGCTGCCTATACTATTACGTCAACAAGGATTTGGCCTTCAATGCGATAAACCCCTCTGGTGCTGAGTGGGAATAGTTTCAAAAGAAATGGAAAGGTTCTCTACAGTCTCTTCTTCCCACCCGAGCCTGAGCCTACTACTCCTACTCCTATAAAGGAAGCTAATGATGAGATGGAGGAAAATGCAAAGGAAACGATTGATCTGTTGGTTGGGGATAATGCTTAATCTTCTCTTGTATTTGTATTTATTTTCTTTAGTAATGAAAACTCCCAACTTTTACTTCCTTCTATTATTATCCAATATATTTATCACCAATTTGACTTTGACGTGCCATTCTACACTTATTCTCATCACACTTAATATCTTATAACAACTCTTGAGGGTCTAAGCTAGATCTACTATAACATGTATATAGGGGCTATTCCATAACTTCCTATGTCCAAAGAATTGATTAAATTGAAGCCCTAATACCATTAAATTTGTAACATCCTTTACTTGACCTGGACGACCAGTCTAGGTACTAGGTGTCAGATCAACCCGAATAACTTAGCAACATTTTTACACGCATAATCAGTTTCAAATTTCAAAGTTTGACTTGTACTGTAGCTTGTATCATACATGTTTTAATTATTTACAAACTTCGTAACTTAATAATTTAACAATCATTTACTAACTTTGCGATGAGACTATAATATAGGTGTATAAAAAATAACCCTAGAGGCTCAAATATTTTTATTAAATTTTTATGAAGTTACTCCATAGGTATATTAAAGTTTGGTCCTAAAATTTTAGTGATTCGATAGTTAATTAAAGGAAAAAGACTAAATAGTAACAGTTGTAAAACTTAATTCGCAATTGTTTTTTATTAGTTTAAAAGGTCTAAAAGGTAATCATATGAAGGTTTATGTTGCAGTTAGCCAGTTTTAAATAAGTGGGATGGTTAATGCTTTCTTATAAATGATTTCATATTATTTTGTTAATTAAATTTAATTATTTGTTAATATAATAAAAACATAAAATATGATAGAAAGATCCATCATTTTCTTGTTTTTGTTTTCCCACCGTACACAAAAAAGAAAAAAGAAAGAAAGGAGAAGCCATTTTTGATTAGTCAAGCTTTCAACCATGTATGTAAGCTAATTTTGAGCCCATTTCTTGTCATTTTTATTTTTTTAAGATCGTTGCAACTAGGTCCAGCTAACTTGTATCTTCGATTTCAAAACTATTAAAGATTTTAGAAATTTCCATTGATGAATCTTAGATTTTTTTTAATAGAAATTGTTAGATTTGGAAGCTTTGAAATGTTTAAGGACTAGTTGATTAAGTGAATTTTGTTAATTTGTATATAAGGACTAATATAAGGACTAAGTTGTTAAAAAATATAATTGCATGAAATTCTTGTGAAAGTATGTGAAATAAGGGTTGTTCAAAGATTATATTACACTTGGCTAGTATGGTTTGGGATTAAATATGTTTAATTGTAAAAGTTTCGATTTAAGACTAAATTGAATAAAAGGTAAAAGCTAAGGGTAAAAGTGTAAAATGTTGATAAAGGATTATATATGTGAATTTAAGTGTTTTAAAGTATTTGAATTGGTTAATTGAATGAGAATATTATACTTAGATCAAGAAAAGGATTCATTGGTTGATAATCACAGGAAAGAAACAGTCGTCGAGTAGTTCTAATTGAAGTGTTCGTAGCTATTATTGTTAGGTAAGTTCATACATTATTATTTTGTGTATTTTTCTAATGTTATTATTAAAATTATGTAACTTGATGACATTGATTATAACCTGAAATATTACGATTGAATTGGTGAGAAAATGGATTAAAATGTAAACTATTATATGGTTAAGTGTATCGAGCCCAGATGAACATAGGAGAGGATACTATTGGCATGCTAATAGGTTATATTGTACACTGTATGAGTTTGACTTGTTCTAAGATGATGATTCCTGACTTATTCCTGTCCACTGAATATAACAGAGTCCAAAATTTGTTGTGGACTACTATGTTATATTTATAGTGATTTTGGTTTGTTACTGGGGGCGGATGTAAAGCCTTCGGGCTTGGCACTTGATGTTGAGGTGTGTTTCTGGTGGGATGTTAGCCTACGGGCTAGGCACTTGGTGCCAAGGCATGCCCTCTATTGGTTTGGCTTGTTTGTGTGTTTTGGTGTGTTTCGGTGGGTAACCGCGTATCAATATTTGTTATATCATTGTAGATTTTCAATGGTTAAATGACTTGCTAATGAATTATACAAATGTTTATATGATTTTCGATATTATATCATTATTTGATTGACCTTGTATGATTGAATAGATTATGCAACTCATGTATATAAAACTCACCTATTGAATGATTTTGGTTGACAGGACTAATGTTTTTTAACATTGTTTTTAAATGTATAAAATGAAACGGGTATATAAAACCATTATATGGTATGAGACATTGAATGGAGAAATTGATATGAATTATTTAAATTAAATGTGATTTACAAAATGACTATTTTTTAAAGGTGTAATATCAAATGGTTATATGAGATGGTATGTCTAATATGTTTACTTGTATATCTTTTATAGCATGATAAAGTTATAAGTTTCAGTATATATGAACTCACTAACCTTGTGAGACTTATGACATATATAGGTTAATGATGAACTCTTAACCTTGTTACGGTATTTAGTTGAGAAATATTTAAGTTCCAACCGTTACGGTAAGTTAAAGTTTATATTTTTTACGAACTTACTAAGCTTTATGTAAGCTTTCCTTGTGCTGGTTTTTCTTACTAAGCTTATTGGCACCACACTTTAAATATTTAAAAATCCAGCAACGTATTCGATAGCTAGTTCTTCATTTAGTTCAGTTATAAGTGGCATGTAAATAGGGTTTTGGCTATGTATATTATAAGCACTATGGTTATATTTTGTGCATTTTGGATGAAATCACGTCTTTGGTGTTTTGGTGACTTGAATTTGGTAGTTTATCACTTGATGCCTATGTTGATCATTATTGTGGAATGGTCATTTTGGTTTAGGTTATATACAACATGTACTAAAAGTTTATAAGCACAAATATATATAGCCAAGTTATGTATGTTAAACTTTAAAAAAATGGTTAAGGTACTACCTAATAGGTACTTTTGGTTTTGTATAGTCAAGTATACATAAGTGGTATGATTCATGCTTTTGAAATGCTTGGATACATGTTTTTTGCTTTGGTAAATGATGTATGTGTATTGGATTTTTAAATGTTTGAAGTGTGGTACCAATAAGGGCACATTTGTTAGGCATATAGGTTGAATGTTTTTGGTATGTTTTTGGCACGTTTAAATGTATTTTGAATAGGTAAATATGGTTGGAAATGGTTTGGCTTGATACCTAAGAAATGGTGTATGAAATTGCTTGATTTTGAAGTCATTTGGATGCATATGGGCTGTCACATGATCGTGTGCCAGACACAATCATGTGTCTTATTTATTTTAGTATAAGTTGGTCCACACGGGCACAATTAGTTACATGGTTTGGCAACATAGCCATGTCCATATGCCACGCGGCCTGGGCTTTGTCACATGGTTTGGCCACATGGCCATGTCCCTTAGTTTCTATATTCATGTAGTACTATCAGTTCAAATAGGACAAAACAACATAGACACACAACAACCATTGGTTCAATCTCTTAAATCACCCAGAGATGGAGCCTAGAGACTCGTATTGTTTCTGTAACACTCCTTACCTGTATCCAAGACCGGGATTAGGTACGAGGCGTTACCGCCCGCCAACAAGATTATTTCAGAAAAACAGGTTATAAAATTTTGTTTCCAAATTAAAACCAATTAAACAAAATCATATTGTCCCTATTATGGACCTACGGGGCCCAAATCATACATTATTAGTGGTCCGGGACTAAACCGGGGGCTGTAGAAAATTCTAATAAAATTCTTAGGGTTATACCTCACACACTCGTGTGACGGTAAAGCACACGCCCGTGTGCTTGGGGACACGCCCGTGCCCCTCACCCGAGTTGAATTATTGGATTTATTTTCCATTTCGAACCTACAAGAGTTTTCACACAACCAAACACATGCCCGTGTCCCTTACACGGCCTAGACACACCCATGTCATCGCCTGGTCCAAAAACTCAGACATTCTATTTATGATATCATCATTCATTTTGAGGCACACGGTCAAGGCACAAGCCCATGTGCTAGGCCGTGTCCTCCATACGGTTGAGACACACGACTGTGTCTCTGCCCGTTGTTTACTACCATGCAAACTGACCTAAAATTTTAGGTGCAGACAACACGATCATGGGGGCTGACCATGTGTCACACACCGCCTAGACACATGCCCGTGTGTCTATCTGTGTGGACATTTTATAGCTATTTTCCAAGCCTTTGGTCACCCTCTAACAACCATACACACTTATAAACTTCAATGATATTTAACATGGCCTAATTATACTCTTAAACAAGCTTGGCACAACTCATTGCGTGTTAACCTCATCTCATCGGTTTAGTACATGCTAAATTATTCTTTTCGTATTAGGGATTAACATAGCACATTTTACACTTTACACTTAGGCCAATTATAACCATACACCATTATCTGCTATATCCACTCTCAAGTTATTAGGACTCATTTCATGCATCTATCTATAATAAACCTTATTATCATATCTCATGAAACATTTAAACATAAACCTGCATCATTAGTAGGTTTACAACCTACATCAATATGAGCTATATCTCATGGCCATATATAAAAGAATAAGTATATCATTTAAGCCTTTACATTGGCTAGCCAAATGACACATATAACAAAATAACCATAAACCCTATACATGCCATTAAACAAAATAAATGTATCTATATACCAAAGCAGAACAAGTCGATAGTGTGTTGATTCTCCAACCGTCTTCCAATCTGCACGAGTCCAGGAGCTCTGTAAGACAGGGAAAAGAGAAAGGTGTAAGCATTTATATGCTTAGTAAGTCTAGATAACTAGAAAGTAAACTTTTCGGTTAATTAGCACACAACTATATTAAGCAATGATTCCAACAAGCATGAAATAGTTTCCCTATCACCTGCACTCAATAATCAAGTTAGTCTTATAACAATGCATCATATCATTAGTCTTAGATGATCTCATCAATTCAATATTTCCATATCTATTTCTTATGTTAATCTCGTTGAATTTCTCAGAAATCTCGATGGATAGCCCAATTACCTTCAAGTCATACCAGTGATCATCTCAAGTACGCACTTCCGCGAACCTTACATCTTACGGCGGGATTACCAGTCCAGGCTAAATCCCCTATAGTAATAACTCATAGAGCAATGTCGGATTTCTAGTCTAGCATAAATCCCCTTTAACGACAATTGCTCTCATAAGCTCGGATCTAAATTGCCAGTTCAGGCTAAATTCAGTCCTCAATCGGATTACCCGTCTGGGTTAAATCCTTAACGCACCCATATTCTTCCGGAGGCTCGATCACTCAAGGAACACCCATCTAGGCTAGATCCTTTTTTATTTTGGGATCATTGGATTACCCGTCTGGGCTAAATCCTTTTCTCCAACACATGCAGGATCTCATCTCATGTAAGCCATAATTTTATCCATAGGTTTTCCCTTTTTATTTCAACCGGATCATTTATCATTTTTTCATTTACACTAGCACATTTCATGGATTATCATGCAATGAATATCTAAATTTTCATACATTCAAGAACATGCATAATAAGTATATTAAGAGTTTAGTTCGGGTTATACGAACTTACCTGGTAGTCATTGCGGATTCGTGTCTCGGTTATTCTGAAACCTTTCGTTTTCCACAGTCGACCTTCGGAATTGGTTCCTGGGGGTCTATATCAATAAAATTAGATTATTAATACATCACATTATTCATTTTAGGCCTAAAACTCTCCCTGGGTAAAATGACCATTTTGCCCTAAACTTTTCACAATATTTACAATTTAGTCCTAAGTCTCGTATAATGAAATGCATGTAATTCCTTGGCTACCTAAGCCTATCCGAATGTTATTCACACTTATAAAAGACTATGTTTTTCCTTCATTCCATATTTTTCTACCCACTTTCACAACTTTTACAATTTAGTCCTTTAAGCCATTTCCATGAAAATCCACTTAGTAAAAGTTGTTTACCATCCTTTAAACTCTCACATTCCTTCATAGATCATCAAAACACAAACATATCATGCATGGGTAATTTTCTAAACATAAACCCTAGTATGAGATATGGGTAGAAATAGAAAGAACATGTTACGAGGATCTAAAAAATACGAAGAGCATTAAAAACGGGGCTAGGGAGCACTTACTATAGAGCTTGAAAAGTTGAAAACCCTAGCTATGGAGATTATGCAAATTTTGGCAACATGAAAAAGATGAATGACATGATTTTGGCTTATTTTTCCCTTTTTATTCTTTATTTAACCAAATGACCAAAATGCACTTCCTTACTAAGCTTTCATAATTTTCCATGCATGCCCATTTTTGTCCAAAAACTTAGAAATTTGGTAAATTACTCTTTAAGGACCTCTAATTAATATTCCAAAGCAATTTCATACAAATTGCTTCTAGAACCCAAGGTTTTCTATTTATTCAAATTGGTCCCTAATTTCCAATTGGACACCTTACACATAGAATTTCTTCATGAAACTTTAAGACATGCTCATTCTCATATCCTAGACCTCACAATGATCATAAAATAATTATTTAACGTCAGATTTGTGGTCCCGAAACCATTATTCCGAATAGGCCTTAATTCGAGATGTTACATTTATCCCCCTTAGGGACTTTCGTCCTCAAAAGTCTTACAAGTAAATAGGTTCGGATATTGACTTCTCATAGTTTCTTTAGGCTCCTATGTAGCCTTTTCCACTCCGTGTTGATGCCATAAAACTTTCACCAAGTCTATATTCTTATTCCTCAACTGTTTGACTTCACAAGCCAAAAGCTTGACCGGTTCTTCACCATAAGTCATGTTCGGTCTAATTTCAACTTTCGTAGGTGAAATCACATGGGAGGGGTCTGATCGATACTGTTGTAACATGGATACATGGAATACATCGTGAATCTTTTCCGATTCGGGTGGCAATACTAAACGGTAGGCTAATGGTCTAAGTCTTTCAGTGATCTCATATGGTCTGACAAATCGCGAACTTAGTTTGCCTTTCGGACCAAATCTCAATACCTTTTTCCATGGATACACTTTCAAGAGTACTTTATCTCTAACTTGAAACTCGATCTCTTTTCTTTTCAAATTAGCATATGACTTTTTCCTATCAGATGCCGCTTTCAAGCAATCCTGTATCACTTTAACCCTTTCCCCAGTTTCCTTAACTAGGTCAACTCTGCGAATTTGATTTTCTCTGAGTTCTGTCCAATACAGTGAAGTTCGGCACTTTCTACCATACAAGGCCTCATAGGGTGCCATTTTCAAACTCATTTGGAAACTATTGTTGTAGGCGAATTCCACCAATGGTAAATATTTTTCCCAACTTCCCTGAAATTTGAGAACGCAACACCGTAACATGTCCTCAGAAATCTGAATCGTCCGTTCAGACTGACCATCAGTCTTGGGTGAAAAGCCGTACTAAAATTCAACTTTGTACCCAAGGCTTCTTGCAACTTCTTCCAAAATGTCGAAGTGAATCTCAGGTCCCTATATGAAACAATCAATAACGGTACCCCGTGTAATTTCACAATCTCAGATACATACAAGTCGGCCAATTTGTCAAGTGAGTAGTTAGTTCGTACTGGAATAAAGTAAGCCGACTTCATTAGCCTATCAACCACAACCCAAACAACATCTTTTTTTTGGGGGGTCAACGGTAACCCCGTTACGAAATCCATAGTAATCCTATCCCACTTCCACTCGGGGACCGTTACAGGCTGTAACAAACTTGAAGGTACTTGGTGTTCAGCTTTGACTTGCTGACATATCAAGCATTTTCATACAAATTTAGAGATGTCTCTTTTCATGCCATTCTACCAGTACATTTTCTTCAAATCGTTGTAAATCTTGGTACTTCTCGGATGAATAGACAAACGGCTTGTAACACCCCGAACCCGAGACCGTTGCCGGTGTCGGACACGAGGGGTTAACAAGCCAAAACCACTTATGGCACCGACCAATTTGACATTCCCAGACAAGCTGGAAAACTGCGTCGCTGTCGCCTTAAAAAGCATATCTCGAGTTTCACAACTCGGAAACTGATTCCGTAAATTTTACCTGAATTTAGACTCATATATCCATCCATGGATTTATTTCTAAAATTTTTGGTTGGGCCAATTGGTACAGTTTATTAGTTAAAGTCGCCCATGTTACAGGGGTCGACTACACTGACCTTCACGCGTTACAACTTGAATATCTCTCTGTACAGGGTTTCAATACTGATACCGTTTGTTTCCAATGAAACTAGACTCAAAAAGGAATCTGCACATATAAGGCATGACTTATAATTCATTCTGGATAATTTATGGAAAATTTTCAAAGCCGTGACAGGGGACCCACAAACCGTTCTGGCCCTGTCTCACGAGAACTTTAATATCTCTCGGTATACTGATCATATGATCGTTTCGTTACTTTCATATGAAAATAGACTCGTCAAGGTTCGATCACATAATTTATTCACTATTTAAACCCATTCCTACAAATTTTGGTGATTTTTCACATCCACGTCACTGCAGCTGGCAGCCTCTGTTTTTAAGGTAGGCTTTACCTATATTGTAGTTCCCATGGACCAACTATAGTCTAGTCATACTTAGGTCCACATGTGATCATATTTAGCCATTCCAATGGCTGATCATGTGACCAACTCTCTCATTCCAAACCATAATCACATCATGAAACCAAATATAATTACAAACCACATATGGTCAAATTCCATACTCCACTTTTACGAACCATTTCGCATGGCCGTACACATATACATCACAAGTACTTAAAAACAACCGAGGGTGGTCCTATACATGCCATATCCGAACTCAACTAAAGGAGTACCAAAAAGGGCTTTGATAGTGTGGTTGACTTCAACTTCTATGATCCCGAATCCGATCGCTAACGAGCAAAATCTATAACAGAGAAACAAAGAAACGGAGTAAGCAATTTATGCTTAGTAAGTTTGAGCCATAATATACACACAACCAAAGCATAGCATTCAAGTAGCTAAACAATAATTCATATGCACAATTTCTCAAAGACATGCTTACTTCACAATCCCAACTCTTATTTTCATACACAAACAACGGCTTAGTTAAGGCCGATAGCTCGTTTATCATTGGAGCGAATATTCAACGCACTTACTCATAGTGTGCAAAGCACACACAAAACATACCTTGTTGGGAATTTCACAAGTGCATTAACTGAAAATTTTCCAGCAGCTTATAAATTTCGAATCACATACCTTCGAGTTTATCCGGATATAGCTACTGCTCAAAACACCTTCGGACAAAGCCCGTTATGGTAACTCGCACAAATGCCTTCGGACTTAACCCGGATATCACAACTCGCACAATTGCCTTCGGCTTAGCCCGATCTCATCTCGCACAATTGCCTTCTGCTTAGCCCGATATCACAATTGCCAATTGCCTTCGGCTTAGCCCGGATATCACTCGAACATTCATGCACATCTTTGTTTCATTTTCACAACAAAACTTTTATGCACAATTCACTTAACAAAAATATCATTTCGGCTCA
Organism: Gossypium arboreum; assembly: GCF_025698485.1. Classification (NCBI taxonomy): domain Eukaryota; kingdom Viridiplantae; phylum Streptophyta; class Magnoliopsida; order Malvales; family Malvaceae; genus Gossypium; species Gossypium arboreum. The sequence goes on along the minus strand of NC_069070.1, from coordinate 97,243,163 downwards.
ATGGCCATATACAAGGCGAATTTCAATTGCTTATTACTTCATTCAATCGAATCAAAATCTAAGTTTCGATACTCAAAACTTACCTCGGATGTTGTCGAACGATTCCGATGGCTATTCGACTACTTTTTCCTTCCCTTTATCGGATTTGGTCCCCCTTTGCTCTTGAGCTTAATTTAACAAATAATTTGATTCAATCATTTGAGTATCGAAAAGAAGAACTCAATGCACTTAGCCCACATATACTCACTAGACATTAAAGTCACATAAGTACGGAATTCATGAATCGACTTAACACACAAAGCCTTCAACATGCTTACTCATGGCCGAACAACTCAACCTCTTAGGCGCTCATTCATGGCCGATTATGCATGTTGATGTTGAGGCCAATTACATGTTTAACACCACACATGAATGGCACACATTTTACTAGCTAATGCTTTACATATTGTAGCTCAATACTTATAATATAGCATCAAGCACTCATATGGCCGATTATACTTAGTCATACTTGCACCAAATCAACAATAAATTCCAAGATTTTCACATCATATGTGTACTAGGCCGAATGTACTTGCAATTTCACAACCATTCTTCAACATTTTCTTCTTTAAGCAAACATATTTATCACTTACTTCATAACCAAAACATCATGTGCAAACATATACACATATAGGTGCATGGTCAATCTCAAGGTGTTCATAACCATCTAAAACACAAATTTTTTACCATTCAAGTAACAAGCATAAATCATGCTCATGAATGCACCATGGCGAATACATCACAACCATACCCTTTCAACTTCGGTCATGGTTAAACAAAGATTTCAATGCCCTACTCAAGAATACTAAAAGAAATTTCAAGAGTAGTCAATCCATCATTACATGCATCATCAACAAGCTTCACATTTAGCATGCAATGGCTTTAACACAATATCAACCTTGGCCAAATACCATTTTCATGGCATAACAAGGATTTGAACCATGGCTAACATGCACATCAAGTTAGCAACCAAAACAAGCATGAACTTCATGACACAACCTCAAACATACCTTAATCTTGATACAAGTATAGCCAAATCTCCTTCTTGTTCTCTTCCAAACCAAGCATGAAGCAAAACTCCTATCTCCTCCCTTAGTATTTTCGGCCAAAAGGAAATAACAAGGATGAACAATTTTTTCTTGTTCTTCTTTCACTTGCACGGCAATGGGGGAAATGCCACACTCACACACATTTTTTATTTCTCATCCAACATCATTAATTTTTTATCATTTAATACATCATGCATTAACAAAACATGTTTCAACATGTTTTCTTTGCCCATAAACCATGTCATGGCCGCCACTATGCCATCTTTGGGGAATTTGACATGCAAATCCTTTAATTTTGCATGCATTTTCAACTAGTCATCACACATTTCCCCATCATACTTTCAAAGTTTACTACTAGGTCCTTTCTAGTGAAATTCACCTTTATAACACTAAATCGAACCATCAAAATGTCACACATGAATACACACATATTATAGGCATCAAAATAAATTTTAAATTATTTTTACGCCTCGGTTTTGTGGTCCCGAAACCACATTCCGACTAGGGTCAATTTTGGGTGTCACAACTCTCCCCACTTAAGAAATTTTCGTCCCCAAAATCTTACCGTAAATAGGGTTGGGTATCGCTCTTTCATAGAGTTCTCGGTTTCCCAAGTAGCTTCTTCTATCCCGTGTTTGAGCCATAACACTTTCACTAGCGGAACCCGCTTGTTTCGCAACTCTTTCACTTCACGTGATAGGATACGAACCGGTTCTTTCTCATAACTCATATTGGCTTGAATTTCAACCTCCGATGGACTAACCACGTGCGATGGATCAGATCTATAGCGTCGAAGCATCGAAACATGAAAGACATCGTAAATCTTTTCGAGTTCAGGGGGCAATATCAAACGAGACGAATCGAACCGACTCGCCAGATATCTCATATGGCCCAATGAACCTCGGCTCAACTTGCCCTTACGGTAGAATTTGAGTATCTTTTTCCAAGGCGAAACCTTGAGAAACACTTTATCTCCCCGATGCTCGATGTCTTTACGCTCGCACTGCGTGCACGACTTCGACGATCGGAGGCTATCTTCGACTTTCACGGATTACTTTCACTTTCTGCTCAGATCTCTAATCAAATCCACCCCAAAATTTTGCTTTCACCGAGCTCACCAAAACAATGGTGTATGGCATTTACGACCGCATAAAGCCTCGTAGGGTGCCATCTTAATACTTGATTGAAAACTATTGTTGTGCGAATTCAATCAAAGGCAAACACTGCTTCCCATGAACCACCGAACTCGAGGATGCAACATCTTAACATATCCTCAAGTATCCGAATTATCCGCCGGATTGACCATCGGTTTGGGGGTGAAAGGCGGTCTGAAATGCAACTTGGTACCCAAAGCTTCTTGCAACTTCTTCCAAAATCGCGAGGTAAATCTCGGATCTCTATCCGACACGATGGAAGTAGGCACCCGTGTAATCTCACAACTGAGAAACGTCTGCTTTGGCTAGTTTGTCCATTGAAAACCCGTACGACGGGGACAAAGTGAGCCGACTTAGTCAATCTATCTACAACGACCCAAATCGCATCCTTCTTACTTGCGACAATGGCGGTCACAATAGACTTTGTATCCACTTCCACTCGGGTATCGTGATCTATCAAGTAATCCAAGGCACTTGATGTTCCGCTTTCACTTGTTGACATATTAAACATCTCAAACAAAGTCGGAGATGTCTCGCTTCATACCATGCCACCAAAACCGACGTTTCAAATCGTTGTACATCTTCGTACTCCTCGGGTGGTTCGCTATTCGGCTACAATGGGCTTCGCTCAAGATTATCGAAATAAGTTCAATTCTTTGGAACACACAGACGACTCTGAACCTCAAACAATCGTCATCATCGATTTGAAACTCCGAGTCCTTGTTCGAACACACTCACCCGCTTTTGCGCCAACTCGTCGTCGACTTTCTCGAGCTTCACGAATTTGATGTATCAATAATGGTTTGGCTTTCAATTCACTCATCGACACATTGTCGGATCGAACGGACAAGTGCACATTCATCGCCAGAAGCGAATAATGATTTACGACTTAAGGCATCCTCAACCACATTCGCCTCTCCCAGGTGATAGTCAATGACCAACTCATAATCCTTTAACAGCTCGAGCCAACGTCTTTGTCGCAGATTTAAGTCTCTTTGAGTCATCAAATATTTGAGACTTTTATGATCCGAATACACATGGCACTTCTCACCAAATAAGTAATGTCGCCATATCTTTAAGGCGAATACGATGGCAGCCAATTCGAGACCATGGGTCGGATAATTTTTCTCATGTGGCTTTAATTGCCTCGACGCGTAGGTCATAACTCGACCTTCTTGTATCAATACGCAACCTAACTCAAGTAGGGAGGCGTCACTATAGATGACAAACTCTTTGCCAGATTCGGGTTGCACTAGAATTGGGGCTTTAGTCAAATAAGTCTTCAGTTGATCGAAACTTTTCTAACATTTCTCCGTCCATTCGAACTTAACATCCTTTTGGAGTAGCTTCGTCATCGGCGTGGCTATCGTTGAGAAACCTTATACAAATCATCGGTAATAACCGGCAGGCCCCAAAAAGCTCCGAACCTCAGTAATATTTCTCGGAGGCTTCCAATTAAGTATGGCTGAAATTTTGTTCGGGTCGACTCGAATACCCGATGCAGATATCACATGCCCCAAGAAGCTAACCTCTCTTAACCAGAACTCACACTTGCTGAACTTAGCATATAATTGCTTATCCCGTAGAATTTGCAAGACTAACCTCGTGTGTTCAAGATGTTCGGTCTCATTTCTTGAATAGACCAAGATGTCATCAATGAACACGACTACAAACCGATCCAAGTATGGTCCAAGATCCGATTCATTAAATCCATAAATACCGCAGGGCATTAGTAAGCCGAATGGCATCACTAGGAACTCGTAGTGACCATATCTCGCTCAAGGCGCCTCTTGGGTACATCCGAATCTCGAATTCGCAATTGATAATAGCCCGATCTCAAATCTATTTTCGAGAACACCGAGGCTCCTTCAGTTGATCGAACAAGTCATCGATACGCTGATACGGTATTTGTTCTTTATCGTCGCTTTATTAAGTCGACGATAGTCGATGCACGACCTCATGGTTCCATCCTTCTTTTCACAAACAACACCGGCGCACCCTAAGGTGAAAAACTCGGTGAGCAACACCTCTATCCACCAATTCTTGCAACCGAGCTTTCAACTCCTTTAATTCCGTTGGTGCCATACGATACGGAGCTATCGAAATTGGAATGGTACCAGTACCAATTTGATGCCAAACTCTATTTCCGAACAGTGGTAAACCCGCAATTCTTCGTGGAAAACATCCGGTATTCACAAACCATCGCACAGATTCGGGTTTCTTTTCTAACTCCTTGTCATCTAGAACATACGCAAGGTATGCTTCACACCCCTTTCTTACGTATTTCTGAGCCAACATTGCTGATATTACAGCTGGCAATCCCTTTAAGTCCGTAGACTCAACCCGAATTAACTCGTTATTCGTGCACCTCAGATCAATAGTCTTGCTTTTGCAATTTACAACCGCATCGTGCATGGTCAACCAATCCAAACCAAGAATAACATCGAATTCATCGAATGGAAAAAGCATCAAGTCCGCCGGAAAACAAGAACCTCAAAATACTAGGGGACTTTTCTTACACACTTTGTTGACGAGCACGTAATGACCCAAGGGGTTTGACACCAGATTACAAACTCAAGAGACTCAATGGGCAAAGTCTTACTGGATGCTAAGGTTTCGCATAAATAAGAATGAGTAGAACCAGGGTCAATCAAAGCAATCACATTAGTATCGAAAAGAGTAAGGATACCGGTAATAACATCTGGTGAGGCAGCATCCTCGCGTGCGCGTATGGCATAAGTCCTAGCAGGAGCACGAGCCTCAGATCTGATGGTGGCATCTCTAGATCCTCTCTAACCGCCACTAGCATTGCCCGTGTTTCTAGACGGCCTACCTCGAGTTATGGTAGCACCCGGGTTCCCACTTTGATTTATGTTTTGTCCAGATAAGCTCGGGCAATCCTTAATGAAATGATCGATGATCCGCACTTGTAACAGAGCGGTCACGAAATCTACAACTCCGAATGCTATTTTCCACAATATTGGCACTCGCTCGTCTCGACGATCATTGCCAACATCGGCGATCAAGTGACTCGCGTGCCCATAGGGGTCGATCGCGGTCTCGTCTAGAAAAGCCCGAAATGTCTCTAGACCGCCTAAGCCATCTTTAAATTTCTTTGATGATCGTGGGAAGGGCTTCCCAAGACCTCTTACGAAACTCCCTTGCTCCCACTTCAGCTTTTCTTTTCTCCATATCGAGCTCCTCGGCTTTGCACGCCGCTCGACAAGAGCCACAAACTCTGGATTTCCAAAATGCCAACATACGACTTTATATCATCATTTAGTCCATCTTCAAGCGTTTACACATCACGACTTCAAGAAATGCACTCAGCAGCATCGGCTAAGCCTCGCAAATTTTTGTTCGTAGTCGGTAATCGACATGGAACCTTGCTTAAGATCAAGGAATTCCTTTCATTTTTGGTCCATAAATCTCGATCGATATACTTCTTTCGAACTCGGTTAGAAAGAACTCCCAAGTTACTTGCTCTCTAGGCACAACTGAAGTCGAGTACTCCACCAATAGTAGGCGGAATCGTAGCAAGGAGATAGTACACTTTAAGCATTCATCGGTGTGCAAGATAGCTCATCGAGCACCGGATAGTGTTGTCCATCCAAAATCCAGCTTGCTCGGCATCGTCATCATCCGTAGCTTTAAATTCAAGTGGCCCCATGTTTTGAATCTCAGTGATCGGGGCTTACTTGACCTTACTTGGTCAGATTCCATCGGAGGTATTGTAGGTGCGGGGTTACATTAGTCGGGAATGGAGGTTGTGGAACAGCCGTGTTAGTTCGAATGTATTGGTTAAACCAATCATTCATCACACTATAAAAGGCTTGCTTAGCCTCATCATTCGGATTGCTGGCAATAGGTTGAGAGTCCGCCGGCGCTTTCCCTTGCGCGGGAGCAGGCGACACACTCTCCACATCATTAGCTATTGCTCGGTTGGGATCGGGATCCATTGCTATACACAAACACAAAGTCAAATGGTCAGAAATCACCACACTATCAATTCATCACTTAATGGCATGTATAGCTAGACCCCAAACATATCACGGTAGTCCTAGAATCGACTAAACCATAGCTCTAATACCAATAAAATTGTAACACCCCGAACCCGAGACCGTTGCCGGTGTCGGACACGAGGGGTTAACAAGCCAAAACCACTTATGGCACCGACCAATTTGACATTCCCAGGCAAGCTGGAAAACTGCGTCGCTGTCGCCTTAAAAAGTATATCTCGAGTTTCACAACTCGGAAACTGATTCCGTAAATTTTACCTGAATTTAGACTCATATATCCATCCATGGATTTATTTCTAGAATTTTAAGTCGGGCCAATTGGTACAGTTTATTAGTTAAAGTCGCCCATGTTACAGGGGTCGACTACACTGACCTTCACGCGTTACAACTTGAATATCTCTCTGTACAGGGTTTCAATACTGATACCGTTTGTTTCCAATGAAACTAGACTCAAAAAGGAATCTGTACATATAAGGCATGACTTATAATTCATTCTGGATAATTTATGGAAAATTTTCAAAGCCGTGACAGGGGACCCACAAACCGTTCTTGCCCTGTCTCACGAGAACTTTAATATCTCTCGGTATACTGATCATATGATCGTTTCGTTACTTTCATATGAAAATAGACTCGTCAAGGTTCGATCACATAATTTATTCACTATTTAACACCATTCCTACAAATTTTGGTGATTTTTCACATCCACGTCACTGCAGCTGGCAGCCTCTGTTTTTAAGGTAGGCTTTACCTATATTGTAGTTCCCATGGACCAACTATAGTCTAGTCATACTTAGGTCCACATGTGATCATATTTAGCCATTCCAATGGCTGATCATGTGACCAACCCTCTCATTCCAAACCATAATCACATCATGAAACCAAATATAATTACAAACCACATATGGTCAAATTCCATACTCCACTTTTACGAACCATTTTCGCATGGCCGTACACATATACATCACAAGTACTTAAAACAACCGAGGGTGGTCCTATACATGCCATATCCGAACTCAACTAAAGGAGTACCAAAAAGGGCTTTGATAGTGTGGTTGACTTCAACTTCTATGATCCCGAATCCGATCGCTAACGAGCAAAATCTATAACAGAGAAACAAAGAAACGGAGTAAGCAATTTATGCTTAGTAAGTTTCGAGCCATAATATACACACAACCAAAGCATATCATTCAAGTAGCTAAACAATAATTCATATGCACAATTTCTCAAAGACATGCTTACTTCACAATCCCAACTCTTATTTTCATACACAAACAACGGCTTAGTTAAGGCCGATAGCTCGTTTATCATTGGAGCGAATATTCAACGCACTTACTCATAGTGTGCAAAGCACACACAAAACATACCTTGTTGGGAATTTCACAAGTGCATTAACTGAAAATTTTCCAGCAGCTTATAAATTTCGAATCACATACCTTCGAGTTTATCCGGATATAGCTACTGTTCAAAACACCTTCGGGACATAGCCCGGTTATGGTAACCCGCACAAATGCCTTCGGACTTAACCCGGATATCACAACTCGCACAATTGCCTTCGGCTTAGCCCGATATATCACAATTGCCTTCTGCTTAGCCCAATATCACAATTCGCTTTGCCTTCGGCTTAGCCCGATATCACTCGAACATTCATGCACATCTTTGTTTCATTTTCACAACAAAACTTTTATGCACAATTCACTTAACAAAAATATCATTTCGCTCAATGGCCATATACAAGGGCGAATTTCGATTGCTTATTACTTCATTCAATCGAATCAAAATCTAAGTTTCGATACTCGAAAACTTACCTCGGATGTTGTCGAACGATTCCGATGGCTATTCGACTACTTTTTCCTTCCCTTTATCGGATTTGGTCCCCTTGCTCTTGAGCTTAATTTAACAAATAATTTGATTCAATCATTTGAGTATCGAAAAGAAGAACTCAAGGCACTTAGCCCACATATACTCACTAGACATTAAAGTCACATAAGTACGAATTCATGAATCGACTTAACACACAAAGCCTTCAACATGCTTACTCATGGCGAACAACTCAACCTCTTAGGCACTCATTCATGGCCGATTATGCATGTTGATGTTGAGGCCAATTACATGTTTAACACCACACATGAATGGCACACATTTTACTAGCTAATGCTTTACATATTGTAGCTCAATACTTATAATATAGCATCAAGCACTCATATGGCCGAATATACTTAGTCATACTTGCACCAAATCAACAATAAATTCCAAGATTTTCACATCATATGTGTACTAGGCCGAATGTACTTGCAATTTCACAACCATTCTTCAACATTTTCTTCTTTAAGCAAACATATTTATCACTTACTTCATAACCAAAACATCATGTGCAAACATATACACATATAGGTGCATGGTCAATCTCAAGGTGTTCATAACCATCTAAAACACAAATTTTTTACCATTCAAGTAACAAGCATAAATCATGCTCATGAATGCACCATGGTCGAATACATCACAACCATACCCTTTCAACTTCGGTCATGGTTAAACAAAGATTTCAATGCCCTACTCAAGAATACTAAAAAGAAATTTCAAGAGTAGTCAATCCATCATTACATGCATCATCAACAAGCTTCACATTTAGCATGCAATGGCTTTAACACAATATCAACCTTGGCCAAATACCATTTTCATGGCATAACAAGGATTTGAACCATGGCTAACATGCACATCAAGTTAGCAACCAAAACAAGCATGAACTTCATGACACAACCTCAAACATACCTTAATCTTGATACAAGTATAGCCAAATCTCCTTCTTGTTCTCTTCCAAACCAAGCATGAAGCAAAACTCCTATCTCCTCCCTTAGTATTTTTGGCCAAAAAGGAAAGAACAAGGATGAACAATTTTTTTCTTGTTCTTCTTTCACTTGCACGGCAATGGAGGGGGAAATGCCACACTCACACACATTTTTTTATTTCTCATCCAACATCATTAATTTTTTTATCATTTAATACATCATGCATTAACAAAACATGTTTCAACATGTTTTCTTTGCCCATAAACCATGTCATGGCCGGCCACTATGCCATCTTTGGGGAATTTGACATGCAAATCCCTTAATTTTGCATGCATTTTCAACTAGTCATCACACATTTCCCCATCATACTTTCAAAGTTTACTACTAGGTCCTTTCTAGTGAAATTCACCTTTATAACACTAAATCGAACCATCAAAAATGTCACACATGAATACACACATATTATAGGCATCAAAATAAATTTTAAATTATTTTTATGCCTCGGTTTTGTGGTCCCAAAACCACATTCCGACTAGGGTCAATTTTGGGCTGTCACACGGCTATCATGTGCCTCTTGTCAAATTTTCCAAATAAGCTCGTTGTCTTTCGGTACACAGATCATGTCTCTGAACATCAAGCAACAGTCAAAACCAATCTGAAAATCGAATTCAGTGTTTGACTCGCATTGAGCTCTCTTGGCTTACAAGTCACTATCATTGATTTCAGCATTGCAAAATTCTTGTAGAAATGTCGGTCTGGCTCTTAAATCTACCAAAACCGAACCATCATCTAATAAAGTCAATTGTGTGTTCAAAGCTCTCAATGAAAACAAGGATTTTCTGCTCAGTGCATCGGCGACCATATTTGCCTTTGCTGGGTGGTAATCAATGACTAGCTCATAATCTTTAATAGACTCTAATCATCTCCGCTATCTCAGATTCAATTCCTTTTTGAGTCATCAAGTACTTCAAACTCTTGTGATTAGTGAATACACGACATGCCTCACCATACAAATGGTGTCTCCAAATCTTCAGGGCAAATACAATGGCTGCTAGCTCCAAGTAATGTGTTGGATAATTTTTCTCGTGTGGTTTTAATTGCCTCGAAGCATAGGCTATCACTTTACCTTCTTGCATCAGTACGTGGCCCAGTCCATTCAAGGATAAACGATAAATTGTTTTCCTGGCTCAAGTTGTACTAGTACTGGAGCTTCGGTCAATAATGTCTTCAATCTCTCGAAACTCTGCTGACACTTCTCTGACCATTCAAATTTAACGTCTTTTTGCAGCAACCTCGTCAAAGGAGTTGCAATCATCGAAAATCCTTTTACAAAGCATTGGTAGTAGCCGGCCAAGCCCAAAAAGCTTCTAACCTTAGTTACATTCTTTAGCAGCTTCTACTCAACAATAGCAGATATCTTATTCGGATCAACTCAGATGCCATCACCCGAAACAATGTGACCCAAAAATCCTACCTCTCGAAGCTAGAACTCACTTTTGCTGAACTTAGCATACAATTTCTTATCTCGCAAGGTCTATAAAATAGTCCTCAGATGTTCAGTATGCTCGGACTCATTACGGGAATAGATCAAAATATCATCAATGAATACCACAACAAACTTGTCCAAGTATGGTCGAGAAACAAGATTCATTAAGTCCATAAATGCTGCTGGGGCGTTCGTTAGGCCAAAAGGCATGACCAGGAACTCGAGATGACCATACCTCATCTTGAAAGCAGTATTAGGCACGTCTGACTCTTTAACTCTCAACTGGTAGTAATCGGATCTCAAATCTATTTTTCAAAATACAATGGCTCCTCTCAATTGATCAAACAAATCATCAATCCTCGACAATAGATACTTGTTCTTGATAGTTACCTTGTTAAGTTCTCGGTAGTCACTACATAGCCTCATTGAACGATCTTTCTTCTTTACAAATAATACTATAGCATCCCAAGGAAAAAGCTCGGTCTTGCAAAACCTTTATCCATCAGTTCTTGCAACTGTGCTTTTAACTCTTTCAGTTCGGTTGGCGCCATCCTATATGAAGCAATAGAGATAGGAGCTGTCCCAGGCACCAGCTCAATACCACACTCTACTTCTTTAACATCAGGTAATCCGGTAACTCTTCCAGAAACACATCCGGATACTCGCATACTATCAGTATCAAATCCAACTTCAACTCAGATTTTTGAGCATTCAACACAAAAGCAAGGTAGGCTTCATATCCTTTTCTCATATACCTTTGATCATTGGGGTAACCACAACCGGCAGAGTATCCAACTCATTTGAATCAATCTATTGAATCTCACCATCTGAACATTTCAATTCGATATACTTGCTACCACAATTTAAAATCACATCATGCACAGCTAACCAGTCCATGCCAAGTATTACATCAAACTCATCAAATGGAAATAACATAAGGTTAGCCGAAAAACTATGACCTTGAATCGTCGAAGGACAATTCTTACAAACTTTATCAACTAGGACTAACTTGCCTAGAGGGTTTGACACCTTAATCACAAATTTTGTAGGTTCTACAGACATATCCATGCTAGACACCAAGTTCATGCAAATGTATGAATGGGTTGACCCTAGATCAATTAAGGCAATGACACAAGTTGTAACATCCTGATTTTTGGGTTTTTCGCGATTCTTGATATTTTAAGTAGATTTCTAAAATTTGGTATGTGATTATGGAATTCATAATTTGGGTATGTAAATGGGCTTATGGAAGGCCCATGAGTTGGCCAAACCCTAGAGAATTTTTAAATTTTGGACTTAGGAGTTAGGGGTTCTGGCTAGGTGCCCTTATATTAAGTTGTGGGTAAAATGTATCACAAAAAGAGCTTTGGTAAAGTGGCAAGGGTGACGCCACTAAGCTCCTAAAATGGTGGCGTGTGAAGCTTAAGGGAAGACCTGGGATCGATTCCCTGTGTTGGCAAATAAGAGTATTTATTTTTATGTACAAGAAGGGTAAGTGTTGGAACCTAAGTGGATTCTGTAAGAGGAGAGTTGGATCAAGTCAAATGCATAAATTAAGGAGGGATAAGGGGAGAGATTTTAGGGATTTGAGAGAAGGATAGAGCTTAGCCGTTTGGAAGGGGTTAGAAAGGGGAATTCGGCAGAAAGGTATTAGGTTAGTAATTTCGGCATTAGGGTCTTAGCTGTGCCGTTTTCTCCTTTGTTTTAGTTTTTTTCTCTTCTTATTTTCTTCCCTAGCCAAATCTACCATCTTCCCTCTCATCTTTTCTCCCGTTTCTTTTTTCAAAAACAGCCCATTATTTTCCTCCACTCATTTATTATTTCCTTCCCTTATCTCTATTTTTGCCGAAGTGCCACAAAAAGCTGAAATTAGTGAAGATAGGGGGTGCCGATTCTTTGTGACCAGCAACCTTTTCTTTCCTTTTCAATAGTTGGTGTTCGATTCCTTTACCTTTTAGGCATCCGGATTCAAGAGGAGAAAGACTGTGGTAAGTGTTCAAACTCTAAACAATTCCTAGTGTAACTTTGGCCAAAAGCCGAAACCCCAAATTTAGGGAGATGGCCGAATATGGGTATAGACTTATGGGGTCTTCTTTTAATATTTTGTGGTTTATTTAGTGGAGGAGCAGCAAGGTGTAGTGTCGACTTGGAGTAGCTTGGATCACCGGAGTGGCTAGACCTAGTCATCAATCGCGACAAAGGTAAGATTCCTAAGGCCATTATGGATGGTGGCCGAATGTGTAAGTGATGATAATAGGAAGTTTCCGATTTGGTTTAATATTAACATGGTCTAATCTATAAGTGGTTGATTATAGGAGAAATTGCATAGGAGATCTCGTCAAGGAATATCGCAAAACAGGTGTGTAACGAACCCTTTTCATAAGCTTAAAGCGATAAATGCCGAAATGCCGAAATGCCAAAATTCTGGCATTTCGAGGACTCGTGAGCAAGCGAACGCTCATTAGTTAGTTAGATTCGTTGAGATGATGATTTGGAACATTGGAAACGGTAAGAATGTGATTTTTGGCATTCACGGTAAGTTGGGCCTCGAGGGGCTGCAATAGGGCCCAATAGGCTTTAGGGCCCATTTGGGTAAAATTGGTAGAAAATGGAAATCTATTAAATTGCATGTTAAGACTGTTAATACTATTGTGGATATAGGCTAAATGGGCCTAGATGACGAAATTGGCTAAGTAGGGCCCATTAGGGGTTTTTAGGCCCAATAACTCGATTCTGCTAAAAATGGGCCAGAATCACTATTTGCACCCAGGAATTTTTAGTAACCGTTAATGAACATGGAAACCCTAATTTTTGATAAAATTACGATATTACCCTTATAATATGAAAATGACCGTTTTGCCCCTAGGTAAAAATGACCATTATACCCTTAGGGTTTATGTAAGAATTTAATACATGGGATTTTGATAAACATGGTATGTATGATATGCACATGACATGTATGATATGCACATGATATGTATGATATGCACGTGATGTAATCATAAATGTATTGGGTTGGGTTTTTATATGAATGGAGGAAGTGGAAAAAGGGCTTATGCCCCAGTTATTAAAGGGCTTATGCCCCAGTTATTAAAGGGCTTATGCCCCAGTTATTAAAAGGGCTTTTGCCCCAGTTATTAAAAGAGGCTAGGCCTCCAGGTTATATGATAAAGCAGCTATGCCGCCAAAGGGAGAGTTATGGCGGGGTGGGTCGAGTTAATCCCCACATGGTGTGTTGGTTGGTACGGTGGAGAGTAGCGGATGGTGGGTTGAGTAGTCTCCCAAATGGGTTGCATTCTTTCATTTGACATTACATGTGATATTGAAATGGGCCTATGGGCCATACTGCCACTGTAAAGGCTTGCCCAAGAATATGAAATTTGAAAAGGCTTGCCCAAGTGTTATGAAATATGAAATATGAAAAGGCTATGGCCCAAGACATGTTTGAGATTGGATTTGGGCTTAGACCCAACAAAGTGTTATTGTTTTGGGCTCGAAAGGGCTTGTTGCACACCGAGTTTCCAAACTCACCCCTTTCCTTAACCTTGCAGTGAGCCTCGATGTGGGGACTTGGGCCGAGAGGATTCAGAGTGGCCACGGTGATCGCCTTTGGGCTTTTAAATAAGTGTTGGTTTTCATTTAATTTCCTTTAATTATTATTTATTTTGGGTTGTAATAAGGCCAATTTTAACTTTTCTTTTATTTCTTTTCGGATTATTTTAATTTTAATAACTTTAAAATTGGTTAATAATTATTCAAATGGGCTAGACTTAGGACGTGTTTTCAAAACGATAATTGTTTTTAAAATATCTCCAACGCCACGATTAATTGATTTATCAAAGACGTCCACTTAAACAAATTTAAACTCAGTATAACTAAGTGTGGCTATGGTTGTGGGCATGTCTAGGATTGGATCCAACCAAAGAGCTTGGTACTTAAGCAGCCTTCATGGCTCACCTCCTCTGCCTTGGATACCTACCTGGTGCCTAGCTTCCATACACTTTGTTAACTCAGCAAAATATATGGCTTTTAAAACACTAAAACGAAACACGGATTTTTAACTCCAATGTGGCACGTCAGATTTGGCCATAACGTCTGGGCCGGGTTTGGGGTGTTACACAAGTATTATAGATAGAAAATGTACCTGATGACATCGGGAGCATAGGCTTCCTCTCGAGCACGTATTGCATAAGTTCTTGCCAGGGCTTGAGCCTCTAATTTTGCAGTAGCATCCTTAGCAATAGTTCAACTGCCACTTGCACTTCTAGGATATCTCGGGGGTCTACCTCGAGAAATAGGAGCATTTGGCTGCAGGGCTAATTCAACCTCTTTATTAGCTCACTACGGGTAGTCTCTGAGAAAGTGGTCAAGAGACCCATACCTATAACATGCTCCACTCTTCATTCGACACTCTCCGAAGTGAAATTTATTGCACCTTTTACACTTTGGCTTTTGATCATCTACGCTTCCCTCACTAGTTACCGTAGGGGAAGAAGACTTCGGGTTATGTCATTAGGAGCTTCTTGCTCTACCCAAATATCCTACCGATAAAGTGGAACGTTCTTGATGACTTCTCGATTTCTTTGTGAGGAAGGAGTGTGCTCTGCTGCTAGACCTCTTACTCGAAACTTGAGCTTCTCTCTTGGCTTGCTTTCTTTCATATTTTAGTTCTTTGGCCTTCTTGGCCCGATCAGCTAATGTGAAAAATTCTCGTATTTCCAGGATCCTAATTAGCAACTTAATTTCCTCATTTAGGCCTTCCTTGAAGCGCTTACACATTTTTGCCTCTGATTGGACCCATTTTGTTGCATATTGATTCAACCTTACGAATTCTCTTTCATATTCTGATACGGTCTTATTTCCTTGTTTAAGTTCCAGGAACTCCTTCCTCTTTGAGTTTAAAAACCTTTGACTGATATATTTCTTTTTAAACTCAGCTTGGAAGAACTCCCATGTAATGTCTTCCTTCGGTACCACTGAGGATACCGTCTTCCACCAGTGGTATGCAGTATCTTTCAGAAGAGATACAACACACATCAAGCATTCCTCGGGTGTACATGACAATTCATCCGAAATTCACACGGTGTTTTCGAGCTAGAATTTAGCTCGTTCCGCATCATCCTCGACCTTAGCCCTAAACTCTTTAGCCTTGTATTTCCAAAGTTTACCTACTGGGCCTTACCAATTCTCGCTAGTTCAACAACCCTTGGTACTTCATCAGGTCGGTTAGCAGGTGGAGGTGGACGTGGTATTTCAGGGCGGTTTCTCAAGTATTCCCTGAACCACTCATCCATCATATCGAAAAAGGTTGCTCTAGCCTCTTCCCGAGCTTAAGACATAGGCCTTCTACTACTACTAGAAACAGCTCGCTGTACAGAAGGTGGAGCATGGCTCTCGGCTCCCTCGGACTCATCTTGGGCTTGATTGGAAGACATTTGCTATATTCAAACACAATTAAAAAGGTTAGGATATGACACACTATGCCACACTATGCCACACTATTATAACTTGTATAATGGCATGTATAGCTAGACCCGAGACATGCTACGTTAGTTTGAGAATCAAAAAAATCGTAGCTCTGATACCACTAAATGAAACACCCCTTACCCGTAGATGAGACCGGGATTAGGTATGAGGTGTTACCGCTCGCCAATAAGATCATTCTTGGAAATCTCGATGGATAGCCCAATTACCGTCAAGTCATACCAGTGATCATCTCAAGTACGCACTCCCGCGAACCTTACATCTTATGGCGGGATTACCAGTCCAGGAAAAATCCCTCGTAGTAATAACTTATAGAGCAATGTTGGGATTACCAGTCCTAGCTAAATCCCTTTTAACAACAATTGCTCTCATAAGCTCGGATCTGAATTGTCAGTCCAGTCAAAATTCAGTCCTCAATCGGATTACCTGTCCGAGCTAAATCCTTAATGCACCTATATTCTTCGAGAGGCTTGATCACTCAAGGAACACCTGTTCGAGCTAAATCCTTTCTATTTTGAGATCATCAGATTACCTATCCGGGCTAAATCTTTTTCTACAACACATGCAGGTTCTCATGTTATGTAAGCCATAATTTATCCATCAGTTTTCCTTTTTATTTCAACCAGGACATTTATCATCTTTTCATTTACACTAGCACATTTTATGGATTATCATGCAATGAAGATCTAAATTTTCATACATTCAAGAACATGCATTATAAGTATATCAAGAGTTTACTTCGGGTTATACGAGCTTACCTGGTAGTCATTGCGGATTCGTGTCTCGGTTATTCCGAAACCTTTCATTTTTCACAGTTGACCTTCAGAATTGGTTCCTCAGGGTCTATATCAATAAAATTAGATTATTAATACATCACATTATTCGTTTTAGGACTAAAACTCTCCCCCGAGCAAAATGACTTTTTTGCCCCTAACCTTTCACAATATTTACAATTTAGTCCTAGGTCTCGTATAATGAAATGCATGTAATTCCTTGGCTACCCAAGCCTAGCTGAATGTTATTCACAGTTGTAGTAGCCCATGTTTTTCCTTCATTCCATATTTTTCTACCCACTTTCATAACTTTTACAATTTAGTCCTTTAAGCCATTTCCATGAAATACCACTTAGGAAAAGTTGTTTGCCATCCTTTAAGCTCTCATATTCCTTCATAAATCATCAAAACACAAACACCTCATGCCTGGGTAATTTTCTAAACATGAACCCTAGCATGGGATATGGGTAGAAATAGAAAGAGCATGTTATGAGGATCTCAAAAATACGAAGAGCATTAAAAACGGGGCTAGGGAGCACTTACTATAGAGCTTGAAATGTTGAAAACCGTAGCTATGGAGAGTACACAAATTTCGGTAGTGTGAAGAAGATGAATGACATGATTTTGGCTTATTTTTCCCTTCTTATTCTTTATTTAACCAAATGACCAAAATGCCCTTTCTTACTAAACTTTCATAATTTTCTATGCATGCCCATTTTTGTTCAAAAACTTAGAAATTGGGTAAATTACTCTTTAGGAACCTCTAATTAATATTCGAAAGCAATTTCATACAAATTGCTTCTAGAACCCGAGGTTTGCTATTTATTCAAATTAGTCCCTAATTTCCAATTGGACACCTTACACATAGAATTTCTTCATGAAACTTTAAGACATGCTCATTCTCATATCCTAGACCTCATAATGATCATAAAAAACTTATTTTAACGTCAGATTTTTGGTCTCGAAACCACTATTCTGACTAGGCCTTAATTCAGGATGTTACAGTTTCCTTATTCCTCAACAACCTAGCTTTTCTGAAGGCCAGAGCCTTTTCCATCCTAGCAGCTAAACATGACAACCATTTATTAACTAAAACAAAGTTATTCAACCTTAAAACCTAGAATCCAATTTATAGAATCTTTTCAAGAACCTTGACTTTCTCTTTTCTTAAATTCTCTAGTATTGAAGGATAATAAAGCTTATCTGTTACTCAATTTCTCTACTTCTAGACTTTAATCTACACAACAAATACAATAGATAGAGCTTCCTTCATCTTCATCCTTTCCTTCGGAATGACTGAAGAAGATGATTCTATGGAGAAAAATTTTGTAAACAGAATTGAGAAAATTTTGTCTCCACACACACCTATATATCTACTTATTTGGTATGATCTTCACCAACCATTGCAACCTTTCATCCTTAATCATTTTCTCTCCCATTATGAAACCAGCGAATTTCAATCTAAGTAAACCAGAATTGAAACCCAATTATTTTATCGTCAGTCATCGATTTTTCCCAAAATTCCATGTAAAGTCCAACAACTTTCCATAAGTTCAATTAAGTCCCCCTAATTCTTATAAATTAGGTTTTATTTAGGATCTGGGTGTGACACAAAAACTAGTACTTAAATATGAATCATTTGTGTTCTAATCACATATGTCCAGTCTGTCCCTCCGCTAACTTGTTGAAAACATAAATGAATTTCATTTAGAATCAAATAAACATAAATGGATAGAAATGATAAAGTTAGAGAAATGTGTTACATTCGAAAATGAATTTGGTTTTTTACTAAGTATGGAAATGACTGGAAAATTAATTTAAGTTTTTCTAATTATTATTGAGGTAAACAATTGATTTTCAAAATGGAATTAATTTAAGTGGTCATTGTGAATCTGTTGACTGTAGAAATTAAATATATTTTCTCTTAAAGTCTTTTAGGAAAAAGTTGCCATGACTTAAACGAAATTAGAATTGGGTTGAAAAAATTATTTAATTGGAAAATTAATTTAATAAATAATATTTATTTCTAGAAATAGAAAACATGATTTAGGTTGGACTAAATTGTAAAGTATTAGGTAAAAATTCCAAGAAGCACATATAATTAGACCCAATACATGAGAAGCCTAATACTACCCTCTCTCTCTTAGTATAACTAAGGGACTACTCTTTCTATAAGATAAGTATTATTTGTATTCTACTAATTCAACCAAGATTCTTCTATCTCTCCTTAGAAATAGATAACACTAGTAAGGTTAAAAAAATAGTTTTGCACAACTTTGAGATATTGTTATTCTGCCTGAAAATAGTCAAAATTTATTTCTAAGTATAAATTATATTTTCTGTGTATAACAATTCTAACGATTTCTACAAGAGAGAGAGAGAGAGAGAGAGAGAGAGAGATTTTCTATCCTACAGAAAGTAAGAAAATTATTTTTGGTTATGTTTTTTATTCCTAATTGTCCAGGCCAACACTGAAAGTGATTCATGGTACGAGAATAGTAAAGAAGGTCATTCAGTTGAAAGTCAAAAATTTCAAGGATCCATCTCACACAAAGCATAAGTAATTTCGGGAAAGGTTTATTACTATAAATATCACAAATCGGCTCAGTTTTCAATTTTTTATTTTTCTACTATGAAAGAAAACTGTGTTTGAACATGATTTTTTCCAACGATTGGTGTCAGAGCTAGGTTGTGTTATGTTTATAGTACAAATCAATACAAAAATTTTCTCTCTTCTTCATGTTTGGTTAATTTTTTTATAAGATGTGACATTCTTATAATTATTATCATGTTTTAGATTTATGTATGTGAATGCATGTATTTTTTATTATTTTAATATTTATATTTTAAAGTAATTTTGCCAAAGTTGTGATTCCTTGAAATTAAAATGATTGTAATTATTATTTTACTAATTTTTTGGGATATGTAATTAGATCGTAGACTATAATCTCCACGTAGGAATTATTTTATTTATTTTAAAATAATTCATGTGACTCAAAAACGAATAATTTTTTGAAGAATTCTAGAGAATCGAGACACATCCAAGACTAAAAATCGAGATGACACAAACTCAGCTTAGCCAATTGAAAAAAGACTGATGATGGTCCGACGGCGGAGGCTGCCAATGGTTTGATGGTGGTCAACGGTGATGCAACAGTGGAAATGGCGATGATCCGATGACGGTGACGTCAACCATCGATACAACAAAAGTCCATGGTGATGGTAACAGTTCAACTACAGATCCCTTCGATACTTTTCAAGTAATTTGTATATGATTTGGGGTAACATTTGTAATTTTTTGTTTATTACTTTTTTCTAGGATGGAATTATGGAAACTTTGACGGGTCAAATTCATTTCATTTTATGTTTTCCTGTGATAGCATGATGAAATTTAAATTGGGTACAAAATATGTTCATGCTTATGTATGATAAGCATGCCATATAGTTTAGAAAAAGAATATCACATGTACTTGTCATGCATTTATTAATCATTCACTTGTCATGCATTTATTAATCATTCATTATTGAAACCGAAAATAAAAAAACACCGCATGTTCTTAAAAGTTGAGTGGGAGAAGGTCTCTAAACAAAACATACGACCTCCATCCATGATCTCTTGTGATGGCATGAAATGGACCTGCCCCAAGGTAGATGTTGTCATGTGTATTTCACTGAGGAGATTTCCTAAAAGAAAGAAGAATTATCTTGTAATCAAGTCCATCCATCTAATCACACCAATATGTGGTGGTGTGCCACTCATATAATTACAGCTTAGCTACCATACATAAATTTGTGGTCTAGCCTCAACAATTGCAGTATAAAATTTCATATAGCACTTTCTCCATCACATCATAACCCACCCCCAAACATATGCATATCATAATCATAAAACATACACATATATCATATAACACATTGCATGGCTACACTTATATTTTATATAGATCATAACATAGCACATAGTTTGTTTGTAAATTATCCAACTTAACATACCTTTTAAGCTTATCCATATGTATTTACGTACTAAAACTATGCTTTTCTTACCCCATACGATGCCTTCGGACCCAATTTTTAAGTCCCTCAAATAGCCCCTAATCAAGCGCTAAAATTGGGCAAAAAAGCCTACAAGGCCTAGAAACCTAGCCCGTGTGGTCGACACGGTCTACAAAGTTTCACACGGCTATGTCCCCCACACGGTCGTGTGCTCCACACGGCTCTGTGCCATTGGGAAATATCGAAAAACAGCCCGTGTTTTAGGATTTATTGAGTTTCTATCAAGTTTTAGGGTTGTTTTCACATACCTGATAATGAGATTGATCCTCCACACAGTTGTACAATTAAAATCCTACAAACTGCACCAAAACCAATGATTACAACTTCGATTTAACATGAAAAATACCACTTAAATTCACTCTTTTCTCATAGAAACAGTCCCTATATGCATAAACAAGCATTTACCACAAACTTGCAGCAACTACTACAAAAACGTAATTTGCCAAAGGGCTGTCTATCACCACATGCTCTTCTCCTATCCACAATAACAAACCACAACACTATATCAATCATAAAATCATTAATATATGGATTTTAGCTTAAAACAACATAACTATAATCTTAGAAAAGAATTAATCTTCCACACAACTTAACAACACAAACAATCCACCACGAGGAAAAGAAAGAAACAAGCGAACAATGAAATCACAACAAGCCTAAATGGTGTTCTTACGCAACAAAAGAAGGATTTTTCAATTGGCATAATAATAAAAAAATGATTTAGTGTTGGCAAGGGAAAAAGAAGGAAAGAAAGAAGAAGAAAATGAAATGTAAAACAAAATTGAAAAAAAGGGAAGAAACCTCCAGCCAAGGAGAGGGTGGTTTTGGCAGTTGCCAAAAGAGAAAGAATAGGGATTTGATTAATAAAATCAAATAAAAAATATGAGATTTAATCCCAATCCAACCACTAGATATTTTATAAATTTTAAATAAAACTATAAAACCGAACAAAAATCCAAGAAAACAAAACAAAACAAAGAAAAAATATTCCACACGCACACAATCGAATTCGAAGATAAAACTAAAGGCAAACATCTAAGACACTTAACCACCATACCAAACGAAATTACTTGAGAAACAACACCTTCAAAAATCCAAAAAATTAGGGCGTTACAACTCCCTCCTCTTAAAAGAAATTTCAGCGTCGTAATTTACCTAACTCTAAGAAATGAGGATACTACTAACGCATCAAATCCACAGGCTCTCAAGTGGCTTCCTTGGAACCATGATTTTACCAAAGTACATTAACCAAAAGAATGGTATTTCTTCTTAAAACTCTAACTTCATGATCCAAAACATGTATCGGCTCCTACTCAAATGACAAATCTAACCTTAACTCAATCCCACTACTAGAACCACGTGCGAAGGATTAGATCTATAAATTCTCAACATAGATACACGAAAGATGTTATGGATGCAATCCAACTCCAGAGGCAATTTAAGCTGATAAGCAACTGGCCCAATATGTATCAAAACCTGGTACGACCCAATGAAACGAGGGCTTAACTTGCCATTACAACCAAACCTGAGAATGTTTTTTTCCAAAGAGACACCTTAAAGAAGACATGGTCCCCTAGCTCATACTCAATCTTTTGTCTCTTACTTCCACATAAGACTTCTGTCTATCAGAAGCGGCCTTAAGTCAATCTCGAATCAAACAAACTTTTCCTTCAATCTTAGCCACTAACTGTTGCGTGTAAAATAACTAATGCAATTGTGAAAGTGTACACATTGTTCAAGTAATAAAGTGATAAGTAAGTATCGTCTCTGTAGGGTTGGAAATTGGTAATAAATTGAATATGTTATTATAATACTATTAATTATACCAAAATGTCAAGAAATTATCTCAGAGTGAATAAGAAACTAGAATAATGAGTTACTAAAATTAAATGATAAAGAACAAATAATTGATATGGCAAATAAAATGATATGCCAATTCACAGAGAATATCAAGAGTATTTCCATTGTTGAATGAATAAGGTTGATTTATTCAAGAGAAATGTTCATATCAAGATAATGCCACGGCAAAATATTGTCTAACCTACTACCTAGAGATTCGCTACTATGACCTACCTCTTTCGATAGCTAGATCTTAAGCTAAAAATCCAAATTCATGTACATCTACAGAACTTGGGATTGATAACTACAATGAACATCCTCTCTATACAACTTGCAACATCTATGTCTAGAGTGCTATGAATATTCTGTCAAGCATTTTCTTGCATCAAATGATTCAAGATCCGATATTCTTAACCTTTTATAATTAAAAACACTTAAGAACACAACATACATTCAACTATGTCTAGAGCTTGCATGCATGTATTTAAAATAAGCATGAACTGAATGTAACAGTTAAATGGACAATCTCAAATCCAAGGCATTAAAGATGAGAAAACATTCACCCAAACAACTCCAACCCAGAAAAGATTAAGTTCATGGGTGGAAAAGTAAACACCAAAATAGAATCATTCATCAACATTTCTCAATTAATTTTGAATCACGGAAAATTAAATCTAAAAAATAAAGGCAGAACTAGAGGAAGTTAACCCACACTCTAGCTCCTCTTGGTTCCTTAGATTGCTCGTGAATCCAGGATAGATTTCTCTTCCCCTACTTCCCATCTTTATTCTGTTCTCTTCTAAGTTGCTACCCTTTCTTTCTTTGGAATTCTCCAATGGAGTTCTTTTTTGCACAAAGAGAGAATTGCTAGCAACACTTTCTTTCTCATGCTAATTCTCTTCTCTTTTTTCTTCATCTGTCTCCTTCTTTTATTAGGTAGATTTGTCCCACCTCAACACATATTTTTCATTCCTCTTTTCAGGTACATGTCCAGCTGGCTAAGAGTGAAGTTGATAGAGAGCTGAGTCATCAACCTCGAATTTCCATGACAATTTAATTGGTAATTAATCTCACCATTTTCCATGGTAATGTTTCACTTCCCCTACTTTCCTTCATCATCATCTTCTTCTTCCTACACCTATGTTCACACAAAACCACACCTTTCCTCCCGAAGTGATAAGAGTAACAAATAATTACCAGAGTAGTGCAATCCAAGCTTTGTTATGCAATGTTCTAAAAACATCCTAAAAACATCCTAAAAATACAAATGTATTCACTTAATTACAAACAATTAATTCTATTTATTAGCCTAAAATATAACTCTTTTCAAGTGTTATCACATCCCAAACTTAAATTATTGCTTGTCCTTAAGCAAATGATGCATGAATAAGCATTAATGCATGGAATTGCCAAAACAATCAGTTACCAGTTATATATCCAAATCATAATGAGCATACTGTGTACCTCTATTGTAATAGCTCGATTTTGGGCATAGTCGGAACAGTGGTTTCGGAACCACTAATCCGAAGTCGAGAAATTATTTTAATATTATTTTATATGTTATAGCATGGTTATATGAATGTTTAAAAATTATGGTGAACTAATTTTAGTGATTTCTTGTAACACCCTTAACCCGTATCCGTTGCCGAACTAGGGTTAAAGGCATTATCGGACAAAATCAGAACATTAACATTCAATTCATGAGCATCAAAGCAGTAAAGATCAATCATTAATATAGAGTTCCTTATATAGGTCATCGAGACCTTAAACATGTATTAGAAAGGGGTCGAGACTAAACCGAACACATACAAAATTTCTCTAAAATTTAAACATTTTTCAAACAAGTACAAGTCACACGCCCCTTTGAACAGGCCGTGTGCCTTACACGGCTTTAGACATGACGGTGTGTCTAGACAGTGTCAAAACAGGGCATACATACTGACTTATTCACACGGCCACAAGACACACCCGTGTGTTTTGGCCGTGGTCAATCTAACTTGGGCCACCCAGCTAGCCACACGCTCGTATGCCTTGGCCATGCTCAAGCCTGACTTACAATTGTAGGGTACCCAAAGGACACATGGCCGTGCAACATAGCTGTGTGTCCTACACGGTTGAGACACACACCCGTGTCCCTGCCCATGTGGAAAAAAATAGGCCATTTGAACAGCCAATTTGCCACCCCAATTTGGGTCACCTTACAAGCAAGGAAACAAACATAATTGCACAACTATTTCAGCCAAAATCCATACCAATCCAAACAACATTTATGCCATAACATTATCAATCATTTTCATGCTTATAAACTTAAATCAATTGTGCCAAAACATAAGACAAAATCATATCAAAACATATGGCTTCATAATCTCTAAACTCATGACCAAATCTCATACCAAAAATTTCCAAACTTTCCATTTTTCTAAGCCATGCAGGAACAGATCAAATAGAACATTTTGCATCACATTTCATATACCAAAATCAAAACATAAACACAACCATATCAAGCCATATCACCTGGCTAAATATAACATTACAAAACCTATCCAAAATACTTCTAGCCTATACATGCCATACTTTACTATATACATTTTCAAGAGGTTCCAAAATGAGATTCGATAGTGTGGTGACGATCCTTGACGATCCCGGAGCTCACAATAGCTTTGATATCTATAAAATAGTGCAAACACATGCAAAGTAAGCTTTCAAAAGCTTAGTAAGCCATATACAAATAAACATATCATTCAAAGCTATTAAACATCATCAAATCATTTTTACTTTGAAGATAAATTCTAACTCAAATTTCATATTCATACACTTACCTTTCTTTCTCAAATAAGCTATACAAAGCAAACATACCTGAGTCAGATATAACATTTCACATAGTTACTCATTATCTCAAAATGTTCATTTGAACTATTTGGAAAGATGATACGCAGATAAATCGAAAAGCATATACAATGCCTACGTCCCAGACGTGGTGTTACATGTAATCAAACATCGATGCCACTGTCCCAGACAGGGTCTTACACGAAGTCAAATACGATGCCGATGTCCCAGACGTGGTCTTACACATAAAAAAAAATCGATGCCAACGTCCCAGACATGGTTTTAAACAATAACACAAATCGAAATCCTATGTCATGACATATGTATTTTAATTATTCCTACGGTTCGTACGGGGTTTTTAATACTTCGGAACTTTGTCAATACTTTCTTGGATAGCACATATTTAGCTCGGACATTCATTCATCACAATTCAATATCAAATGATTAATAATAATTCAATTCAACCAAGCTTATTTGTATATCGACTTACCTCGTAGGGATTCGGATAGATGGAATCAGTTACTCAACGACTTTTGACTTTCCCGGATCTAATTTTGTATTCTTTAGTTCCTGATCTAAACTAATTCAAATTTAACTTATTCAATCACACATTCATTCAAAAAAATTCACAAACACACATTTAGGACATTTTGAAAACTAGCCCTCACATTTCCACAATTTGACACTTTAGTCCCTAATTCACAAAATCAAAAAATACACATAATTTGCTTGTACATAAGCTTAGCCAAATTTCTATAAGATTCATATAAGTTCATATAGTTCATTTATTTCATATTTTAGTCCCTCAATTTACAAATTTCACAATTTAGCCCATTTTACTCAAAATCATCAAAAATCCAAAGACAAAAAACATATAAACCCAACAACAAACTTTCATATTTCATCAATTAACAACATAAAGCTCATGTCCATGGCACATTTCAAAATCATCATCAAAATTAGAAATTGAGGCTGGGATTGATAGTATACAAAGCAACGATTACAAAAATGGATAAAAAACCATACCTTAATCACAACCACAAGTGTCGAAACCCTAAGAGCTTTTATTCTTTAGTTTTCTTTGCTAATTTATGCTATGAATGATAATGGATGAACAAATTTTAAGTTTTTTTTATTAATCACATATTAATATACATTTTACTAAAATGGCCTTATTAATGTCATTTAAAATCCATTAAGTAATGCCCATTTATGTCATTTAATTCATTCAATGGTCAAATAACCTCATAAGGACCTCACAATTATAAAGCCAAGTCAAATAGGCACTTTTAACCAGTAGCAAGCAACTTTTACATTTTACGCGATTAGGTCCTTTTATCAAATTGAGTACACAAACAATCGAATTTTCAGACGAAACCTTCACATATGCTAATTCACACATCATAATCACAGAAAATAATATTTAACTATTTTTTGACTCTGGTTGTAACACCCCTAACCCGTATCCAACACCAAGACAAGGCTCGAGGCATTACCGGGCCTCAGGTCACAAAATTTCATTTAAATTTAAAACTTTGCAATCATGAACATCTCGTATCTTGTATAGGACTTCAAGACCTACAACATATCGAAAGGTAATGCGGGACAAATACGGGCACATTCGATTAACCTTGGGCTTCTTAGAAAATTTTTCTTAACATAAAGGGACACATGCCCGTGTAGATTGGGCCGTGTGGACTCACACGCCCGTGTATCTTGAGGCATGCCCATGCCCTTCTACCGTGGGCAACACTGACTTATCAACACGGCCATGGAACACGCCCGTGCTGCCTGCTCGTGGACGAAACTGTCATTTTAACATGGCCATGATGCACACCCGTGTGGCCTACCTGTGTACAACTTTGAGCTAAAATTTTAAGTGCAAGGGACACACGGCCATAGCACACGCCCATGGGAGAGAACCATGCGACAGCCCTATTTTGACCTTAGTCGGGAAGTGGTTTCGGGACCGCTAAACTGAGTCACCGAAATATTTGAATATAATATTTTATGTTTAAAATATGTGTTTATGCCTGTGTGAATTTTTAAATGCTTTAATTTTTGAAAATTGATGTGAAATTAATTGAAAATGGACTTGTGAGAAACTTTTGAGAATGTGTTAGGTAAATTTTGAAATGGCCTTGTATTATGTGACTTTAAAACACAAGGACTTGCATGTCAAATTGACATGTTTTTTTTATAGTGGCCGGCCATGTGGAATAATCATTGAAATGTATGTATTTTATAAATATATTTGTATTATAATATAATTATAATCATATATGTTATTGGTGTTAAAATAAAATAAATAAAATAGTGAAAGGTGAAAAGAACAAGGCTTAGTTCACCTTTTGTTCTTCATTTGCCGAATATAGGAGGGAAAGCTAGGCTTTCGGTCTCTCTTTGATTTTTGATTGATTAAGGTAAAAATTTCATGTTATTTCCTTTGAATTTTTTTAAGTGTGGTTGATAGCTAAGTATTTGACTTAGCCCATTTTGAAATTTTGAATTCTATGGTGATTTGGGCATTCGGCCATGATATGGAAGGTAAGAAATGGTGGTTGTTTTATGCTCTTATGAGCAAAGATGGATAAGTGAGGTTTAAACTTGTTAGATATGCATAGTAGTGGTTTAGGTGCTTTGGGAAATTTTGGCTAACATGTTTGTGCTTACCGAATTTGAATTTGAGGTTTTGAGCATAATTTGTGTAACTTGTGAATGAAATACTTGAAATTATGAATTAGGAACATGAATTTAGTCGGCTACTTAAGACAAATTGTCAAATAATGCTCAACATTAGTGTTATTTACTTAATTGGCAAATTGAGCTTAGAATAGGTGAATTCGTGGGTATGGGGCAAAGTATTTATATTCGGCCATTAGCTAGATTTTGTTAAGATTTGGATAATTGAGAATTTAGTCAATATGCTTAAAAAGAAGCTTTCATGGTTGTCGAATTGTAAAGTAAGAAGTTGCTAAGTAAAATTGATGTTAAAATCAATGAAATAGAGAATGGTAGGTTTAATTGAAGAAGTCATGCTTTGTGTACCTTATTTGCTTATTGAACATTCGGCTTTGTCCTTAGAGAATGAATGAATTGATGATAATTGTTTATGGGAATTAGCTTTGCCATGTTTATGTTAACAAGATGAGAAATGAATTAAGATGGTCCTAGTGTGCCGATTGGGAGCTAGGAAATTGAGTTAAAGATAGAAGATAGTGAGTAAATATTTCATAGACATTTTTGACACTTAAGTTCACATGAATTTAAGCTTACTAAGTGATCACATATTCGACTCTTGATGATTATTATGTCATAAATAATTTAGTTGTGACTTGTAACATAGTTGTATTTGGCCGAATGTGTATGTAAAGGAAAATTGTGTGTGTGTGTGTGTGTCATATTGGAACGAAAGTGTAATTATTGAATGAGAGGTATGAATAAGGTTTAATATAATTAAACTTGTTTAACATAGCTCAAAAGCATAGAGGGGCAACATCAGATAAGGGAAAAGCTAAAGTCACGGAATAGCCAACCCAAAATTTGTTCAGAAAGATACAAGGTAAGTCTCTGAGTAATGGAACTTAGCTTATGATTTGATAAAATCATGATACATAAGCATAATAAATAAATTGTGACCTAATGGTTCTACTTGAATTACGTAGTGAGATAAATAATTTGTGCATATGACTTGTAGCCGAATGGTTATAGAAATCATGTTGGATAGCGAAACGAAATCGTGTTCTTTGTATGTGGCTATTGAGCCGAAGGTGGAATGATTGATAAGCATGTTGTGCTTGTGTTCTAGTAATGTAAATGAAATGCTAATGCGTTATGATATATATATGTGCATGATAATTGAGGATTATAACCGGGCTAAGACCCGCAGGCCTTGTGTGAGATTTATATCCGGGCTAAGTCCCAAAGGCATTTTTGCAGGTGTTATATCCGGGCTAAGTCTCAAAGGCATTCATGCTGGTGTTATGTCCGGGCTAAGTCCCGAAGGCATTCGTGCTGGTGTTATATCCGGGCTAAGTTCCAAAGGCATTCGTGCTGGTGTTATATCCGGGCCAAGTCCCAAAGGTATCCGTGCTGGTGTTATATCCGGGCTAAGTCCCGAAGGTATTCCTGCTAGTGTTATATCCGGGCTAAGTCTCGAAGGCATTTGTATTGGAAATGTGTGATCTTGCTGTAATAATTCCAATTAATGTGCTCACAACCCTAAGATGGTCAGGTATGTACCGTATATACGTTGTAAAATTTGATTCGATTTAAATTATGATTATTCATTTGGATAGTGCTCTTCCGGCCATTGCTTAGGGTTGTATGAAGTCTATAGTTTATTCAGGATACATGAATTTTGATTCAAGTGGAAATATGTTAAGATTGGCTCTGAGCATGTGAGTATATTGGTTGAAGTGTGAAGTAATATGAATATGTGAATATGCGTATATGTATTTATTTAGCCTTGTAATTGAATTAGATGTATTCGGCCAAATAATGAAGTTGGTTGGATAAAAAGAAGTTATCTACATGACATGAATTTGTGTTTAAGGAAAAATTTAAAATGACATACATGAACAATAGTGGTGTATTTAGTCATGGTTACATTCGGTCAAAGAAAAGATGATAAGCCTTATGAATGCTATGCTTTAATTTTAAATGATTTCATTGCTTAAAACTTTTCTAAGCATAGAAATGCTTACTCTGTTGTCCTTAATTCTCTGTTTTATAGATCTCGTTCGTTAGCTACGGTCTCGGAAATCTCAAAGTCGAAGTCGTCCACACTATCTATGCCCATTCGGTACTCTAGTAGCTAAACTTTGAAAATGGCATGTATAGGCTTGACTTTTTGATGTTAAATAAGTATCTTTTTGATGATGTATATATGTATAGCCTTGCAAAAATGGCTTGTTAAGTTACTATATGTGTTCCACATAGTTAATGTGAATGTGTGGTTGAAATTCGATTAATGTTTTCCACGTTTTGATGTGAATTAAACTTAAGAATGAATCAATGTACCCATTAACTTGAGATGACTCTTTTGTATATTGTATAATTGGAAAAACAAGTTGGAATTCGGTTTTATAAGTGTGCCAACAAGAGTTATTTAAATAATGTTAAATGGCATTTTGTGCTTGTATGGTAATACTCCTTAACCCTCTGGCGACAGGTACAGGTTAGGGGTGTTACATTTTATTGGTATTAGAGCTACGGTTTAGTCGATTCTAGGACTTACGTAGCACGTATGAGTCTAGCTATACATGCCATTAAGTGTTAATACGATAGTGTGATGGTTTTTGACAGTTAAAAACATTTTTTCGTATATTAATGGATCCCGATCCCGATCGAGCGATAGCTGATGATGTTGAGAGTGTAGCGCCTGCTCCCGCACACGGGACTGTGCGATAGACTCTCAACCTAACGCAAGCAATCAAAATGATGAGGCTAGACAAGCCTTTTATAATGTGATGAATGATTGGTTCAACCAATACATTCAAACAAATATGGCTGCTCCACAACCCCCACTTCCAACAAATACACCACCTGCACCTATGATACCTCCAGTGATTGATCACATGATGTTGAATAAGCCCCCGGTAGACAAAATTAGAAAGCATGGGGCTATTGAATTTAAAGCTACAGACAGTGATGATGCTGAGCAAGCTGAGTTTTGGTTGGACAATAATATCCGAGTATTCGATAAACTATCTTGCACACCTGATGAATGCCTAAAATGTGCCATATCTCTGCTACGTGATTCTGCCTATTATTGTAATAGCCCAAAATTGGGTCTAGTTGGAACAGAGGTTTTGGGACCACAAAATCTGAGATATAAATAATTATTTTATGATTATTTTGAGGTCTATGATATGATTGCATGATTGTGTGAAAATTTTGTGAAGAAATTATATGCATAAAGTGCTTAATTCGAAGTTAGGGACTAAATTGAATAAGTTGCAAAACTTGCATTCTAGAAGTTTCTAGTATGAAATTGATTTGAAATATTAATTAGGAGGTCTTAAATAGAAATTTGACCAATTTCTAAGTTATGGACAAAAATTGGACATGGATGGAATTTATGGAAAGTTTAGTAGTAAGGGTATTTTGGTCATTTAGGGGTAAAATGAATTAAAATACAAAATTAAAAGCCAATTTTGCTCCTCTTCTTCACCATGGACGTGTATACCAAGGGAGACTCCATGGATAGGGTTTTCAATCTTCCCAAGCTCAATTGTAAGTCCGTTCTAACCCCGTTTTCCAAGTTCTTTACGTTTTTGGAGTCCCGGTAACTTGATTTAGCTTATGCTAGCAATAATTCAACCTAGGGTTCATATTTGGAAAAATACCCATAGGTAAAATTTGTGTATTCTGGTGTTTTATGATACAATATGAGGTTTTAAATTATGTTAGACAACTTATGCTACTCGGTTTTAAGTGAAAACGAGCAAAAGGGCTTAATCGATAAAAATACCTAATAGTCATAAGTATATGTTAGAGTGAGAATTTGATGTTTCCATAGAAAGGAAAAGTGACCATCATGTCATAAAACATAAGAATAAGGGATGACGTTTAATTCCCGAGCCTAGGGGCAAAAGTGTAAATATGCAAAAGTTTAGGGGCAAAATTTTAATTTTTCCAAAGTTTGAGTTAATGACTGTTTTGAATAGTACATTAATTAAATAAGTAAAATATGATGTTTTAGATCCCGGAAAATGAGATTTGAACCTAGAATGAGAGAAAAATCGAAAATTGGGAAAGTTGGTAAAATGGCCGTTTTAATATCAAGGTAAGTTCATATGTATAATAAGCATTAATTTATGCATGTTTCAATGTGAAATTGATATATTTACTATGATCTCCGAGGTGTTGAAAGTATGTAAGTTGGTATGATAATAATACAACAATAATGTTTGTAATTTATATTTGAAAGTTAAATTTAGTGAATTAATTGAATTATGTTAAATTAAATGATTATGGTGCCAAGTTTATGAATTGATTTAAAAATATGTCTATTGTACATGAAGTGCATTGAATTATCATACATAAATGTGATTTCTATGATTATGGATATTATGGGAAATTGTAAGTTCATATGATTTTTAATAAGACAATGTGTAATTTAATGTTATTGCGTTGATATTAAATGAGATGTAAGTTTATATGTAAGTAATACATCACTATTACTTGTATTATGATATTTTATAAAAATATTGGAAACATGTTTGTGGATAATTACTTGATTGGTGAAATTGTTGGAAAAGAGAGAGAAACGCCAGTTGAACCTTCGGAAAGATTGGATGATACAGATGGTATGTAGCTAGGTCACATGTATAGTGCTGAGTGCACATCATGTGTACAAGAGAGCTACAAGACATTATGATGTAGCTAGGTCGCATGGGTGATACTATGTGTACACCATGTAGAAAAGAGAGCTACGGGATATATGTAGCTAGGTCGCATGCGTGGTTCCCCGGTTGAACCTTCGGAAAGATTGGATGATACAGATGGTATGTAGCTAGGTCACATGTATAGTGCTGAGTGCACATCATGTGTACAAGAGAGCTACAAGACATTATGATGTAGCTAGGTCGCATGGGTTATACTATGTGTACACCATGTAGACAAGAGAGCTACGGATATATGTAGCTAGGTCGCATGCGTGGTTCCAATCAAGGACACCATGTAGACAAGAGAGCTACGAGATAACTGGCTAGGTCACATGGGTGGTACTAAGTGTTCACCATGTGTACAAGAGAGCCAAACTATATGATGGGTGGAGCTATGTGCTGAAACCACCAAGTATCGAGGATTGATCCAAGTGTTCAACGGAGACTCTCTATGTATTGCTTTGTGAGTTTTGTGATGAATATGTGCAGGAACTTGGTTATGTGAATGATGTGTTCATTAAGTGACCAGATGTGGTAAGGTTATAAACAAGTAAGTTATACATGAGGATGATTTTATGGTGACCTTGTGATCATGGGCCTATACTTGTGATGTATGAAATGTGGTGAAAATGATTTGTGATATGTATGTTAAAATGAGGTTAATACAAAGAAAGTGTGAAAGAGTGAATTAGCAATAAAACTGTTTTGGACAGTAGCAGTGACATGATTTTGAAAACTCACCAAAAATAGTATAAATTGAATCAGAGACTGAATGAGATATCAAATTAAAGCTTAATGAGTCTATTTTCATATAAAAGAAACATAGAAAGCAAATGAGTTCTATATTTTGAGATATTTATGTTTTCGTGAGACTGATTCAGAATGATTACGTGATCCCCTGTTCTGATTTTGGAAAATCACAAAAATTTGGAGAAAAATAATTAGAGGCTAAAAATTATATTTTTAAAATCCATAATGAGTATATTTTCAAGATAAATCAAAAAGAACATTATCCGAGTTCTGTACTATGAGATAATTATTTTTTAGTGAAGAGAGGTCAGAACTGTCAGAAAGTGAAACAGGGGAAATTTTAATGAATAAACTGTACTAATTGGCTAAACCAAAAATTATGAAAATTTTATGATGGAACAATATGTGAGTCTAGTTTCAGAAGAAATTTACGGATCTTAATTTGGAGCTCTTTAGCTCGAATTATAAATAATTAAGTGACTATGACTCGTGTGGACAGTTTGATGTGATAATTTATTAGTAAATTGTGAAATCGTACTTACAAAAATGCTATATACATTAAGGATGTGGAATGGAGAGGAGGAGGAGGAAAATAAATATATGTGGAATACATGGAAACTATGGTATATGAAATATTGATATAATGAAATAAATGATATGTGTTTATAAGAAAACAAAAAGAGAATGTTATGTATCATGACATGTATATATATATATATATGACTAGTCTCAATGTAATGCTTGTTGGGTATGGAATTGAATTGAAATGTTTCAGCAAACATGTTATTCTCACAGATCTAATCGTGATATTTTATAAAGATATGATCTAGCTTTAAATATGAATGCTTGATGATTAAGTGAAGATATTTGGTAAGATGATAATCTTGGTATAAATGTATAAGTGATACTATAATAAACAAGGTAAAATGAGTATGAGAGACACATGTATGATGACATACAAATGCTATGTTTGTGGTTTAATTGAGGATGTATAATCATTAAATGAATACCATGTTATATGCTTTTGATTTTGTATAAGTGTGTAAGAGATCAAGGTTGACCAAAGCTTGGAAAATAGCCTAGGTATATTCCACACGTGCAGAGACACGACCATGTGTCTCAAATTGTATGGAACACTGACTTTGGGACACGGCGTATGGAGCCTTAAAGCATGAAATTTCCAAGATTTTTGTAAGTTCTCGGTTTAGTCCCAAACCCTTTCTAAAGTATGTTTTGGGCTCCGTAGACTCAAATAAGGGACTATGTGTAAGAGAATGAACGCTTTGAAATATGAATAAAATTTTATGGCTCGTATTTTAGTTTAATGTTTGTATGTTTGTCTGGTAACGCCTCGTACCTTAGCCCGACCTCAAATACGGGTAAGGGGTGTTACAATTATTGGTGGAATACATTGGTTTCTGTTGTGCCCAAAGAACGAGTGACATGAGAATTCTTCCAGACTGAGTTCCGAAAAAAGTATATCAGTCATAGGTTCATCGATCAAAAACGAAAAGAATTTCTTGAGCTTAAACAGGGTTCCATGTCAGTTACTGATTATGAACGGAAGTTTTTCAGACTTAGTAGATATGCTCGGGAATGTGTATCGTCTAAGGCTATTATGTGTAAACGTTTTGAAGATGGGCTGAATGAAGATATAAAAATGTTTGTTGGCATTTTTCAAATACGAGAGTTCGTAGTACTTGTCGAGTGAGCTTGCAAAGCCGAAGAACTTAGTAAGGAGAAAAGAAAAGCTGATGTCGGAGCTAAAGAATTTCGTAAAAGATCTTCAGGAAAGTCTTTTCAACAATCATCGAAGAAATTTCGAGATGATTCAGGCCAATCAAAGAACACTTCGGGTTTTTCCAGACGAGACCACGATCGACCCCCTGTGAGTACACGAGCCACTTCAGTTGCCAGTGTTGGAAATGATCGACGGAATAGGATCAAGTGCAAGTATTGTGGAAAATGGCATTCGGGGAGCTGTAGATTTCATGATCGCTCCTGTTATAGATGCAGATCAGCCGACCATTTTATCAAAAACTTCGCGAGATTATTCGAACAAAATATGAACCAGAGTGGGAAACCGAGTACTACTACAGCACGAGGTAGACCACCTAGGAATTTGGGGAATGCTAGTGGTGGTCAAAGAGGGTCTAAAGATGCTACAACCAGATCCGAGGCTCGTGCTCCTATTAGAGCTTATGCTATACGCGCATGCGAGGATGCTTCTTCGCCTGATGTTATTATCGGTACTTTCACTCTCTTTGATACTGATGTGATTGCTTTGATTGACCCTGGTTCTACTCATTCATATGTATGTGAGACTTTAGCATCCAGTAAGACTCTACCTATTGAGTCTACTGAGTTCGTGATCTGAGTATCGAATCCCTTGGGTCGATATGCGCTAGTCGACAAAGTGTGCAGGAAATGCCCCCTGATGGTTCGAGATTTCTATTTCCCAGCTGACTTGATGCTTTTACCCTTTGACAAGTTTGACATTATTCTCGGAATGGATTGGTTGACTGTGCACGATGCTGTGAATTGCAAGCGAAAGACTATCAATTTGCGATGTTCGAATAATGAGATAATTCGGGTTGCATCCACTGATTTAAACGGGCTATCAGCCGTATTAACTTCCATGTCAGCTCAGAAATATGTAAGGAAGGGCTGTAAAGTGTATCTGGCCTATGTGTTAGACAGTAAAGTATCTGAACAAGAGCTTCAGACTGTATCTGTGGTTTGTGAGTATTCGGATGTGTTTCCCGAAGAGTTGCCGGGATTACCACCTATTCGTCAAGTAGAGTTTGGCATTGAACTTGTACCTAGGACTACACCAATTTCGATAGCTCCATATCGTATGGCACCAACCGAATTGAAGGAATTGAAAGCTCAGTTGCAAGAGTTGACGGATAAAGGTTTTACACAAATGAGTTTCTCACTATGGGGCGCACCAGTTTTGTTTGTGAAAAAGAAAGAAGGGACTGTGAGAATGTGTGTCAACTATAGACAATTGAATAAAGCCACTATAAAGAATAAATATTCGTTGCCCCAAATCGACGACCTGTGTGATCAGTTGAAAGGAGCTTCAGTGTTTTCAAAGATTGATCTGCGATCCAGTTATTACCAATTGAGAGTTAGAGATTTTGACGTGCCAAAGACTGCTTTCAGAATGAGATACGGACACTATGAAGTTTTAGTGATGCCTTTCGGGCTCACTAATACCCCTGCGATTTTCATGGACTTGATGAATCGGGTGTTTAGATAATATCTGGATCGATTTGTGGTGGTGTTCATCGATGACATTTTGATATACTCTAGTGATGAGATCGAGCATGCCGAGCATTTGAGACTCGTGCTTCAGACTTTACGTGATAATCAATAGTACGTGAAATTTAGTAAATGCGAGTTCTGGTTGCGCGAGGTCAGCTTTTTGGGACATATAGTGTCTGCTTCAGGTATTCGAGTCGATCCAAACAAGATTTCAGCCATTCTCGACTGGAAACCTCCCAGAAATGTTTCAGAAGTTCGGAACTTATTGGGACTTGTCAATTAGTACCGACAATTCATAAAAAGGTTTTCTGATGATCACGACACCTTTGACAAAATTGATGCAAAAAGACGTCAAATTCGAGTGGTCTGAAAAGTGTCAGAAAAGTTTCGACCAGCTAAAAACACTTTTGACAGAAGCCCCAATGTTAGTTCAGCCAGAATCTGACAAGGAGTTCGTGATTTATAGTGATGCATCTCTGAATGGTCTTGGTTGCGTTTTGATGCAAGAGGGTCGAGTTGTTGCATATGCTTCGAGGTAGTTAAAGCCTCACGAGCAGAACTATCCGACTCATGATCTGGAGCTAGCTGCTATTGTTTTCGCTCTAAAGATTTGGCGTCACTATCTATTCGGTGAGAAATGCTACGTCTTTTCTGATCATAAAAGTCTCAAATATTTAATGACTCAAAGAGATTTGAATCTAAGATAAAGACGATGGTTGGAGTTACTTAAAGACTACGAGCTTGTCATTGACTACCACCCAGGGAAAGCTAATGTAGTTGCGGACGCTCTTAGCCGAAAATCATTATTTTCCTTGCGAGCTATGAACATACAATTATCGTTGTCGGCAGATGTTGTGTTGATAGCCGAGTTAAAAGCAAGACCAGTGTTAATACGACAAATTTTTGAAGCTCAGATAGTCGACGATGAGTTGGTTGCTAGGCGAGTTCAGTGTGAATCAAGTGTGGATTCAGAGTTTCGAATTGACGATAATGATTGTTTGAGGTTCAGGGATTGT
Organism: Gossypium arboreum; assembly: GCF_025698485.1. Classification (NCBI taxonomy): domain Eukaryota; kingdom Viridiplantae; phylum Streptophyta; class Magnoliopsida; order Malvales; family Malvaceae; genus Gossypium; species Gossypium arboreum. The sequence goes on along the minus strand of NC_069070.1, from coordinate 97,205,228 downwards.
GTGTGTGTTCCGAGAAACTCTGAGCTTATTTCGATGATTTTGAGCGAGGCTCATAGTAGCCGAATGTCGGTCCATCCTGGTAGCACAAAAATGTATAATGATATAAAACATCAGTATTGGTGGCATGGTATGAAATGTGACTTATCTAATTTTGTATCAAGATGTTTAATATGTCAACAAGTGAAAGCAGAACATCAAATGCCTTCGGGGTTACTTCAGCCGATCATGATACCCGAATGGAAATGGGATTGAGTTACGATAGACTTTGCATCTGGTTTACCGCTGACGCCGAGCAAGAAAGACTCCATTTGGGTTATTGTGGATAGATTAACGAAGTTAGCTCATTTCATCCCTGTTCGTACGGACTTTTCACTTGATAAGCTAGCGAAATTATACGTCTCTCAGATTATACGATTGCACGGGGTACTGACTTCTATTGTTTCAGACAGAGATCCCCGATTTACTTCACGGTTTTGGGGAAAATTGCATGAGGCGTTGGGCACCAAGCTCCATTTTAGCACTGCCTTTCATCCCCAGACCGATGGTCAGTCTGAAAGAACAATTCTAATACTCGAGGATATGTTGATATGTTGCATTCTCGAGTTTAGTGACTTGTGGGAGAAATACGTACCGTTGATTGAATTTGCCTATAATAATAGCTTTCAAACGAGTATCAAGATGGCGCCTTACGAGGCCTTATACGGACGTAAATGTCTACACCTTTGTTTTGGACCGAGCTCAGCAAGAATAAGTTATATGGGGTGGATTTAATTAAAGAAGCCGAACAGCAAGTGAAAAGAATTCGTGATAGCTTGAAAGCAGCATCAGATCGTCAGAAATCATACGCGGACTTAACGTGTAAAAATATGGAATTTCAGACTGGAGAAAAAGTTTTTCTAAAAGTCTCGCCATGGAAAAAGATACTCTATTTTGGCCGTAAAGGCAAATTTAGTCCAAGATTTATCGGACCGTATGAGATTTCAGAGAGGATTGGGCCAGTTGCTTATAGACTAATTCTGCTCCCTAATCTTGAAAAGATTCACAATGTTTTTCATGTATCGATGCTCCATTGTTATAGATCCGATCCTTCTCATGTAATTAGTCCGTCAGAAATTGAAATTCAGTTTGATTTGAGTTATGAAGAAGAACCGATTCGTATCCTAGCTCGCGAGGTGAAAGAGTTGCAAAACAAAAAGGTTCTGTTAGTAAAGGTGTTATGGCTCAAGCACGGGATCAAAGAAGCTACTTGGGAACCCGAGAATTCTATGAAAGAAAGATACCCAAATCTATTTACTGGTAAGATTTCCGGGGACGAAAATTCCTAAAGGGGGGAGAGTTGTGACAACCCTATTTATACCCTAGTCGAGAAGTGGTTTCGGGACCGCTAAACTGAGTCACCGAAATATTTGAATATAATACTTTATGTCTAAAATATGTGTTTATGCCTGTGTGAACTTTTAAATGCTTTAATTTTTCAAGTTGATGTAAAATTAATTGAAAATGGACTTGTGTGAAAATTTTGAGAATGTGTTAGGAAAATTTTGAAATGGCCTTGTATTATGTGACTTTAAAACAAAAAGACTTGCATGTCAAATTGACATGTTTTTTTTATAGTGGCCGGCCATGTGGAATAATCATTGAAATGTATGTATTTTATACATATATTTGTATTATAATATAATTATAATTATATATGTTATTGGTGTTAAAATAAAATAAATAAAATAGTGAAAGGTGAAAAGAACAAGGCTTAGTTCATCTTTTGTTCTTCATTTGCCGAATATAGGAGGGAAAGCTAGGCTTTCGGTCACTCTTTGATTTTTGCTTAATTAAGGTAAAAATTTCAAGTTATTTGTGACAGCCCTAAAGTGACCCTAGTCGGAAAGCGGTTTCGGGACCGCTAAACCGAGTCACCAAATTATTTGAATATGATATTTATTGTCTAAAATATGTGAATATGAATGTGCGAAAATTTTAAGCTTCGATTTAGTCGATTGCATGTGAATTTAGCTAATAGGACTTATGTGTGACACCTTTGAAATGTGATAGGTCGATCTATAAGGATCTATTAGTGTATGTACTCAAAAGGGTGGACTTGCATGTCAATTTCCCACTTAATTAATAGTGGCCGCCATGACAAGGAAGGTGGACAAAATGTTATGGGTAAAACATGTCATAAACATGTTATGTTAGTGATTTATGTTAGGAAAAAAATAAAATAAGGAGTATGGGCAATAAAATAATAATGGGAAGGTAAATGATGAAAGAAAAAAAAAAAGCTCTCATGTTCTTCTTGGCCGAATAGAAGAAAGAAAAGAAGGAAATAGAGCTTTGAGAAAATCCTATGGTGGGTTGCTAGACTAAGGTATGTTTAATGTTGCTTTGAAAGTTCATACATCCTTGGATGATTAGTCTAAATTCTAACTATCTCATGGATGGATTTGGGGTTATTAGAGTTAGTATTCGACTAAGAGGCTTCAAAAGTTTTGGTTGAAGTCTTGATACTATTAGCATGTTAGCTATATGGATGTGTTATGATGCTTGAGGTGTTAGATAAATTTGAACTCATCACCAAGTTCTTTAAGCAACCCAAGTTAAAAGTTTCGATATTGAGGTATCTTAAGCATTCAGCCATGGTAGGAAGTAGAAGAAAAATATGGTTGTTGTTAGATGAAGTAGAGTCTAACAAATGAGCACATATGTGCATTAGTTGCTAGATGGAGAAGAATCGGCTAGCAAGTTGTGTGCTAAGGCCGAATATAATTTTGAACATTATTGCGTAATGTATGTGTTTTGGAATTCATGGAATGGAGAGTATGCTTAAATTGTGTTATGAACAATTATATGTTAAATCAAGATTTGCTAAGCTAGCTATTAAGGTGAAGTGCAAATGTTAGTATTTGATTTCTAGTGTATATATGTGTATTAGCCGAGTTTTGAACTTGAAACAAAATGGTATTTAGTCAATACAAGTGACCATATTTGTAGAATGTATTAAGTATACAATCGGCCTCAACATAGACATGCATATTCGACCACATGAATGAGTACATAGGTTGATGTGTATGTTCGGCCATAGGTAAGCATATTGATGGCTTATCTTGACTTAGAAAATTCGGCTAAGGAGAATATTGGCTAATATGTTGAATTTGATTCGTGATTTCATACATATATGACTCTAATGCCTAATATATAAGGGCTAAGTACCTTGAATTCCTCTTTGATGTTCAAACTGATTAAATCAATTTATTTGTTAATATTAAGCTCAAGAGCAAAGGGGAACTAAATCTGATAAAGGAAAGGAAAAGGTGATCGAATAGCCGTTGAAATCGTTCAACAGCATCCGAGGTAAGTTTTCGAGTAATGAAACTTAGATTATGATTCGATTAGATTATGTTATAAGCAAATCAAAATCATGCCCTTTGTATGTAGCTTTGAGCTGAAAATGATAATGCTTGATAAGTGACTTGTGTTTGAATTCTAGTTACGAAAATGAAATATTGATGTGTCATGATTTATTGATATGTGCATGGATATTCGGATTGATAACGGGCTAAGCCGAAGGCATTTAATGCGAGTTACTATATCCGGCTAAGTCTCAAGGCATTTGTGCGAGATACTATAACCGCCAAGTCCAGAAGGCAATTGTGCGAGTTACTATAACCGGGCTAAGTCCCGAAGGCAATTGTCTTGAGTTTGTGACAACCGAATTAGGGCCTAAATCGAATAGTGGTTTCGTGACCACAAATCCGAGATAGAAATAATTGTTTTATAATTATTTTGGGGTTTATGATATGATTGCATGATTGTGTGAAAATTTCGTGATGAAATTCTATGCCTAAAGTGCTTAAATTGAAAGTAGGGACTAAATCGAATAAGTTGCAAAATTTGCATCCCGGAAGTTTTTAGTATGAAATTGTTTTGGAATATTAATTAGGAGGTCTTAAATAGTAATTTGACCAATTTTAAGTTCAAGGACAAAATTAGGACATGGAAGGAATTTTTGAAAGTTTAGTAAGGAGGGGCATTTTGGTCATTTGGATATTAAATGAAATAAAATGGGAAAAATAACACAAAATTGATCATCATCCTCCTTAGTTGCTGCCGAATTCTCCTCTCTCCATAGCTAGGGTTTCTTCAATTTTCAAGCTCCATAGTAAGTGATTTCAAGCCCGCTTTTAATGTTCTTTATGTTTTTGGAATCCGGAAGCTCGATTAAGCTTATGCTAGTAATAATTTAACCTAGGGTTCATATTGGGAAAAATACCCATAGGTGAAATTTGTGTATTTTGATGTTTTATGATAGAATATGAGGTTTTAAATTATGTTAAATAACTTGTGCTACTCGGTTTTAAGTGAAAACGAGTAAAAGCAAGATAATCGGTAAAAATACCTATTGTTCATAACTATATGATAGAGTGAGAATTTGATGTTGTTGTAGAAGAGAAAATGTTCAGCATATCATAAAACATAAGAATAAGGGCTGAAATTAAATTCGAGCCTAGGGGCAAAATTGTAATTTTGTAAAGTTAGGGGCAAAATGTAATTTTTCCATGATGTGATTTTTGGATTGAAATAAATAGTATGAGTATTAAATGAGCTAAATGTGTTATTATAGATCAAGAAAGACGCGAATTGATCTCGAGCAGGGAAGGAAAAAGTTTTGGACTAAATTGCAAAATTTCCACATTTTGCACCAAGGTAAGTTTGTATGTAAATATTGCAATAATTTCATGTACATTCTTATATTTCAGCCTATTATATAAATATACTAGCTGATGTTAAAATATAAATCGACTATTGGAAGAATGGAAATAAATATAGAGAGAGATCCGGTTGAACATTCTGGAGAGATCAAATGAAATAGAGGGAGCGTAGCTAGGTCACATGTATGATGCTGAGTGCACATCATGTGTACAAGAAAGCTACGAGACACCTTGTAGTAGCTAGGTCACATGTGTGATACGAGATGTATCCCATGTAGACAAGAGAGCTACGTGAAAGATAAATGTAGCTAGGTCGCATGCATGATTCCAAGTGAAGGACACCATGTAGACAAGAGAGCTACGAGACAAATCGGCTAGGTCGCATGAGTGGTACTAAGTGTTCACCACGTGTACAAGAGAGCCGAACTAAATGAAGTATGATGGTGGGGATGTGTGCTGAAACCATTAAATATCGAGGATTGATCCGAATTGTTCAACGGGATGGTTTTGTGGTGATATTGTGGTTTGGACCTACACTTTTGGTGAATGAAATGTGGTGAAAATGATTTGTGGTATATACATATATAAGATAAAATGAGGTTAGCATAAAGAATGTGTGAAAGAGTGAAATTAGCATTAAAACTGTTTTTAGATGGTAGCAGTGACGTGATTTTGAAAAATCACCAAAAATAGGAGGAATATAATTAGAAGTTGAATGAGATGTGAAATTAAATTTTAATGAGTCTACTTTCATGTAAAAGAAACAGAGAAAGCAAAGGAATTCTATATTTTGAGATATTTACAATTGTATGTGACTTGCTCAGGATGAATACATGATCCCCTGTTCCAACTTTGAAAAATCATTAAAAATTGTACAAAGCAAATTAAGAAATATAGTTTACATGCCTAAATTCCTTATTGAGACTAGTTTTAAATGAAATAGACTTCAGGGTTGTTTGAATTGTGTACTGAGAGAAATTCAATTCGTAGTGAACAGAGGTCAGATCAGTCGAGCTGTGTAATAGGGGAAACTTTAACTAATAAACTGTACTAATCGGCTGAACCAAAAATTATAGAAAAAAATTAGCAAAAAGCTTTATGAGTCTTGATTCAGGGAAATTTTACGGATTTGAATTTCGAGTTTTGTAACTCGAGTTATGATTTATTTAGTGAATATGACGCAACAGAGACAGCTTAATCAAAGTGGAATGAATAGTGACGTTAAAGTAGATATACTTGAATTGTTGTGTAAACATGTTAGATTCTTTAATTAGTATTTACATACTTACTTACTAAGCTATAAGCTTACTTTGTTTCTCTCTTTTGTCTTATAGTGTCCTCCGGCTTGCTCAGGAGTTAAGGATCGTGAAGATCTACCCGCACTATCATACTTTAGGGTATTTGAACTAAACGTTTTGAATTATGGCATGTATAGTAGGCTTAATTATTTTGTTACGTGTCATATTTGTCTAGGTTTAAAATATTAGTTACAGTACTCGACCAGCTACTTTGTACAAGCCATTAAAGTTGGCTAATATTGTTCAAGACATATGTTATACGATGCACTATCAAATTGGATGACATATTTATATCTCGGTTATGTTTAATGGTATGTGTTATGTTCTGGTAATACCTTGTATCCTGTTCCGGCGACGATAACGGGTAAGGGGTGTTACAGAGTTAATATAACCGGGCTAAGTCCCGAAGGCATTTGAGCGAGTAGCTATATCCGGCTAAACCCCGAAGGTACTTGGTTTGGGAATGAGCGATCTTGCTGTAATAATTTCAATTAATACGCAAAAATCCCAACGATAAGGTACGTTTAGATATGCATTGGAGTAGTGATTCCGTTTAAATATTATCCGCTCAGTCGATTAGTGAGCTTTCGGGCCTTTGGTTAAGTTGATCCCTTATGTATGAATATAAAGGTTGGAAATGTGAAGTAGGACTGATTTTTGAGAATATGTGTATATGAAATTATCCGTTTAGTTATATGAATGCTATACTTCAGTTGTGCCTAATTTTATTGCTCAAAACTTACTAAGCATTAAATGCTTACTCCGTTCTTTGAATCTCTGTTTTATAGTTTTTGGTTCGTCAGCTATCGGACTCGGGATTGTCGAAGTCGAAGTTGTCCACACTATCAAAGCCCTTTTGGTACACTTTTGGTTGAACTCTGAAATGGCATGTATAGGACTACCCTTTTTGTTGTTGGTCATGTACCCTTTGGTTTTGTATAAATTTGGATAGCCATGCGAAAATGGCTTATATACACTTTGAGCATAGAATTATAATCGTCTTGTATGTTGTTCATTGAGAGGTATGGAAATGTTTGGTAACAATTAGCCATGGGGAATGGTTAATTATGATTATTTTGATGCTATGTATGACAAACTCTAGTTGATTCATGGAAAACCATGAAATAGGTAAGGTTTACCTTAAAAACAGATGCTGACAGCAGCAGTGGTGTGGATTTGAAAAATCACTAAAAATAGTAAGAATGGAATTAAATAGTGAATAAATTATGTAATTGAACCTTGATGAATATGTTTTCATAGGGAAGTAATGAAACGATCATATGAACAGTATTTTATGAGATTTTAAAGTTTTTGTGAAACAGGGCCAGAGCGGTTTCTGGATTCCCTGTTTGGACTTAGGAAATTCATTATAAATTAACCAGAGATATTTAGAAGTCATGCCATATATGTATAGATTCCTTTTCGAGTCTATTTTCTTTAGAAATAAACGGCATAAGTATTTAAGCCCTGTACAGGGACATATATAAGTCGTAATGCATGAAGGTCAGAGCAGTCGAACCCTGAAACAGGGGAGACTTTAACTAATAAAATGTACTAATTGGCCCGACCAAAAATTCTATAAAAAAATTTGTAGGTGGATATATCAGTCTAGTTTCAGGGAAAATTTACGAAACTGATTTTCGAGTTTTGAAACTCAAGATATGATTTTTAAGGTGACAGTGACGCAGTTAGCCAGCTAGTCTGGAAATTTTTAAAATGGACTGTAAAAATAAGGGAATTAAGTCTGTTAACCCCTCGTGTCCGACTCCGGAAATGGTCTCGGGTACGGGGTGTTACAATTTAATTGGTATCAGAGCTACGGTTTAGTCGATACTAGGACTACCGTAATACGTTTGGGTCTAGCTATACATGCCATTATGTGATTATTTGATAGTGTGGTGATTTCTGACAATTGAAATTGTGTTTATTTATAGTAATGGATCCCGATCCCAACCGAGCGGTAGCTGATGATCTTGAGAGTGTAGCGCCTGCTCCCGCACAAGGGACAGCGCTGGCGGACTCTCAACCTATTGCTAGTAATCCGAATGATGAGGCTAGACAAGCTTTTTATAGCGTGATGAATGATTGGTTCAACCAATACATTCGAACTAATACGGCTGTTCCACAACCTCCATTCCCGACTAATACCACCCCCGCACCTACAATACCTCCAGTAACTGACCAAATAAGGTCGAATAAGCCCCCAGTTGACAGGATTCGAAAACACGGGGCTACTGAATTTAAAGCTACGGACAGCGATGATGCCGAGCAAGCTGAATTTTGGTTGGACAACACTATTCGGGTACTCGATGAGCTATCTTGCACACCCGATGAGTGCCTAAAGTGTACTATCTCCTTGCTACGTGATTCTGCCTACTATTGGTGGAATACGTTGACTTCTATTGTGCCCAAAGAGCAAGTAACTTGGGAGTTTTTCCAAACTGAGTTTCGAAAAAAGCATATCAGTCAGAGATTCATGGATCAAGAACGGAAGGAATTTCTTGAACTTAAACAAGGTTCCATGTCGGTTACCGACTATGAACGAAAATTTGTGAGGCTTAGTCGGTACGCACGAGAATGCATTTCCTCAGAAGCCGTAATGTGTAAACGTTTTGAAGATGGACTGAATGATGATATAAAGCTGTATGTTGGCATTTTAGAAATCCGAGAATTTGTGGTACTTGTCGAGCGAGCTTGCAAAGCCGAGGAGCTCAGTAAGGAGAAAAGGAAAGCTGATATGGGAGCAAAGGAGTTTCGTAAGAGATCTTCGGGAAAGCCTTTCCAACATTCATCCAAGAAATTTAGAGATGACTTAGGCCAATCTAGAGACACTTCGGGTTTTGCTAGACGAGATCGTGACCGACCCCCTGTGAGTACACGAGTCACTTCGGTCGCCAGTGTTGGAAACGATCGTCGAGATAGAACGGAGTGCCAGTATTGTGGTAAATGGCATTCGGGGAGTTGTAGATTCCATGACCGCTCCTGTTATAAATGCGGATCAGCTGACCATTTTATCAAGGATTGCCCAAGACTGTCTGAACAAAATGTAAATCAGAGTGGGAAACCAGGGGCTACTACTGCTCGGGGTAGACCATCCAGAAACACGGGCAATGCTAGTGGTGGTCAGAGAGGATCTAGAGATGCTACAACCAGATCTGAGGCTCGTGCTCCTGCTAGAGCTTATGCTATTCGCGCACGCGAGGATGCTTCTTCGCTAGATGTTATTACCGGTACTTTTACTCTCTCTGATACTATTGTGATTGCTTTGATTGACCCTGGTTCTACTCATTCTTATATATGTGAAACCTTATCATCCAGTAAGACTCTACCTGTTGAGTCTACTGAGTTTGTAATTCAGGTGTCAAATCCTTTGGGTCGTTACGTGCTTGTCGACAAAGTGTGTAAGAAATGTCCCTTAGAGATCAGAGGTTCCTGTTTTCCGGCCGATTTGATTGCTTTTACCGTTTGACGAATTTGATGTTATCCTCGGTATGGATTGGTTGACAGTACATGATGCAATTGTAAATTGCAAAAGAAAACCATCGATCCGAGGTGTGTAAATAACGAGATAATCCGAGTTGAGTCTCTTGACTTGAATAGGTTGCCACCGTAATATCATCAATGTTGGCTCGAAATATGTAAGAAAGGGTGCGAAGCATACCTTGCGTATGTACTTGATGACAAAGAGTTAGAAAAGAAGCTGAATCGTGCGGTGGTTTGTGAATACCGGATGTTTTTCTCGAAGAATTACCGGGTTTACCACCTGTTCGAGAGGTAGAGTTTGGCATCGAGCTTGTACCTGGGACTACACCGATTTCGATAGCTTTGTATCGTATGGCACCAACGGAATTAAAGGAATTGAAAGCTCAGTTGCAAGAGTTGACGGATAGAGGTTTCGCTAGACCAAGTTTCTCACCTTGGGGTGCACCAGTATTGTTTGTGAAAAAGAAGGACGGAACCATGAGGTTGTGCATCGACTATCGTCAGCTGAATAAGGTGACAATAAAGAATAAATATCCGATACCGTGCATTGATGATTTGTTTGATCAACTAAAGGGAGCCTCAGTGTTTTCAAAGATAGATTTGAAATCAGGTTATTATCAGTTGCGAATTCGAGATTCGGATATACCCAAAACTGCTTCCAGAATGAGATACGGTCACTACGAGTTCTTAGTGATGCCGTTTGGGCTCACTAATGCCCCTGCGATATTTATGGATTTGATGAATCGGATCTTTAGACCGTATTTGGATCGGTTTGTAGTTGTGTTTATTGATGACATCTTGGTTTACTCAAGAGATGAAACCGAGCATGTTGAACACCTGAGATTAGTGTTGCAGATTTTACGAGATAAGCAGTTATATGCTAAGTTCAGTAAGTGTGAGTTCTGGTTAAGAGAGGTTAGCTTCTTCGGTCATGTGGTATCTGCATTGGGTATTCGTGTTGACCCGAACAAAATTTCAGCCATACTTAACTAGAAGCCTCCGAGAAATATTACTGAGGTTCGGAGCTTTTTGGGACTTGCCGGTTACTACCGACGGTTTGTAAAAGGTTTCTCGATGATAGCCACACTAATGACGAAACTACTTCAGAAAGACGTTAAGTTTGAATGGACAGAAAAGTGTCAGAAAAGTTTCGATCAACTAAAAACTTATTTGACTGAAGCTCCAGTACTAGTGCAGCCCGAATCAGGCAAGGAGTTCGTCATTTACAGTGATGCATCCTTACTTGGGTTGGGTTGTGTATTGATGCAAAAAGGCCGAGTTGTAGCTTATGCGTCGAGGCAACTGAAGCCACATGAGAAAAATTATCCAACCCATGATCTCGAATTAGCTGCCATCGTATTCGCTTTGAAAATATGGCGACATTACTTATTTGGTGAGAAGTGCCATGTATTTCAGATCACAAAAGTCTCAAATATTTGATGACTCAAAGAGACTTGAATCTGCGACAAAGGCGTTGGCTTGAGTTGTTGAAAGATTATGAGCTTGTCATTGATTATCACCCGGGAAAGGCTATTGTGGTTGCGGACGCCTTAAGCAGGAAATCACTGCTTGCTTTACGAGCGATGAATGTACACTTGTCTTTTCTACCCGACAATGTGTTAGTAGCTGAATTAAAGGCCAAACCATTATTGATTCATCAAATTCATGAAGCTCAGAAAGTCGATGATGAATTGGTTGCAAAACGGGCTGAATGTGTTTCGAATATGGAATCAGAGTATCAAATTGATGATGATGATTGTTTGAGGTTCAGAAGTCATTTGTGTGTTCCAAGAAATTCAGAACTCATTTCGATGATTCTGAACGAAGCTCATTGTAGCCGAATGTAAATTCACCCGGGGAGTACGAAAATGTACAACGATCTGAGACGTCAGTTTTGGTGGCATGGTATGAAACGAGACATTTCCGATTTTGTTTCGAGGTGCTTAGTATGTCAGCAAGTGAAGGCGGAACATCAAGTGGCTACGGGTTTACTTCAGCCAATCATGATACCTGAATGGAAATGGGATCGAGTAACGATGGATTTTGTATCTGGGTTGCCAGTGTCGGCAAGTAAGAAAGATGCGATTTGGGTCGTTGTTGATAGACTGACTAAGTCGGCTCACTTTATCCCCATACGCACGGATGTTTCAATGGATAAACTAGCTGAATTGTATGTTTCTCAGATTGTGAGATTACACGGGGTACCTATTTCTATCGTGTCGGATAGAGATCCGAGATTCACCTCACGATTTTGGAAGAAATTGCAAGAAGCTTTGGGTACCAAGTTGCACTTTAGCACCGCTTTTCACCCCCAAAACGATGGTCAATCCGAGCGGATAATTTAGATACTCGAGGATATGTTGAGATGCTGCATCCTTGAGTTTAGTGGTTCATGGGAACGATATCTACCTTTGATTGAGTTCGCTTACAACAATAGTTTTCAGTCAAGCATTAAGATGGCGCCTTACGAGGCTTTGTACGGTCGAAAATGCCGTACACCATTGTTTTGGACCGAGCTCGGTGAAAGAAAAATTTTCGAGTTGATTTGATTAAAGATCTTTGAGCGAAAGTAAAAATAATTCGTGAAAGTCTGAAGGCGACATCGGATCGTCGAGAAGTCGTGCGCGGATTTGAAACGAAAGGACATTGAGTATCGTGGGAGATAAAGTGTTTCTTAAAGTTTCACCTTGGAAAAGATACTTAGATTTGGGCGTAAGGGCAAGTTGAGTCCGAGATTCATTGGGCGTATGAAATCTCGAACGAGTTGGTCGATTGCATATAGGTTGCTTTTACCCCGAACTCGAAAGGATCCACAACGTTTTTCATGTTTCGATGCTTCAACGTTACGATCGATCCTTCGCATAATAAGTCCTCCGAGGTTGAAATTCAAGCCGATATGAGTTACGAAGAAGAACCAATTCGTATCCTAGCTCGTGAAGTGAAAGAGTTGCGAAACAAAAGGTTCCTTTAGTAAAAGTGTTATGGCTCAAACACGGGATGGAAGAAGCTACTTGGGAACCCGAGAACTCTATGAAAGAACGATACCCAAACTGTTTTCTGGTAAGATTTTTGGGGACAAAAATTTCTTAAGTGGGGAGAGTTGTGATGACCCTAAAGTGACCCTAGTCGGAAAGCGGTTTCGGGACCGCTAAACTGAGTCACCAAATTATTTGAATATGATATTTATTGTCTAAAATATGTGAATATGAATGTGTGAAAATTTTAAGCTTCGATTTAGTTGATTGCATGTGAATTTAGCTAATAGGACTTATGTGTGACACCTTTGAAATGTGATAGGTCGATCTATAAGGATCTATTAGTGTATGTACTCAAAAGGGTGGACTTGCATGTCAATTTCCCCACTTAATTAATAGTGGCCGGCCATGACAAGGAAGGTGGACAAAATGTTATGGGTAAAACATGTCATAAACATGTTATATTAGTGATTTATGTTAGGAAAAAAATAAAATAAGGAGTATGGGCAATAAAATAATAATGGGAAGGTAAATGATGAAAGAAAAAAAAAAAGCTCTCATGTTCTTCTTGGCCGAATAGAAGAAAGAAAAGAAGGAAATAGAGCTTTGAGAAAATAGGCTATGGTGGGTTGCTAGACTAAGGTATGTTCAATGTTGCTTTGAAAGTTCATACATCCCTTGGATGATTAGTCTAAATTCTAACTATCTCATGGATGGATTTGGGGTTATTAGAGAGTTAGTATTCGACTAAGAGGCTTCAAAAGTTTTGGTTGAAGCCTTGATACTATTAGCATGTTAGCTATATGGATGTGTTATGATGCTTGAGGTGTTAGATAAATTTGAACTCATCACCAAGTTCTTTAAGCAACCCAAGTTAAAAGTTTCGATATTGAGGTATCTTAAGCATTCGGCCATGGTAGGAAGTAGAAGAAAAATATGGTTGTTGTTAGATGAAGTAGAGTCTAACAAATGAGCACATATGTGCATTAGTTGCTAGATGGAGAAGAATCGGCTAGCAAGTTGTGTGCTAAGGCGAATATAATTTTGAACATTATTGCGTAATGTATGTGTTTTGGAATTCATGGAATGGAGAGTATGCTTAAATTGTGTTATGAACAATTATATGTTAAATCAAGATTTGCTAAGCTAGCTATTAAGGTGAAGTGCAAATGTTAGTATTTGATTTCTAGTGTATATATGTGTATTAGCCAGTTTTGAACTTGAAACAAAATGGTATTTAGTCAATACAAGTGACCATATTTGTAGAATGTATTAAGTATACAATCGGCCTCAACATAGACATGCATATTTGGCCACATGAATGAGTACATAGGTTGATGTGTATGTTCGGCCATAGGTAAGCATATTGATGGCTTATCTTGACTTAGAAAATTCGGCTAAGGAGAATATTGGCTAATATGTTGAATTTGATTCGTGATTTCATACATATATGACTCTAATGCCTAATATATAAGGGCTAAGTACCTTGAATTCCTCTTTGATGTTCAAACTGATTAAATCAATTTATTTGTTAATATTAAGCTCAAGAGCAAAGGGGAACTAAATCTGATAAAGGAAAGGAAAAGGTGATCGAATAGCCGTTGAAATCGTTCAACAGCATCCGAGGTAAGTTTTCGAGTAATGAAACTTAGATTATGATTCGATTAGATTATGTTATAAGCAAATCAAAATCATGCCCTTTGTATGTAGCTTTTGAGCTGAAAATGATAATGCTTGATAAGTGACTTGTGTTTGAATTCTAGTTACGAAAATGAAATATTGATGTGTCATGATTTATTGATATGTGCATGGATATTCAGATTGATAACCGGGCTAAGCCCGAAGGCATTTGTGCGAGTTACTATATCCGGGCTAAGTCCCGACGGCATTTGTGCGAGATACTATAACCGGGCCAAGTCCCAAAAGCAATTGTGCGAGTTACTATAACCGGGCTAAGTCCCGAAGGCAATTGTGCGAGTTACTATAACCGGCTAAGTCCCGAAGGCATTTGAGCGAGTAGCTATATCCGCTAAACCGAAGGTACTTGGTTTGGGAATGAGCGATCTTGCTGTAATAATTTCAATTAATACGCTTCAAAATCCCAACGATAAGGTACGTTTCAGATATGCATTGGAGTAGTGATTTCGTTTAAATATTATCCGCTCGATCGATTAGTGAGCTTTGGCCTTTGGTTAAGTTGATCCCTTATGTATGAATATAAGGGTTGGAAATGTGAAGTAGGACTGATTTTTGAGAATATGTGTATATGAAATTATCCGTTTAGTTATATGAATGCTATACTTGATTGTGCCTAATTTTATTGGTCAAAACTTACTAAGCATTAAATGCTTACTCCGTTCTTTGAATCTCTTTTTATAGATTTTGGTTCGTCACCATCGGACTCGAGGATTGTCGAAGTCGAAGTCGTCCACACTATCAAAGCCCTTTTGGTACACTTTTGGTTGAACTCTGAAATGGCATGTATAGGACTACCCTTTTTGTTGTTGGTCATGTACCCTTTGGTTTTGTATAAATTTGGATAGCCATGCGAAAATGGCTTATATACACTTTGAGCATAGCATTATAATCGTCTTGTATGTTGTTCATTGAGAGGTATCGAAATGTTTGGTAACGATTAGCCATGGGGAATGGTTAATTATGATTATTTTGATGCTATGTATGACAAACTCTAGTTGATTCATGGAAAACCATGAAATAGGTAAGGTTTACCTTAAAAACAGATGCTGACAGCAGCAGTGGTGTGGATTTGAAAAATCACTAAAAATAGTAAGAATGAAATTAAATAGTGAATAAATTATGTAATTGAACCTTGATGAATATATTTTCATAGGGAAGTAATGAAAAGATCATATGAACAGTATTTTATGAGATTTTAAAGTTTTCGTGAAACAGGGCCAGAGTGGTTTCTGGATTCCCTGTTCGGAATTAGGAAATTCATTATAAATTAACCAGAGATAGTTAGAAGTCATGCCATATATGTATAGATTCCTTTTCGAGTCTAGTTTCTTTAGAAACAAACGGAATAAGTATTGAAGCCCTGTATAGGGAGATAGATAAGTAGTAATGCATGAAGGTCAGAGCAGTCGAACCCTGAAACAGGGGAGACTTTAACTAATAAACTGTACTAATTGGCCAAACCAAAAATTCTAGAAAAAAATTTTTAGGTGGATATATGAGTCTAGTTTCAGAAAAAATTTACAAAACTGATTTTCAAGTTTTGGAACTCAAGATATGATTTTTAAGGTGACAGTGACGCAGTTAGCCAGCTAGTCTGGAAATTTTTAAAATGGACTGTAAAAATAAGGGAATTAAGTCTGTTAACCCCTCGTGTCCGGCTCCGGCAATGGTCTCGGGTACGGGGTGTTACATTATTTCCTTTGAATTTTTTTTAAGTGTGGTTGATAGCTAAGTATTTGACTTAGCCCATTTTGAAATTTTCAATTCTATGGTGATTTGGGCATTCGGCCATGATATGGATGGTAAGAAATGGTGGTTGTTTTATGCTCTTATGAGTAAAGGTGGATAAGTGAGGTTTAAACTTGTTAGATATGCATAGTAGTGGTTTAGGTGCTTTGGGGAATTTTGGCTAACATGTTTGTGCTTACCGAATTTGAATTTGAGCTTTTGAGCATAATTTGTGTAACTTGTGAATGAAATACTTGAAATTATGAATTATGAACATGAATTTAGTCGGCTACTTAAGACAAATTGTCAAATAATGCTCAACATTAGTGTTATTTACTTAATTGGAAAATTGAGCTTAGAATAGGTGAATTCGTGGGTATGGGGCAAAGTATTTATATTCGGCCATTAGCTAGATTTTGTTAAGATTTGGATAATTGAGAATTTAGTCAATATGCTTAAAAAGAAGCTTTCATGGTTGCCGAATTGTAAAGTGAGAAGTTGCTAAGTAAAATTGATGTTAAAATCAATGAAATAGAGAATGGTAGGTTTAATTGAAGAAGTCATGCTTTGTGTGCCTTATTTGCTTATTGAACATTCAGCTTTGTCCCTAGAGAATGAATGAATTGATGATAATTGTTTATGGGAATTAGCTTTGCCATGTTTATGTTAACAAGATGAGAAATGAATTAAGATGGTCCTAGCGTGCCGATTGGGAGCTAGGAAATTGAGTTAAAGATAGAAGATAGGGAGTAAATATTTCATAGACATTTTTGACACTTAAGTTCACATGAATTTAAGCTTACTAAGTGATCACATATTCGGCTCTTGATGATTATTATGTCATGAATAATGAGTTTGATTAAAAGATTATGTAAACTTGATCAAATCAATGATTTAGTTGTGACTTGTAACATAGTTGTATTTCGCCGAATGTGTATGTAAAGGAAAATTGTGTGTGTGTGTGATTGTATGTCATATTGGAATAAAAGTGTAATTATTGAATGAGAGGTATGAATAAGGTTTAATATAATTAAACTTGTTTAACATAGCTCAAGAGCATAGAGGGGAAACATCGGATAAAGGAAAAGCTAAAGTCACGGAATAGCCAACCCGAAATTTGTTCAGAAAGATACAAGGTAAGTCTTTGAGTAATGGAACTTAGCTTATGATTTGATAAAATCATGATATATAAGAATAATAAATAAATTGTGACCTAATAGTTCTACTTGAATTACGTAGTGAGATAAATAATTTATGTATATGACTTGTAGCCGAATGGTTATAGAAATCATGTTGGATAGCAAAACGAAATCGTGTTCTTTGTATGTGGCTATTGAGCCGAAAGTGGAATGGTTGATAAGCATGTTGTGCTTGTGTTCTAGTAATGTAAATGAAATGCTAATGTGTTATGATATATATATGCATGATAATTGAGGATTATAATTGGGCTAAGACCCGTAGGCCTTGTGTGAGATTTATATTCGGGCTAAGTCCCGAAGGCATTCGTGCAGGTGTTATATCCGGGCTAAGTCCCGAAGGCATTCGTGCTGGTTTTATGTCCGGGCTAAGTCCCGAAGGCATTCGTGCTGGTGTTATATTCGGGCTAAGTCTTGAAGGCATTCGCCCTGGTGTTATATCTAGGCTAAGTCCCAAAGGTATTCATACTGGTGTTATATCCGGGCTAAGTCCCGAAGGTATTCGTGCTGGTGTTATATCCGGGCTAAGTCCCGAAGGCATTTGTGTTGAAAATGTGTGATCTTGCTGTAATAATTCTAATTAATGTGCTCACAACCTTAAGATGGTCAGGTATGTATCGTATATACGTTGTAAAATTTGATTGAATTTAAATTGTGATTAGTCATTTGGATAGTGCTCTTCCGGCCATTGCTTAGGGTTGTATGAAGTCTATAGCTTATTCAGGATACATGAATTTTGATTCAAGTGGAAATATGTTAAGATTGGCTCTGAGCATGTGAGTATATTGGTTGAAGTGTGAAGTAACATGAATATGTGAATATGCGTATATGTATTTATTTAGCCTTGTAATTGAATTAGATGTATTCGGCCAAATGATAAAGTTGGTTGGATAAAAAGAAGTTATCTACGTGATATGAATTTGTATTTAAGGAAAAATTTAAAATGACATGCATGAACAATAGTGGTATATTTAGTCATGGTTACATTCGGTCAAAGAAAAGATGATAAGCCTTATGAATGCTATGCTTTAATTTTAAATGATTTCATTGCTTAAAACTTACTGAGCATAGAAATGCTTACTCTGTTGTCCTTAATTCTCTGTTTTATAGATCTCGTTCGTTAGCTACGGTCTCGGAAATCTCAAAGTCGAAGTCATCCACACTATCTAAGCCCATTTGGTACTCTAGTAGCTAAAATTTGATAATGGCATGTATAGGCTTGACTTTTTGATGTTAAATAAGTATCTTTTTGATGATGTATATATGTATAGCCATGCGAAAATGGCTTGTTAAGTTACTATATGTGTTCCACATAGTTAATGTGAATGTGTGGTTGATATTCGATTAATGTTTTCCATGTTTTGATGTGAATTAAACTTAAGAATGAATCAATGTACCCATTAACTTGAGATGACTCTTTTGTATATTGTATAATTGGAAAAACAAGTTGGAATTCGGTTTTATAAGTGTGCCAACGGGAGTTATTCGAATAAAGTTAAATGGAATTTCGTGCTTGTATGGTAATACTCCTTAACCCTCCGGCGATGGGTACGGGTTAGGGGTGTTACAAACCGTGTGTCACACACGGCCTAGACACACGCCCGTGTGTCCAACCATGTGGACTTTATTAGGCTAT
Source organism: Gossypium arboreum (assembly GCF_025698485.1). NCBI lineage: Eukaryota > Viridiplantae > Streptophyta > Magnoliopsida > Malvales > Malvaceae > Gossypium > Gossypium arboreum. Next base: position 97,186,508 of record NC_069070.1, on the reverse strand, counting down.
TTTCCAAGCCTTTAGTCACCCCTTTCTACTACTTGTGTTTACTAGTTACCAAGTTTAAGAGAAAACATAATTTTACGCTTGTAAATAACCTTAATGAAAATAGTTGTATGGAAACCTCATATCATTGGTTTCATACATAAATGGTTATTTCCTCTTTAGTATCATGGGTTCCCGTGTTACATTAATCCATCCGAAATTGGGTCATTCATGTGACTCATTGCCAATTGATAGCAACCCATCATTAGTAATTAAAACCATGCATAAAATCGTAGGTCATAGCCTACTTAAATTAAGCCAATTTTCATGGCCATATACAAAGAGATAAACATATTTCGACATGTCTTTACTTGGCAAATTAAATGACACATATAATAAAATACTCAAAAATACTATACATTCCATTTAACAAAATAAACAGAGTCTTTATACCAAAGCTTGTTTAGTTGATAGTGTGTTAACTCTCCAATTGTCCTCCAATCCTTTCGAGTCCTCGAGCTTTGTTAGACAGGGAAAAAAAAAGGGGTAAGCATTAACATGATTAGTAAGCTTGAATAACCGGAAAGTAAACTTATCGAGTAATTAGCATACATCCATATCTAAATCATGAAATCAACCATTATGAAATGATTTCCTATCACATGCACTCAATCAATGAGTTAGTCACATAACAAAGCATCATGTAATTTATATAGATGAGCTCATCATTCATGATCTTGTTAACATACATCATATTATCCCATTGAGTTTCTAGGAAATCTCGACGGAGTACCCATTATCCGTCAATTCTTATGAATGATCATTTCACATATATGCATTCCTGTGAACCTCACATCCCATGGCAGGATTACCAGTCCAGGCTAAATCCCTTATAGCGACAAACACCCTTAATGAGTTCAGATCTGAATTAGCAGTCCAGGCTAAATTCAGACCCTAATCGGATTACCCGTTCGGGCTAAATCCATAATGCACACATATTCATCGGGAGGCTTGATCATTCAAGGAACACCCGTCTGGGCTAGATTCCTTTCCATATTTGAGATCACGGATTACCCATCCGGGCTAAATCCTTACTGCAACACATGCAGGATCTCAGTTCTCATCTAAAACATGGTTTATCCATCGAATTCCCTTTTTAACCTCAACCGAGACAGTTATCAACAAGTCATTACCAAAGGTGCATTTCATGCATTTTCATACCATCAATAAATGCAAATATCATGCATTCATAAATCATACAATTATGTATATTAGGGGTTTACTTTAAGTTATCTGAACTTACTTGGTATTGTTTTTAGGATTGTGTTTCGATTATTTAGAAACCTTGTGTTTACCACAATTGACCTCCGGAATTTGTTCCTCGGGGTCTATAACAACAAAATTAACTCATTAATACACTACATTATGCATTTCAAGTTTAATATCTACCCCTGGTCCAAATGACCGTTTTGCCCCTAACCTTTCATATTTTTACGATTTAGTGCCTAGGCTCGGATAATGAAACACATGCACTTTATATCTTACCCAAGCCTAGCCGAACACTTTTCCTTCTTATGGTAGCCCGCATTATCCATTATTTTCTCATTTCTACCACACATTTACATCTTTTGCAAAATGGTCCTTAGAAGGGTTTCTCATGAAAATCAACTAGAAAAATATGTTTAACACACATTAATCTTTCATATTCCGCCATAGTCCATCAAAACACAATCAAATCATGCATGGGTAAATTTTTAAGCATGAACCCTAGCATCAAATATGGGTAGAAATGGGGAGATCAAGCTACCGAGATTTCAAAAATACAAAGAACATGAAAAACGGGGCTCGAGAGCACTTACTATTAAGCTTGAAAATTGAAGATACCCTAGGTATGGTGTCCTCCAAATTTTGGAAGCTATCAAAAGAAGATGAGCATATTTTTGCTCCATTTTTCTCTTTTTATTTCATTAAAAATGCTTAAGGACCAAAATGCCCTTAAGCCCTTTCTTTAAAATTTCATCCATGCAAGCCAATTTTTGTCCAAAAATTTAGATTTTGGGCAAATTGCTCTCCAAGACCTTCTAATTCATAATCCAAAGCAATTTTGATACAAATTTCTTCTAGAAACCAAGTTTTGCAATTTATTCAATTTAGTCCCTAATTTCCAATTGGACATCTTATACTTAGAATTTCTTCATGACACTTTAACAAATGCATATACTCATTTTCTAAGCCTCATAATAACCATAAAATAAATATTTTGATGTCGGATTTGTGGTCCCAATACCACTATTCTGACTAGGCCCTATTTCGGGATGTTACACGGATATGTGGTCCCAAAACCACTATTCTGACTAGGGTCAAAACCGAACTGTTACAATTCTCCCCCTTAGGGATTTTCGTCCCCGAAAATCTTACCGTTAAACAGATTCGAATATTATCATCTCATAGTATTTTTAGGCTCTCACGTGGCCTCTTTAATGCCGTGCCGATGCCACATCACTTTTACTAACAAAATTTTCTTATTTCGCAGCTCTTTAACCTCTCGAGCTAAGATACGGATCGGCTTTTCTTCGTAAGTCATATCAGGCTAAATTTCAATCTCAAACAGAGGAATCACATACGAAGGATTAGATCTGTATCGTCGAAGCATCGATACATGAAACACATCATGAATCTTTTCTAAATCTGGTTGTAACAACAATCTATATGCTACTGGCCCATTACGCTCAATAATCTCATACGGTTCGATGAATCTCGGACTCAATTTTCCTTTCTACCGAACCGAAGCACTTTTTTCCACGGAGATACTTTCAAAAACACTTTATCGTTGATTTCAAATTCAATTCTTTTCTTTTCAAATCCGCATAAGATTTTTGACGATCAGAAGCTGTTTTCAAACTATCTCGAATAACTTTTACTTTTTGTTTAGTTTCTTTTACCAAATCAATTCGTGAATCTTATTTTCGGTGAGCTTAGTCCAATACAAAGGTTTATGGCATTTGGGACCATATAAAGCTTCATATGGTGCCATTTTAATGCTCGAATGAAAACTATTATTATAAGCGAATCTAATCAAAGGAAAATATTATTCCCATGTACCTTCAAACTCAAGAATGCAACATCTTAACATATCCTCAAGTATCTGAATAATCCACTCGAATTGACCGTCTGTTTACGGGTAAAAAGCAGTACTGAGTGCAATTTAGTACCCAGAGCATCTTTTAATTTCTTCCAGAATCGTGATGTGAATCTCTAATCTCTATCTGACACTATAGACAATGGCACAACATGCAGTCTCACAATATTAGAAATGTATAACTTAGCCAACTTATCTAGTGAGTAATCAGATCGAATAGGAATAAAATGAGTTGATTTCCTCAATTGATCTACTATAACCCAAATAGCATCTTTCTTTCTCGGAGATAGGGGCAAACCCGAAACAAAATCCATTGTTACTCGATCCCATTTCCATTCTAGAACCATAATCGATTGTAACAAACCAGATGGCACCTGATGTTTGGTTTTAACTTGTTGACAGATCAAACATTTTGAAACAAAGTCAGAAATGTCTCTTTTCATTCTGGACCACCAGTAATACTGTTTCAGATCATTATACATTTTTGTACTACTTGGATGCACAGATAATAGACTATTATGAGCTTCACTCGAAATCATCTGAATTAACTTTGGATTTCTCGAGACACAAATTCGATCTCGGAATCTCAAACAATCGTCTTTATCTACTCTAAATTCTAAATCAGACTCTAAATCACACTGATCTCATTTAGTTAAAATCTCATTATCAATCTTCTGAGCTTCGATAATCTGTTGTAAGAAAAATGATCTTGTTTTCAATTCAACTAAAACTGAACCATCATCGGACAGAACCAAATGAGCATTCACTGTATGCAGAGGAAATAATGATTTTCGACTCAAAGCATCAGCAACAACATTTGCCTTGCCCGGATGATAATCTATCACAAGTTCATAGTCTTTTAGCAATTCTAACCATCTTCTCTGTCGCAGATTCAGATCTTTCTGAGCCATCAGATATTTCAAACTCTTATGATCAAAATATACATGACATTTCTCATCGAATAGGTAATGACGCCAAATCTTTAAAGCAAATACAACCATAGCTAACTCAAGATCATGTGTTAGATAGTTCTTTTTGTACGGCTTTAACTGTCTTGAAGCATAAGCAATGACTTTGCCTTCTTGCATCAAAGCACATCCCAGTCCGATCAATGAAGCATCACTGTAGATCATAAATTCTTTACCCGATTTAGGTTGTACCAATACCGAAGCTTCAACCAACAAAGCTTTTAACTGATTAAAGCTACTCTGACACTTTTCAGACCATTCAAACTTCACATCTTTTTGAAGCAGCTTTGTTAATGGAGTTGCAATCATAAAAAACCCTTTTACGAACCTTCTATAATAACCGGCAAGTCCCAGAAAACTACGGACTTCAGAGACATTCCTCGGAGGTTTCCAATCTAGAATAGCCGAAATCTTGTTCGGATCAACTCGAATACCAGATGCTAATACAATATGACCCAGAAAACCAACTTCTCACAGCCAGAATTCACATTTACTAAACTTTTCATATAATTGTTTATCTCATAGAATTTGTAGCACTAATCTCAGATGCTCAGCATGTTCGGATTCATCACGTGAATAAATCAATATGTCATCAATGAAAACAACAACAAATAGATCTAGATACAGTCTAAAAATTCTATTCATCAAATCCATAAAAATAGCAGGTGCGTTAGTCAATCCAAAAGGCATAACTAAAAATTCGTAGTGACTGTACCTCGTTCTGAAAGTAGTTTTCGAAATGTCTGAATCTTTCACTCGCAACTGATAATAGCCTGATCTCAAATCTATCTTCAAAAACACAGAAGCTCCTTTCAATTGATCAAACAAATTGTCAATTCTAGGCAGAGGATACATATTCTTAATAGTCACTTTGTTCAACTGACGATAATCGATACACATTCTCATCGTACCATCTTTCTTTTTCACAAATAGAACCGGAGCACCCCAAGTTGAGAAACTCGGTCTAGTAAACTCTCTATTAGTTAATTCTTGCAACTGAGACTTTAATTCTTTCAGTTCAGCCAGAGCCATTCTATATAGAGCTATCGAAATCAGAGTAGTTCTAGGTACTAATTCAATGTCGAATTCAACTTCTTGTATCAGAGGTAAACCCGGAAGTTCTTCAGAAAATACATCAGGGAACTTACAAACAACAGGCACAGATTCAACTTTCTTTTCTGACACTCTCGAGTCAATCACATAAGCAAAATAGGCTTCACAACCCTTTCTCACAATATTCAAAGCTTTCATCAAACATATCACAGTAGGCAATCCATTCAAATCACTAGCTTCAATTCTAACTATTTCATCATTTTTGCATCTCAAATCAATAGTTTTCCGTTTGCAGTTCACAACAGAATCATGCAAAGTTAACCAATCCATACCCAGAATTATATCAAATTCATCGAAAGGTAACAGCATCAGATCAGCCGAAAAATAAATGTCTTAAAACATTAACGGACAATTCTTACAAACTTTATCAACCAAAACACATCTGCCTAGGGGGTTCAAAACTATAATTACAAATTCAGTAGACTCTACAGGCAAAGTTGTACTGTTCACTAAATTCATGCATATATACGAATGTGTTGATCTAGGATCTATCAAAGCAATCACAGAAGTATCATAAAGAGTAAATGTACCCGTAATCACATCTGGCGACAAAGACTACTTACGACCTCGGATAGCATAAGCTCTGGCAGGTGCACGAGCCTCGGATCTAACATCTATATCTTTTGTCCCTTTTTGACTGCCACTTACATTTCTCGTATTTCTGAGAGGTCTACCATGAGAAGCATTGCCACTCGGTCTCGAATTTTGCACATTTTCTTGCTTGACAGATTCAGGGAAATCATGGATAAAATGGTCTAATGATCCACATCTGAAATAAGCCTGATCATACAGTCTACAATTACTGGGATGTCTTTTACCGCAATGCTTACACTCAGGGCGATCAGGTTTAGCATTTCCGACACTGGTAACGGATGTAGCTGGAGCTTTGAAGTTCGAATGTGATCTAACACGATTTCTATTCGAATGCCCCACATTAGTCTTTGAACGGCTATTATCATCTCTGAATTTCTTTGATGCAAACTGAAATGATTTACCCGATGATCTCTTTCGTACCTCTCTAGTTTCAAAATTAGCTTTTCTTTTCTCTTTCCCAAGATCTTCAGCTTTACATGCTCATTCAACAAGTACAACAAATTCTTTGATTTCCAGAATCCCAACTAACAGACGAATATCTTCGTTTAAGCCATCCTCGAATCTTTTACACATTAATGCTTCTGTAGATATACATTCACGAGCATACTGACTTAATCTTACAAATTCTTGTTCGTATTCTGTGACAGACATACGGCCTTGTTTAAGCTCAAGAAACTCTTTACATTTCTGATTGATGAATCTCTGACTGATATATTTCTTCTGAAATTTAGCTTGGAAGAAATCCCAAGTAACCCATTCACTCGGAACCACAAATGTCAAAGTCTTTCACCAATGGTACGTCATATCTCTCAGAAGGGAAACAACACATTTTATGCATTTTTCAAGATTTAATGATAATTCTTCAAACACTCTTATCATGTTCTCTAGCCAAAACTCAGCTTTTTTAGCATCATCGCTTGTTGTAGCTCGAAACTCTTCAGCCCATATTTTTTAATCTTATCGATTGGTGGTCTACTTAACTGAACCGGATTCACTAGTGGCATAACAGGAGCTTGTGGTGAATTAACCGGGGGTGGAGGTTGTTGAACAGCCAGATTGGTTCTAATATATTGGCTAAACCAATCGTTCATCATCTGATAGAAGGCTTGTCTAGACTCACCAACACGGCTAATCGTAGCCAGTCTAGAATTGGATGGCCCCGTCCCTTGCGTGGGAGCAGACACATTACTTTCGACATTGTCTGCTACGGCTTTTTCAGGATCCATTTGCTATATAAAAACACATTTCAATGTCAGGATTCATCACACTATCGCAATTCATAAATATGGCATGTATAGCTAGACTGATATACGATTAGTCTTACAACCGACTAAATCGTAGCTCTGATACCAATTAAAATGTAACACCCCTAACCCGTATCTGTTTTCGAACTAGGGTTAAAGGAATTATCGAACAAAATCAGAACATTAACATTCAATTCATGAGCATCGAAGCATTAAAGATCAATCATTAATGTAGAGTCCCTTATATAGGTCATCGAGACCTTAAACATGTATTAGAAAGGGGCCGGGACTAAACCGAACACATACAAAATTTCTCTAAAATTTAAACATTTTTCAAACAATTATAGGTCACACGCTCGTGTGAACAGGCCGTGTGCCTCACACGGCTTTAGACACGCCTGTATGTCTAGATCGTGTTAAAACAGGGCATACATACTAACTCATTCACACGGCCATAAGACACGCCTGTGTGCTTTGGCCGTGGTCGAATCTGAATTAGGCCACACAGCTAGCCACGCGCCCGTGTGCATGCTCAAGCCTGACTTATAATTGTAGGTACCCTAGAGGACACACGGCCGTGCAACATAGCCGTGTGTTGCACACGGCTAAGACACACACCCGTGTCCCAGCCCGTGTGGCCAAAAATAGGCCATTTGAACAGCCAATTTGCCACCCCAATTTGAGTCACCCTACAAGCAAGGAAACAAACATAATTGCACAACTATTTCAGCCAAAATTAATACCAATCCAAACAACATTTATGCCATAACATTATCAATCATTTTCATGTTGTTAAACTCAACTTAATTGTGCCAAAACATAAGACCAAATCATATCAAAACATATGGCTTCATAATCTCTAAACTCATGACCAAATCTCATACCAAAAAATTCCAAACTTACCATTTTTCTAAGCCATACATGAACACATCAGATAGAACATTTTGCATCACATTTCATATACCAAAATCAAAACATAAACACAACCATATCAAGCCATATCACCTGGCTAAATATAACATTACAAAACCTATCCAAAATACTTCTAGCCTATACATGCCATACTTTACTATATACATTTTCAAAAGGTACCAAAATGAGATTAAATAGTGTGGTGACGATCCTTAACGATCCCCGAGCTCACAGTAGCTTCGATATCTATAAAATAGTGCAAACACACACAAAGTAAGCTTTCAAAAGCTTAGTAAGCCATATACAAATAAACATATCATTCAAAGGAATTAAACATCATCAAATCATTTTTAGTTTGAAGACAAATTCTAACTCAAATTTCATATTCATACGCTTGCCTTTCTTTCTCAAATAAGCTATACAAAGCAAACATACTTGAGTCGGATATAACATTTCACATAGTTATTCATTATCTCGGAATGCTCATTTGAACTATTTGGAAACATAAGGATATGTGGATAAATCGGAAAGCATATACAATGCCAATGTCTCAGACGTGGTCTTACATGTAATTAAACATCGATGCCACTGTCCCAGACAAGGTCTTGCACGAAATCAGATATGATGCCGATGTCCCAAACATGGTCTTAATTGTAAAACAGAAGTCAATGCCAACATCCCAGACGTGGTCTTACATAATAACACATCTCGGAATCCTATGTCATGACATATTTATCCTAATTATTCCTAAGGTTCGTACAGGACTTTTAATACTTAAAAAATTTGTTGATACTTTCTCAGATGGCACATATTTAGCTCGGATGTTCATTCATCACAATTCAATATGAAATGAATAATAATAATTCAATTCAAACAAGCTTATTTGTATATCGACTTACCTCGTAGAGATTCAGGTAGATGGAATTGGTTATTCAACGACTTTCAACTTTCCCCGATCTAATTCTGTATTCTTTAGTTTTCGATCTAAATCAATTCAAATTTAACTTATTCAATCACACATTCACTCAAAACATTCACAAAAACACATTTAGGGCATTTTTCAAACTAGTTCTCACATTTTCACAATTTGACACTTTAGTTCCTATTTCACAAAATCATAAAATACACATAATTTTCTTGTACACAAGCTTAGCCAAATTTCTATAAGGTTCATATAACTTTATATAGTTCATTTATTTCACATTTTAGTCCCTCAATTTATAAATTTCACAATTTACCCCATTTTACTTAAAATCATCAAAAATCCAAAGATAAAACATATAAACCCAACAATAAACTTTCATATTTCTTCAATTAACAATAGAAAGCTCATGAATTTATCCATGGCACATTTCAAAATCATCATCAATGAAGCAACGATTACAAAAACATAGAAATTATAAAAAACGAATCAAAAACCATACCTTAATCACAACCACAAGTGCCGAAACCCTAAGAGCTTTTATTCTTTCTTTTTCTTTGATAATTTTGGCTATGAATGATAATGGATGAACAAATTTTAAGCTTTTGTTTTATTAATCACGTATTAATATACATTTTCCTAAAATGGCCTTATTAATGCCATTTAAAATCCATTAAGTAATGTCCATTTATGTCATTTAATTCATTCAATGGTCAAATAACCTTATAAGGACCTCACAATCATAAAGCCAAGTCAAATAGGCACTTTTAACAAGTAGCAAGCAACTTTTACATTTTACGCGATTAGGTCCTTTTATCAAATTGAGCACACAAACAATCGAATTTTCAGACGAAACTTTCACAGATGCTAATTCACACATCATAATCACAGAAAATAATATTTAACTATTTTTATAACTTAGATATATGGTCCCAAAACCACTATTCCAACTAGGGTCAAAACCGAACTATTACATTTCTTGATTAATTTCAAAGAATGACTAAATCGCATAAAGTGCAAATGATTTGTTTTACTAGATAAAAGTGTTAAATGGCTATGAAACATTAAATTAGTGGTCCTTAATGAGTAAATAGACTACAAATTTATTAGTGGCCGGACATGGAGCCTTATTTCATGGAATGGTCAAATGTTAGGTGACTTAATTGATAATAAAATATTAACCTAAAAGGCTAGCCATCATCTTGTTCATTTTCCTTTCTTTTCCACTGAAAATTTTAGCAAAGAGGGGGTTTTGAGAGCTCAAAATTTTAACAACTTCTATCCCTTGCAAGTAAGTGATTTTGATGGTCATTTTTTGTTGATTTTTGTGTTTTTGGAACCTTTATAGCTTAATCTAGCTAATGAGAAAATGGTTGATAGTCTAGAGATTTACCATGAGAGGATTTGTGATATTTTCTAAGTATTTATGGAAGAAAATGAATCTTGGTTGTTAAATAAACAACTTTTGTGAAAGGGGTTTCCATGAAAACACCTAAAAGGACCATTTTGTGAAATTTATAAAATAAGTTGTAAATGTGTGAAATAATTGAAAATTGTGTGTTGCAATAAGAGTAATAAAGGTTTGGCTAGGCTTGTTAAAAGAGGAAATTTGATTGAAATTGTTTTATAAGCCTAGGGGAAAAATCATAATTATGTGAAAGTTTAGGGGTAAAATGGTATTTTTTTTCCAGGTATGAATTATAGATTGTCTTGATTAATGTAGTGATTAAATAAGTGAATTTATCATTATAGATCAAGAAAAATATTGTCCGGACCTAGATCGGGGAAAAACCAAGCTAGTAGACTAATTCAATCTAGTCGCCCACTTTTTATATACTGAGGTAAGTTGTATGTAAATAATACAAATTTATTGTTATTATGTATTGAACAATTAATATGGCATAAAGTGTTTGATTATTGTTGTGAACATGCATGATGAAAACTGATGTAGTAAAAACTCCCGGTTGAACCTCAGGAATAGACTGGATATCCATGCCATGACAATTGGGTGATATGTGTGCTAGTGTAAGACCATGTTTGGGACATGGCATCGGCCACATTATGAGAGCCAGTGTAAGACATGTCTAGGACATGGCATCGGCCTCGATATGTGAGCCAGTGTAAGACCATATCTAGGATACGGCATTGGTAATTTACCCTATTGTGAGGCTTATTGGGTATCCTTTAGTATTTCAAATGGTTCTATGGGTTAGTTTAAGCTTATGAAAGGATATAATCATGTTGTGAGTGGTACAGGTTCTTACTCAAAACTCATGAGATATGAGCTTAGTTATGATGCCTTAATGGTAAGGATGAAATTGAGTAAGTTCTATGTATGAGAATGATTTTGGGGACAATCTTGAAATTTTTGGCTTATACTTGTGATATGTAAATATGTAGTAAATCTGACAATGTTAAATTAAGAATGTTGTGTTGGTTTATAATATGCTATGTGCTTAAAGATGCATGGTTGATGTTGTTACTTATTTACATGCAACTTACTAAGCTTTATGCTTACTCCCTTTCCTTTCCTTTCCTTTTTCTTATAGCATCGCCAAGCTAACTCGGGGATCAAAGGACGTCAGAGGCTTGACCACACTATCAATCAGAATATTTGGTATAGTTAGATTTATCATTTTGAGTATGGCATTTATAGGGACTTGGTCTTTTTGATAAGTGTCATATTGTTTTAGCCAAATATGTTGGCTTATCATGAAGGTTGATTCATTTTGTATAAGGCCATGGATGATGACAAATATTTATTATGGCTAAATGCATTTGATGAGGATTTCTATGGATGTGACTATTGCATGGTTTGTATTGATAAGTAAGAGATGTTGTGTATGATAGAAAATAGCTTAGAATCGATGTGTGGATGTTTGGTTGTGGCTGTTTTGGTTTGTTTATGCTTGGATTGAAGATGTTTGATGTGGTGTAGGTTGGTGGAAGTAAGGGTGGCAAAAAGGCTTGGTAGATAGCTTTGATTTTGTCCACATGGGCAGACACACGGGCGTGTGTCTAGGCCATGTGTGACACACGGTCTACCCTATGGGCCTGTAGTCAGGCTGTGCGTCCCTTGGACCTAAATATGGAAAAACAGAATGCCCAGTAGTAACCACACGGGTGGAGACACGACCGTGTGTCTCAACTGTATGGAGGACACAACCATAGTACATGGGCATGTGCCTAGGCCGTGTGAAGCCTACACCTTAAATGCGAAATTAAATTCACCACATGGCCTAGCACACGAGTGTGTCCCTTGGCTGTGTGCCCTAAATGGTTGATGAAGTCAGAAACAGAATGTCAAGGTTTTAATACATGGGCGTGTCATGGCCATGTGTAACAGCCCGATTTTGGGCCTAGTCAGAACAGTGGTTTTGGGACCACTATTTCGAGGCCAGAGAAAATTATTTTAGTATTATTTTATGTGTTATAATATAATTTTATAAGTTCATGTAAATTTTGGTAAGTTAATTTTAGCAATTTCTAGTCCAATTTCGAAAAAGGACTAAATCGCATAAAAGGTAAAAGTTGTGTTTTAATACCTAAAGGTGTTAAATTGCCTTGTATCTTAAATTGGGGGTCTTCAAAGTGAAATTAGGCCATTGAAAGTGTGATGGCCGTCCATGGGAGACAAAATTGTTGAAAAGTCAAAATTAGGTGAAATTTGGTCACCAATTTTGACTAGTTTTATTATTAACAAATCAAAAAGAAAAAGCTATCATTTTTCTCTTCTCATTCACCGAAATATGTAGCAAAGAAAGGGTTTTGAAGCTGGAAAATTTCAGCAACATATTTCCCTTGCTTGTAAGTGATTTTAATATCTTTGCTTGATGATTTTTACATTTTTGGAACCCCTAAAGCATGAGCTTTCATAAGAGGGGACTATTTTGCAAAATGATGAAGAGGGTTTTACCATGAGAGTAAATGTGTTGTTTGCTGTGTTTTTATGGAAGATTATGAGTCCTAGTTGTCTAATAAACAACTTTTGTGAAAGAAATTGCATGAAAACACCTTAAAAAAAGGGCTAGATTGCTAAGTTGTAAAATGAGTTGTAATGTGTAAAATAGTTGAAATTATGAGTTGCTATAGTTATGAAAATGGTTCATCTAGACTCAAAGAGTAAAGAAATGTGATAAAAATTATTTTACGAGCATTGGGGAAAAAGTGCAAATATGTAAAAGTTTAGGGGTCAAAATGAAAATTTGTAAAAATATGATTTTTAGACCCATATGAATATTGTGACTGATTGGTAGGCTAAATGTGATATTATAGATCAAGGAAATCGAGATTTGGACCTAGAACGGAAAGAAATCGATTAAGGGATGATTATGTCCTTTTCATCTTTGTGGTATCGAGGTAAGTTTGTATGTAAACAATACCATGCTATACATGTATTTAAATATTATCATTACATGAATTGTAAAAATATTAAGTGTATGTGATTAATGGAAATATGATAAGACAAAGCCTTAATAGACAAGGAAAAATCCCGTTTGAACCTTAGGAATAGAATAGGATACAAGTGACATGTCACTAGGAATTATGAGTCTAGATGACTAGCTCAAGAGTGAGCATTGAAATGTCATGAGATATGAGGTAGCTTTAGCTACAATTGAGGCACTTATGTGCAAAGGCTTTTTCGAGAATCCAATTAGTATTCCAAGTGTTCAACGGGTAATCCGAGGAAAGAGTTGATGATGGTCCCAATGAGGTAAGTCATTGGTGAGTATGCACTTGAGTTATGTTACGAGTTGTGCAAGTATGTATACTAAGCCTATGAGAATGCCTTGATATGTGATGATCTATGATGCATAATATGTGTTCTTACCATGATGGATGAAATGATGTTGTATTAATTTTGTGAACAATGATCATGAATGAGTAACTTAGCCTTGACAGATTTGAGTTACTACAGTAGTGTAATTTTGAAAATACACTAAAAATAGTATAGAATGAGTTAGAGGCAGAATAAAATATGGGATTAAATCTTAATGAGTCTATTTTCACATGAAAGAAACAGGGGAAGAAAAAGAAGTCTATATTGTGTTATATTTGAATTCTTGTAAAACAGGGTCTGAATGAATTCGAGATCCCCTGTTATGACTTTAGAAATTCACCATAAATTGTAAAAAAATTATTAAGAGTCATAACTTACATGAATGGATTCCTTATTGAGTCTATTTTTAACGGAAACAAACGACATGGTCATTGGAATTCTGTACAGGGAGAAATTCGGTTCATAGTACACAAGGTTTAGAGTAGTCATACCCTGAAATAGGGGATACTTTAACTAATAAACTGTACTAAATGTCTTGACCAAAAATTCTGAATATTTTATGGAAGAAATATAAATGAGTCTAGTTTCATAAAAAATTTACAAAACTTAATTTTGAGTTTCGTAGCTCTAGAGATAAATAATTTAGTGACTATTGCACAGGAAGATAGCTTGTCATGAACTTGAGAATATGTTGTAAACATTGATAAAACAAGTTAATGAGTTGCTTATTGTTTTCATGTGAACTTACTAAGCGAAAGCTTACCCCCCCTTCTTTCCCATGTTCTCTAGGGTTTCCAGGTTTGCTCGGGTTGGAGTTCGTCGGAGATATTATCACAGTGTCAAGCTAACGCTATTGGTGTAGTGATTTCAAGTACTTTGAGTCTATAGCATGTATAGGAGTTTAAATATTAGAGTATGTGATATGGATTTGACCATATGTGTTGGCCTATTTTGATTATAGGATTGTAAATTCATTTTAATTATACATGCATGTGCTATGGTATTACGTGATGAGTTTATAATGATTATAGCATGAATGTGGTAAAGATGTGAGAAAAATCTATGATATCTATTGCATGTGAAATTACCATGGTCATGTCATGTTAGGAATGTTTAAGTGCCTAATTTTGCCATGTTGTATGCTATTGTCTAAGTATGTGTGCATGTGTTGTGAGGGTGACAAAATGGCTTGGAAAATAGCCTTGTATTTGTCCAGGTTTTTGGACATGGGTTCGAGACACGGGCGTGTCCCTAGCATACGGGCGTGTGCTCTATACCCACACGGGCGTGTGCTCTATACCCACACGGGTGTATGAAGCCTTGATGTAAGAGATTTTCTAAGTTTTTCATGAGTTCTCGGTTGGGTCCCGAACCACTCCGGATGTATGTTTTGGGCCTCGTAAGCTTGTATATGGGACAGATTGTATGTGAAAAGAAAAGTTTTTAATTATTTGAGATTTCATGGCCCTGTTTAGTATAGAAGTGTTAGTAAAAGTCAGGTAGAACCTCGAACCCCGTCCCGGCGTCGGATGCGGGCGAGGGGTGTTACACCATGTGAGGGACACAAGCCATGGACACGGTGTGTGCCAAGCTATGTGAAAACCCCTGTACGTTCAAATTGAAAAATAAATCTACACGGGCCTTCAACATGTCCAAGTTAAGAGGACACACGAGCGTGTCGCCCTTCCACACGGGTGTGTACCCCTGTTTGCATTGAAATTTGTCAAAGCTTTCTAAATTATTCAGTTTATTCCCAAACCATTTCCAAAGCGTGTTTTAGGCCTCGTTGGTCCATATTAGGGACGTTAAGAGGAAGTTTGAAAGTTTTAAATTTGAGCAAAATTTTATGACCCGAAAATGTTTGTATGCATGTGTTTAAGTCCAGTAACGACTTGTACCCTGTCCAAGCGTAAGATACGGGTAAGGGGTGTTACATTTAGTGGTATCAAAGTTATGGTTTAGTCGATTCTTGGACTAACCTAGCATGAGTACGAGTCTAGCTATACATCCCATATATGTGGTATGATAGTGTGACGACTCCTGACGAATTTAACCTGTGTTTTTATATAGTAAATGGATCCCGACGAAGTAGTGGCGGATGATGTAGAGAGTAATGTGCCAACTCTCACTGAGGGGATCATTCCAGTCGAGAGTGGGCCCATGGCACTGAGTCAGGGTAAAGGGGCTAGTGAAGCCTACTTCCATATGATGGATGCTTGGTATTCGGAGTTTGTTCGTGCAAATTCGAACACTCCACCTCCTCTACCCCATCCAATTCCCTAGTCTACCCTTGTAGCTCCCTAAGTAGTGGAAATATTAAGAAGAGAAAAACCTCCAATTGACAGAATTCAGAAGCAACGGGCAGAGGAATTTAGAGCAAATATATATGATGACCTAGAGAGGGTAGAATTCTGGCTAGAAAATACCGTTAGGGTATTCGATGAATTGTCTTGCACACCTGAGGAGTGCATGAACACCCTTGTGTCAGTTGTACCAAGAGAAAGGATTACATGGGAGTTCTTCCAAGAGGAATTTCGAAAGAAGTATATTATTCAGAGGTTTAAAGACCTGAAGAGGAAGGAATTTTGAGAATTGAAGCAAGGCCGCCGAATGACAGTAACAGAATATGAGCGTGAGTTCGTGAGGTTCAACAAATACTCTAGGGAGTGCGTATCTACCGAAGCCATCATGTGCAAGAGATTTGAGGACAGATTGAACGAAGACATCCAATTATTAGTTGGCATCTTAGAGTGAAGGGAGTTTGTGGTGCTTGTTGAGAGAGATTGCAAGGCAGAATAGTTGGTCAAGGAGAAGAGAAAAGCTAATAACGAGTCTAATGACTCAAAGAAAAGACAAATGGGAAGATCATTTCAGACCTTATCTAAGAGATCGAGAGAGTTTCCTACTTTATCAAGTGCGTCAGTAGGATTCTTGAGTAGAAATAAGAATAAGCAGTATACAGTGTCTAAAACTCAAACTACTTCTATCGCGAGCATTGGTAGTGTAACACCCCTAACCCATATCCATCTCCGAACTAGGGTTAAAGGTGTTACTAGACAAATCAGAACATTTCACAAATAAATTCACAATCATTATATCATCATAGTTACACATCATAACCGAGTCCTTTACATAGGTCAACGAGACCTTAAACATGCATTAGAAAGGGGTACGGATTAAACCGAGCATATACAAAATTTTCAAAACTTAAACACTTTTCAAAGTTACATAGGTCACATGCCCAACAGGCCGTGTGCCTCACATGGCATTAGACAAGCTTGTGTGTCTAGGCCGTGTCAAAACAGGGCATACATACTGACTTGTCCACATGGCCACAAGACACGCTCGTGTGCCAGGCTGTGTCCAAATTAGTGAGGCTACTGATTTGGCCATACTGCTGACCACACGCCCATGTGTCTAGCCCGTGGTCAAAACTAACTTGGCCACATGGGTTAGCACACACCCGTGTGTGTGACCATGTGGTCTGCCTAGGCTCATTTCGAAATGGCCCTCGAGCAACACGATTGAGACACACGCCCTTGTCTCTGCCCGTGTGAGCAAAAATAAGCCACTTACAAGGCTAGTTTGCCACCCATTAAGGGTCCTCCCTACAAGCATCAAGTCCACATCATTTTATACCAAATTCTCAACAATTTCACAACCAAAACATACATCTTTCATGCCATTTCATTATTAACAAATTCCATACTTAACATCCAGACCAAAACATACTATATCATGAGTCATAATCAAACCAAAACATTTGTTTTGTAACTTCAATTCACCTCATTCATTCTTATACCACATTCTTACCAACTCCACAATTAAGTACATATAAAAAAACTTACCAAACATACCAAATCTCTTGGCCATTCATAAATACATCATATTGATCGTATTGCATCACATTTCATATACCAAAATCACAACCAAAAGCAAGTCATATCACATGGCTAAATATATACATCACAAAACATAATCGAAGTACTTCTAGCCTATACATGCCATACTTTAATATACACATTTTCAAAAGGTCCCAAAAAGAAGTTCGATAGTGTGGTGGTGATCCTCGACTATCCCCGGGCTTTCGGTAGCTTCGATAACTATAATACAAATGATAAACACACAAAGTAAGCTTTCCAAAGCTTAGTAAGCCATATACACATAAACTTAACTTTATAAGCATATTAACATCATCAAATTACATATATTCCATACCCAAATGCTATCATCAACCACATGGTTCAAATACACTTCACATTTCCCAATTTATTTGTACATATAGCATATTTTCTCAAACTTATATCATATGTTCAGAAAGGTACATACACTTACCTTTCATTCTCAAACATAGTATACAATTCAAATGTACCTGAATCAAATACACATTCACATAGTCATTCATTTTCTTAGA
Source organism: Gossypium arboreum (assembly GCF_025698485.1). Taxonomy (NCBI): domain Eukaryota; kingdom Viridiplantae; phylum Streptophyta; class Magnoliopsida; order Malvales; family Malvaceae; genus Gossypium; species Gossypium arboreum. The sequence continues at coordinate 97,168,446 of NC_069070.1, read as the reverse complement.
ATGCCCGTTGAACCGTTCGGAATCATAAGGGTACGCGGATAACCGATAAAGCTCTTACAATGCCAACGTCCCAGACGTGGTCTTACATGTAATCAATTATCGATGCCACTGTCCCAGAAAGGGTCTTACATGAAATCAAATACGATGCTGATGTCCTAGACATGGTCTTACACGTAAATCATAAGTCGATGCCAACATCCCAGATGTAGTCTTACACGAAATCACATATCAAATCCTATGTCATGACATATATATCCTAACTATTCCTAAGGTTCGTACGAGACTTTTCAGACGTAGGAACTTTGTCTATACTTTTCCTTGGATGTCTCATATTTCTCAACTCATATAGTCATTCATCATAGTTCAATAGCATATAATTGATAGTAATTCAATTCAGAACACATTTATTTGTACATAGACTTACCTCGTACGGATTCGAATAGACGAAATTGGCTACTCGACGACTTTTGACTTTCCCCGATCTAAATCTTTTTTTTTTTGGTTCTTGATCTATATAAATTGAAATTTAACTCTTTTATTCACCAAATCATTCAAATCAATCCACAAACACACATTTAGGGCATTTTACAAATTAGTCCTCACATTTTCACATTTTGACACTTTAGTCCTTAATTCACAAAATCACAAAATACACAAAATTTGCATACACACTTGCTTAGCCGAATATACATGGTGCTCATATAAGCCCACATATTTCATTTATTTCACATTTTAGTCCCTAAAAATCTCCTTTTTACAATTTAGTCCAAATTACTCAAATTTATCAAAATTTCAAAGACAAAACATGTTAACCTAATACATATCTTTCATTTACTAACATCAAACTTCATAAAACTCATAGTTTCGTCAATAGATCAACACAAAATCATCAATAAAATAAAAAATTAAGGCATGGGCTTAGTAAAACGCAAAGCAACGATCACAAAAACGTAGAAGTTATCGAAAACAGATCAAAAACCATACCTAAATGAAAGGAAACAATAGCTGAAACCCTAAGCTTGAATTTCTTTCTTTTTCTTTTGATGATTTCAACAACATGGATGAATTAATCATCTAATTCATGTTTTATTTAATTATAACACCAATTAATAAACCTTTTTAGCATTTTTCCCTTAGTAATTAAATATTAATAAACCATTACATTAAGGCCATTAATGTCCACTCATAGGTTCAATGGTCAAATAACAACATAAAGATCTCTCAATTATAAAGACATAGCAAATATGCACTTTAGAAAATAGAACACATCTTTTACATTTTATGCAATTAGGTCCTTTTTGAAAATTAAGCACACAAATGATCAAATTTTCATACGAAACTTTCACACATGTCAATTCACATATAATAAGCACAGAAAATAATATTAAAATATTTTTTTAACTTGGATTTATGGTCCTGAAACTACTATAACTAAGGTCTAAACCGGACTGTTACAACTCTCCCTTAGGGATTTTCGTCCTCGAAAATCTTACTGTTTAACAGATTCGGATATTGCCATCTTATAACATCTTCAGGCTCCCACGTAGCCTCTTCAACACTATGTCGGTGCCACATTACATTTACTAACGAAATTTTCTTATTTTGTAATTATTTAACCTCGCTTACCAAGATACGAATCGGTTCTTCTTCATAGGTCATATCGGGCTAAATCTCAATTTTAGACAAATGAATCACATGCGAGGGATCAGATCTGTATCGTTGAAGCATCGAAATGTGAAACACATTATGAATCTTTTCTAGCTCTGGTGGTAACAACAGTCTATAAGCAACCGGCCCGATATGCTCAGTAATCTCATATGGCTCGATGAACCTCGGACTCAATTTTCCTTTTCTACCGAACCGTAGTACTTTCTTCGATGGAGAAACTTTCAAAAACTCTTTATCACCGATTTCAAATTCAATATCATTTCGTTTCAAATCTGCATATGACTTCTGACGGTCGGAAGCTACTTTTAGAATATATTGGATTACTTTTACTTTATGTTCTGTCTCTTTTATCAAGTCAACCCCGTGAATCTTATTCTCACTTAGTTCAGTCCAATACAAAGGTGTACAACATTTGCGACCATATAAGGCTTCGTACGGTGCCACTTTGATGCTCGATTGAAAACTATTATTATAGGAAAATTCAATCAATGGAAAATAATGTTCCCACGTACCTTCAAACTCAAGAATGCAATATCTCAACATATCCTCGAGGATATGAATATTCCGTTCTGATTGACCATCCATTTGCGGGTGAAAAGTAGTACTAAAATGCAATTTCATACCTAAAGCCTCTTGTAATATCTTTTAGAATCGCGATGTGAATCTCGGATCTCTATCTGACACAATAGACAATGGCACCCCATGCAATCTCACAATATTAGAAATGTATAACTCAGCTAATTTATAAAGTGAGTAATCAGATCATACAGGAATAAAATGAGTTGATTTTGTCAATCTATCAACTACAACCCAGATAGCATCTTTCTTTCACGGAGATAGGGGCAAACTCGAAACAAAATCCATTGTTCCTTTATCCCATTTCCACTCAGGAATCATAATTGGATGAAGTAACCCAGATGGAACAAGATGTTCAGCTTTAACTTGCTGACAAATTAAGAAGCATTTCAAAATATAGTCAAAGATATCTCTTTTCATTCCAGACCACCAGTAATGCTATTTCAAATCATTTTACATTTTCGTACTACCCGGATGTACAGATAACCGACTGTTGTGAGCTTCGTTCAAAATCATTTGAATCAACTCTGGATTTCACCAAACGCAAATTTGACCTCTGAATCTCAAACAATCATCAACATTGATTCTAAATTCTGAATCAGAATTCATTTCACACTGAGTTCGTTTTGTTATAATCTCATTATCAACCTTTTGAGCATCAATAAACCTTTTGAGCATCAATAATCTGTTGTAAAAACATCGGTCTCGCTTTCAATTTAGCTAAAATCGAATCATCATTAGGCAGAACCAAATAAGTATTCATCGCATGTAATGCAAATAGTGACTTTTGACTCAAAGCATCAGCAACAACATTTGCTTTTCCTGGATGATAATCAATAACAAGCTCGTAGTCTTTTAATAGTTCTAACCACCTTCTCAGCCTCAGGTTCAAATCTTTTTGAGTCATCAGATATTTCAAACTTTTGTGATCGGAATAAATATGACATTTCTCACTGAACAGATAGTGGTGCCAAATTTTCAAAGCAAACACAATTGCAACTAATTCCAGATCGTGCGTCGGATAGTTCTTTTCGTGCAGCTTTAACTATATCAAAGCATAGGCGATGACTTTGCCTTCCTGTATCAAAACACAGCCCAGACCATTCAACGATGCATCAGTATAGATCATAAATTCTTTACTCGATTCTAGTTGTACTAATATTGGAGCTTCAGTCAATAGGGCTTTCAACTGATCAAAGCTTTTTTGACACTTTTCAGACCATTCAAATTTCACATCTTTCTAAAGCAGTTTCATTAACGGAGTTGCAATCATCGAAAAGCCTTTTACAAACCATCAGTAATAACCAGGAAGTCCTAGAAAATCACAAACTTCAGAAACATTTCTCGAAGGCTTCCAATCTAAAATAGCTGAAATTTTGCTCGGATCAACCGGATACCTGATGCTGACACTATATGGCCTAGAAAACCAACTTCTCGTAACTAGAATTCACATTTGCTAAACTTCACATATAGTTGCTTATCTCGCAAAGTCTGTAGCACTATTCTCAGATGCTTGGCATGCTCAGATTCATCATGTGAATAAATAATATGTCATCAATGAATACGACAACAAATCGATCTAAATACAGTCTAAAAATTATGTTCATCAAATCCATAAAGATAACAGGTGCACTCGTTAAACTGAAAGGCATAAATAAGAACTCATAGTGGTCGTACCTCATTCTAAATACAGTTTTCGGAATGTCTGAGTCTTTTACTCGCAGCTGATAATAGCCTGATCTCAAATCTATCTTCGAAAACACAGTAGCTCTTTTCAATTAATCAAACAAATCGTCAATTTGAGGCAAAGGGTATTTATTCTTGATAGTCATTTTGTTCAACTGATGATAATCAGTTACTTCTTGCAATTAAAAGAAACAGAAACAATAGTGTGGCCATCTCCGAGTCCGTCACAGCTCCAAACCATCTAAGCTTAGGGATTACCTGCACAGTTAGAAACAGGGTGAGTTTACGAAAACTCAATGTGAAATCCCCTACTATATAAAAGGAACAGTCAGTCATATAAAAGAATTAAAAGTTTGGCCTCAGCCCTACTTACAGTTTTAGTATCAATTGGGCCTTAGCCCATTTTAACAAACAGTACCATATGGGCCTTAGCCCATTACAGGATAAGAAACATTATCAGAACTAGAATCAAAATGAGAATCAGAATCAGAATCATAATCGGTATCAAGTAACAGAATCAAAATCAAAATGTGAATGCAATCCCAACCCAATCCAGCCGTATACACCCCCGTACCAACCTTACACCATGTGGGGAGACTACTCGACCCACCCAACCGCTGCACACCACATAAATTACAGTGAGGCTGCCAGATATTGTGACGAAGTCACCAGATACAGATATTGTGGCTAGGCCACCAGAACAGATATATATATATATATATGTGGCGAAGCCACCAGATTACAGCGAGGCTGCCAGATATTTGTGACGGAGTCACCAAAACAGATATATGTGGTGAGGCCACCAGATTGCAGCGAGGCTGCCAGAACGCTTCCTCCATCAATATAAACCCGTGTCCCATGCAACAGATATACATGTCATGGCATACAACATATAGAATCAAAATATCATGCCCATACTTGAATCAAACAGTCACAGTCAAGTCATTCATATCACCAACATATATTCACAATCAAATCTATCAACCACATAGTCCAAGTCAGTCACTTGCCCACAAGGGCAAAACAATCATTTAACACCCTAGGGGTAAAATGGTAATTTTATAAATCGAGGGTAAAACGGTAATTTTGTAAATTGAGGGCAAAATAGTAATTTTGTCAATCGAGGGTAAAACGATAATTCTATAAATCGAGGGTAAAACAGTAATTTTGTAAATCGAGGGTAAAACGATAATTCTGTAAATCGAGGGTAAAATAATAATTCTATAAATCGAGGGTAAAACGATAATTTTGTAAATCGAGGGTAAAATAGCAATTTTGTAAATCAGGGATACTTTGGTAATTTTACAAGTCGAGGGTATTTCAATAATTTTACAGGTCGAGGGTATTTTAGTAATTTCACAAATTAGGGGTATTTTGGTAATTTTACAAACTAGGGGTATTTTGATAATTTTACAAACCAGGGGTATTTTAGTAATTTTATAAACTAGGGGTATTTTGGTAATTTTATAAACAAAGGGTATTTTAGTAATTTTACAAACCAGGGGTATTTTAGTAATTTTGTAAACCAAGGGTATTTTGGTAATTTGGTAAACTAAAGTATTCTAAACAGGGATAACAATACGAATGGGTCTAAAGCCCTTTTTCGGCCCATATGGGCCCACACGCTTGTGTGGCCCTTTTAGCCCAAATCTAGCCACCGATATGAGATTCACCTAGCCTAGTCCAATATTTACTACAAAATCAAACAACTTATCCAATTGGGCTCAGAGGCCCATTGGGCCCATATGGCCCTTTTGGCCCATCGCGACCAAGTAACCATCCTACACTAGAGTAGTGAGAAATACACACGATTGGAGACCTGAGTTAATCCACGCCCGAGCACTCTTAGTGGCGCCCAACCCAACCGAAACACGCCACAAAGCGAAAGGATTAGCCAAGAAGGGTACTTTTACTCTCCTCATGGTTCTCTCTATTTAAAGCCGTGTCGCATCCACTCTTATGTTAGCTTCCGATGTGGGATCCTCCATCATCGAGTTTAAATTCAACACCAACTCTTTCCACACTTTGTTAGCAAAATAAATGCTCTTTGCTTGCCATGGGATTCGAACCCATACCTCCCTTAAATGCTCCACACGCTACACCTTGCCACTAAGCCACAAGGCTTTTTGTGTCACAATTTCTCCAACAATATTCTTAAGGCCTACCTACTACACCTGTGGTTTGATTCACCTTAAACCAAAATTTTGCTAGAGTCCGTGTTTGAACCTAGGACTTCTCCAACACTTCTCAAAGACACTTAACCACTAAAACAAGCCTTCAACTACGAAATTTTCACGCACAACAGAATATTATAAGCTGCCTTCAACCGCTCCCATGCTCAAGGCCCGAAACTTCTAGGCCCAAATTCAGGGTGTTACAATGAGAGCCAGTGGAAGACCATGTCTTGGACATGGCATCGGTATTCAGACGAGAGCTAGTGTAAGACCATGTCTGGGACATGGCATCGGCCTCGACATGTGAGCCAGTGTAAGACCATATCTAAGATATGGCATCAACAATTTACCCTCTTGTATGAGGCTTATCGGGTATCCTTTAGTATTCCAAATGGTTCCACTAGTTATTTTAAGCTTATGATAAAGATATGAAATGATATAATCATGTTGTGAGTGGTACTGGTTCTTACTCGAAACTCATGAGATATAAGCTTAGTTATGATGCCTTAATGGTAAGGCTGAAATTGAGTAAGTTTTATCTATGAGAATGATTTTGGGGACGATCTTGAATTCTTTGGCTTATACTTGTGATGTGTAAATATGTAGTAAATCTACCATTGTTAAATCAAGAATGTTGTGCTGGTTTATAATATGCTATATGTTTAAAGATGCATGGTTGATGTTGTTACTTATTTACATGCAACTTACTAAGCTTTATGCTTAATCCCTTTCCTTTCCTTTTTCTTATAGCATCGCCAAGCTAACTCAGGGATCAAAAAATGTCGGAGGATCGATCACACTATCAATCAGAATATTTGATATAGTTAGATTTATCATTTTGAGTATGGCATGTATAGGGACTTGGTCTTTTTGCTTAGTGTCATATTGTTTTAGCCAAATATGTTAGTTTGTCATAAAGTTGATTCATTTTGTATAAGGCCATGGATGATGGCAAATATTTATTATTGCTAAATGCATTTGATTAGGATTTCCACGGATGTGATTATTGCATGGTTTGTATTGATAAGTAGGAGATGTTGTGTGTGATAGAAAATAGCTTAGAATCGATGTGTGGATGTTTGGTTGTGGCTATTTTGGTTATGTGTTTATGCTTGGATTGAATATGTTTGATGTGGTGTAGGTTTGTGCAAGTAAGGGTGGCAAAAAGGCTTGGTAGATAGCCTTGTTTTTGTCCACACAAGCAGACACACGAGCATGTATCTAGGCCGTGTATAACACACTGTCTACCCCATTGTATGTAGTCAGGCCGTGTGTCCTCTGTACCTAAATATGGCAAAATAGAATGCCCAGTAGTAACCATCCGAGCGAAGACATGGCTGTCTGTCTCAACTGTGTGAAGGACACGGCCATAGTACATAGGCATGTGCCCAGGCCGTGTGAAGTCTGCACCTTAAATGCGAAATTAAATTCACCACATGGCCTAGCACATGGGCGTATGCCTTGGCCATGTGCCCCTAAATGGTTGATGACGTTAGAAATAGAATGTCAAGGTTTTAATACACGGGCGTGTCATGGCCGTGTGAGGGACACGGCGTGTGCCAAGCCTTGTTAAAACCCCTGTAGGTTCAAATTGAAAAATAAAGCTACACGAGCCTTCAACATGGCTAAGTTAAGAGGACACACGGGCATGTTGCCCTTCCACACGAGCGTGTGCCTCCGTTTGCATTGAAATTTTTCAAAGTTTTCTAAAGTATTTGGTTTATTCCCGAACCATTTCCAAAGTATGTTTTAGGCCTCATAGGTCCATATTAGGGACATTAAGAGGAAGTTTGAAATTTTTAAATTTGAGCAAAATTTTATGATCTAAAAATGTTTGTATGCATGTGTTTAAGTCCAGTAACACCTCGTACCCTATCCCGGCGTAGGATACAGGTAAGGGGTGTTACATCTATTCTCAACAATCTTTTACTGAAATAATGAAAAATTGCTTACAGATCTCTTCTGAATATACATAGGTTATCTATACGTAAATGCTTCTAAATATTTCAGATATTAAAACTATAGCAGATTTCTTCTGAATATACATAGGCTATCTCTCTCCTAAACTCAGTTTTTTAGAAACTTATTCAATTTCCAACACAAAATTTTATTATCACATGCTTTTATACTTGACAACCTCAACGGAGCATATACTAGACTATCATGTAATATATCACGTCACAATTTGAATATAAATCTGTAATAGCCCTAATTTGACCCTAGTCAGAAAGTGGTTTCGGGACCACAAAACCGAGTCGTAAAAATAATTAACCGTCATATTCGATGATTATTACATGTGAACGTGCATGTGTGAAAATTTCATACTGTAATTTTGTTAATTGTATGTGAAATTATTAAATAGGACTTATGTGAGAAAATTTTGAAATGTGATAGATAAATTTATAAGTGGTTTATTAATGCATGTTTTAAAGAGTTTGGACTTGCATGTCAAATGTCCCTTTTTGTTTATAGTGGCCGACCATGTTGATGTTCATGACAATATATATGTATTATTTATTAGTTTTAAGGCAACTAAATGGCTTTATAATTTTTATAATATTAATGAATAAAGAAATAAGTAAAAATTTGGGTGAAGAAAACAAAGCTTTATCTTTGTCTTCTTGGCCGAATTGAAAGAATGAAAAGGGGCAAAAACATTCGGTCACTTGAAGCTTGAAGAAGGTTAGTAAATTATGTTAGTTTTTGAAATTTTAAGCTTAGTTTAAGTTAATTAACTAGTTTCATATTTAGCCCATTTGAAAACTTTGAAATTTGGATGTTGGTTTGAGCTTTCGATTGTGGTTGTCAAGGAAGGAGATGAGATTTTGTTTGTCTTGAACAATCATTTGGTATATAAATGTTAAATGGGAGCAAATGCCATTTGGGTGATTGAAATAAATAATTAGAGGTTTAATTATCAAAAGGTTCGGCTATGTATATGATTTTTAAGGTATAATATTGAATAATATAAGCAATGTTATGCATAGGTGCATAGGTTTCGGCTTGATATTATCTTTATAAGTATAATTAATTCATTTTGATAATAAAGTATGAGGTGATAGGTAAAATTATTATGGTGGCTTAGGTTTAATGACATTCGGCTATGGATTATAAGTGTTAGCTAATTCGGCATAAGAGTATAAGTGTTCATTTCTTTGTATTTGAAGTCTTGAAAAATAGGTAGTGGTTAATTAAAGTGATGAAGGCTAAATCTTTAAGTTTGGTTAAATTAGGCATTCGGCATTTCTTATGACATTAGATATAAGTGTATGAAAGGTTAAGTTTAAGTAGTTGGTGCGTTAAAATGTTGATGATTTGGGTGCTACCTATGGTTGATTTAGGTACGGTCTTTGCATGAGTAAAAATATACTTATGGAGATGGTTATTATATTTTACTAAAGCATCACTATATGCATTTATATTAAGGAATATTCAGCTATGTTATATATATATATATTGAAATGATTATAATGGATAATATGTAAGAGTAGTTTCGGTTTGTCAAATATGCAGTATGTGTATGGAAAATTGTATAACTATGATGCATTGAAGTTACCCTATATGATCGAGTAGATAATTAGATTACTAGTAGTATATATATAGGTAATTTTTTTATTCATGGTAACTTGGCATGTGGATTGGGTATATGTTAGTCAATATATGCATTGGAGGTGATGTGTTAAAATAATTAGGTATACGGTTTGGTTTCATTATTGAGTATAAGGGTTAAGTGCTTTAAATTGCCTTTGATGTTCGAAATGATTAAACAAATTTATTGGTTTAAATTAAGCTCAAGAGCAAAGAGGAGCTAGATCCGATAAGGGAAAGGAGAAAGCAGTCGAATAGCCTATTCACAACTATTCAAAATTTTCTGAGGTAAGTCTTTAAGTAATGGAACTTAGCTTATGATTTGATAAAATCATGATATATAAGCATAATATATAAATTGTCACCTAATGTATCTACTTGAATTAAGTAGTGAGATAAGTAATTTGTACATATGACTTGTATCCGAATGGTTATAGAAATCATGTTGGATAGTGAAACGAAATCGGGTTCTTTGCATGTGACTATTGAGCCGAAAGTGAAATTATTGAGAAGCATGTTGTGCTTGAGTTCTAGTAAGGTAAATGAAATGCTAATTTATTATGAAATATATATATGTGATCGATAATTGAGGATTTTAACCGGGCTAAGACTCGCAGGCCTTGTGTGAGATATATATCCTGCTAATTCAAGGCATTCGTCTTTGGTGTTATATCCGGCTAAGTCCCAAAGCCATTCATGCTGGTGTTATATTCGGGCTAAGTCCCAAAGGCATTCGTGGTGGTGTTATATCCGGGCTAAGTCCCGAAGGCATTCGTGCTGGTGTTATACCCGGGCTGAGTCCCGAAGGCATTCGTGCTTTGGTGTTATATCCAGCTAAGTCCGAAGGCTTTGTCTTGGTATTACATCCGGGCTTAAAGTCCCGCATGCTTTGTGGTGGTGATTGGATTTGGGTTTTAAACCTAGCAGACTTAATGCCGATTATTGGAGTAAGATTTTGATTTCGAATGTTCGTAGTAAACTACCATTGAATATGTTCAATACATTAAGTTGGTTAGGTATGTATTATATACTTTTATATGTTAGATTGATCGGAATTGAATCATGAATGCGAAATGAGAAGTCTATGTGAAAATCTCATATGTGTATGTGTGTATTCGGTTATGGTGAAAGGTTATATGAGATTGATTTGGTGATATACATGTTAAATAATATGAGTGCAAAGAATGGGTAATAAATCTGCTTGAGACAGCAGCAGTAATGTGATTTCAGAAAATCACCTTAAATTGTGGGAGTTGAGTTAGAGGCTGAATAAATTATGTTATGAAATCTTAATGAGTCTAGTTTCTTATAAAAGAAACTGTGTAAGCAAAAGAATTGCCAATAATGAGATAATTGAAGTGGCGTGGAATAGAGTCAAAATGACTTCGAGGTCCCCTGTTCTATTCTCAGAAAATCATTATAAATGGTACAAAAATGGTTATAAGATAAAATTTATATGCTTAGACTCCTTAATGAGTCTAGTTTCAAATGAAATAAACAATAACATATTTCGAATTCTATATAATGAGAAAATTGATCCGTAGTGAAGAGTGGTCAGAATAGTCAAACAGTGAAACAGGGGAAACTTCAATAAAAATCTGGTATTGATTGGTAACACCAAAAATTCTGAAAATTATATAGATGGAAGATATATGAGTCTACTTTCAAGGAAATTTTACAGAACTTGATTTGGAGTTTCTTATCTCCAGTTCTAAATAATTTAGTGACTGTTGCTCAGGAAGATAGCTTGTAGTGAATTTGTGATTTTGTTGCAAACATGGTTAAAACTTGTTAATGATATGCTTTTCGAGTTCTTACGATCTTATTTGTGATTTAAATATTTGGTTTTAATTGATTTCAGATTCAAGTGAGGTTAATTTGCTAAATATGCATTACGTTCATGGATACTTGGCCAAAATGGCAATTATCTAGGAATGATTTCTTGAAAATTTGAAATAATCGATCTATAAGTAAATTAATTGTTTGCATTGCTTAAAACTTACTAAGCATTGAAGCTTACTCCGTGTTCTCTTTTCCATTTCTTATAGGTTTATACTTTAGCTCGAGTTGGAAGGGCCGGAGATATCATCACACTATCGAGTCATTATGTGAGTTGAGAAGATTGTATATCATCATGGTTTAAGGCATGTATAGGATAGACTATAGGTAGAATGATATTTCGACTTTGTATACATTATAGCCATGCGAAGATGGCTTGCTCATTTTGTTTAGAGAAGCCTTATAATTGAACTAATGTGGTGAAATGTTTTAGTTATAACTCGACAGTAGTTAATTTGTTATTAGATATTCGGTTATGCTTTGATAGTGAGTCATTTTGGAAATTTATAAGAGCTCTTATGGAAAATCAATGAGACATGTTTGCATTGTTGATTTTTTATGTATGGTAAGTATCTTTGACCTTATAGAAGTTTTGTTCAGTCAAGTAATACCTCTTAACCTTTTTCTGGCAACGGATACGGGTTTGGAGTGTTACATTTAGTGGTATCAGAGCTATGATTTAGTCGGTTCTTGGACTAACATAGCAAGTGTAAGAGTCTAGCTATACATGCCGTAAGTAAAGTGTGATAGTGTGAGGTCTCCCGGCTCTTATAAATTGTTTTGCTCAAGTAATGATGTGTTCCAACCGAGTTATTATTAATTGGTCTGAAATTGATATTGAACTGATTGTAATATATATGTGATATGATGGAATTAAAAAGGTATGAAAAGAATTTTATGATATGTGCGCATCAGTGTAAAGAGATGTATGAGATCGTATAAAGTAAATGGAAATGAAAGTTTGAATCGTGATAAATTCACTTATGTTTTGTTAATACTCATATGAAATAAAGTTGCATGTGAAACTGAGATATGTGAAAATGTGTTTGTAACAAGATGAAAAGTTGAAATGTTTGAATGAAGTGTTTGAATCAAGGTGTGTAATACTATGATGATGAGTGATAAATTTATCAGTGTATTCGAATATTCCCTTTCGAGGCTTAACGACCTCACCCCCCTTACCAGTGTTATGATTATAAGGTTTCAATGGAACGAAATAGAACGAGTTTGCAAAGAAAGATTAAAGAGTTAAATAGTGAGATAATGATAAAGTAAGCAAAGTTCAGAACGATTTGGCAATGAATTAAGGCTGGAAGGACTTGTACAATGTCCCGAAGGTTCTTCAGGTTGAATATTGTCATTAGTAAAGAAAGTTGGTCTGGTACTTTAATTCAATCAGATATGATGTCTAAGTATGTATCTGTTGGGAATTCTTCCTGAGTGGGTTTCATTAGTGAATGAAATAGAGTGGAATTCGAAATGACAAATGAATAGTAAGAGCGTCTGAATTGGATAATTACAGTCAAGTGAATTTCGATGATTTCTTTTTGATCTGTATATTTCTTATTCTCAGAGACACATGTGTGATTGTTCCTTTTTCTAATGAAAATGCTATAAAGTGAGAATGTTATCTGACTCCGATGTTTAATAAAAGTATTGCTATTTTGATTGGTTTATAATCGGTCGTATTCCTCTGTTTGAGAATTCATTGTAGTATGATCGGAATGAATTCGGGGATAAATTCATATGAGGTTATTCTTCTGTTTCTATTGATTGGCATTCCATCTTATAAAAATGTTGAAGAATGTGTTATTTCTGTTATAGAGGAAATTTCAGAGTTATTAATTATAGTCTTCTTTTGGTATTCTCTGATAAGTTATTTTGATCTTTATTTCTATGTTCTGGGAGATTCTATTCTAGGATTTCTGATACGACATTGTATTTTGGATTTCTGTATTATGGTTTTCTCTTCATTTTTCTTATATGAATAATCAGATATGGCTCAGTTCTAAAGTGTATATATATATATATATTTTATCTGAAACAATTATGTTTATAATGATTATATATTTGGATTTCTCTGATTTTTATGAAAGGAATGGCCATAAATAAAAGTCTGAATGATAGAGAATTCATCTTTGACCTATGGATTGGTTTTCACTTATATATCAGTGAGTTAAAGATTGAGTGTTATGTTCTTTCGAGTTATGCAGTGATAATGAATTTTGATTAGTTATCTGAAGAGATCTAATAGAATGTATATTTGAAGAGTTACGACATGCACAAAGAAAAGTAGTATTCAAAAGTTATTATTTGTTAGACAAGACTGATTCAGTTGTGTGGTTTAACTCGGATTATAAGTATGATTGAATTTGTTAAAGATTCGAGACAAATGTTAAAGTTATTATAAAAAGAACTGCTCGGTGATAATTAGAGATGATTGTGGTTGTGTCGATGTTGCATATTTGATGCTTTAGAATTGAGGAAAAATTTGAATGCTTCTTGAACCAAGGAATAAAAGTATTGAACGTTAAGCAAGGTCTATTCTTCTAGTGAAATTGAGAAGTATAAAAGTATATTGAGATGTGATAGTTCAAAATTAGTTCGAGTAATGATTATTCGATTATGGATGTCCGACATATGAAATTTCAGTTAATGTTATTATTATTCTTATATGGAATAAGTATTCAGATGGGTTAAAGGATTTTTATATGAGCTCCGGCTGTGAAATGTTTGTTTATTTGAGTTAAAATAAATAATACAGATATATGGATCAGGTGTATAAGTGACTGTGTATTGTAGCGTATTTCAGAACTATATTCAGATGACAAGTTGCTATCTGTCAGAGTTGAAATTTTGTGTATATGTAATAAAAGCAATAAATGATGTTATAGAAGTGGTTATGAGACAGAATTGATATGCAAACCGAATAAAAAAAAATTTATTTGTCTTCTGAAAAAGAAATGTCATTGGGTCATGATCGATCTTTTAACAAGGAAGAAGCTGTGTCTTCAGTTTAGTATGTACAAAATTCCGATGGACAAAGTTGTTAAGATATTCATAATATAGTCTCCCAATGTGATCTGTCAGTGTGAATTAAAGTTTAAAGATTGTTGGTATAAAGAGATCCATGTGATGAATGGAAATTTGTGATTCCGAAATTTTTTGAAAACGTTTTCAGAATGGAAACTATTTTTGTTGATAAGATTTTCGGGGATGAAAATCCCTAAGGGGGGGAGAGTTGTAATAGCCCTAATTTGACCCTAGTCGGAAAGTGGTTTTGGGACCATAAAACCGAGTCGTAGAAATAATTAACCGTCATATTCGATGCTTATTATATGTGAATGTGCATGTGTGAAAATTTCATACTGTAATTTTGTTAATTGTATGTGAAATTATTAAATAGGACTTATGTGAGAAAATTTTGAAATGTGATAGATAAATTTATAAGTGGTTTATTAATGCATGTTTTAAAAAGTTTGGACTTGCATGTCAAATGTCCCTTTTTGTTTATATTCGCCGGCCATGTTGATGTTTATGACAATATATATGTATTATTTATTAGTTTTAAGGCAACTAAATGGCTTTATAATTTTATAATATTAATGAATAAAGAAATAAGTAAAATTTGGGTGAAGAAAACAAAGCTTTATCTTTGTCTTCTTGGCGAATTGAAAGAAGGAAATGGGGCAAAAACATTCGGTCACTTGAAGCTTGAAGAAGGTTAGTAAATTATGTTAGTTTTGAAATTTTAAGCTTAGTTTAAGTTAATTAACTAGTTTCATATTTAGCCCATTTGAAAACTTTGAAATTTGGATGTTGGTTTGAGCTTTCGGTTGTGGTTGTCAAGGGAGGAGATGAGATTTTGTTTGTCTTGAACAATCGTTTGGTATATAAATGTTAAATGGGAGCAAATGCCGTTTGGGTGATTGAAATAAATAATTAGAGGTTTAATTATCAAAAGGTTCGGCTATGTATATGATTTTTAAGGTATAATTTTGAATAATATAAGTAATGTTATGCATAGGTTCATAGGTTTCGGCTTGATATTATCTTTATAAGTATAATTAATTCATTTTGATAATAAAGTATGAGGTGATAGGTAAAATTTTTATGTTGGCTTAGGTTTAATGACATTCGGCTATGGATTATAAGTGTTAGCTAATTCGGCATAAGAGTATAAGTGTTCATTTCTTTGTATTTGAAGTTTTGAAAAATAAGTAGTGGTTAATTAAAGTGATGAAGGCTAAATCTTTAAGTTTGGTTAAATTAGGCATTCAGCATTTCTTATGACATTAGATATAAGTGTATGAAAGGTTAAGTTTAAGTAGTTGGTGCGTTAAAATGTTGATGATTTGGGTGCTACCTATGGTTGATTTAGGTACGGTCTTTGCATGAGTAAAAATATACTTATGGAGATGGTTATTATATTTTACTAAAGTATCACTATATGCATTTATATTAAGGAATATTCAGCTATGTTATATATATATATATATTGAAATGATTATAATGGATAATATGTAAGAGTAGTTTCGGTTTGTCAAATATGCGGTATGTGTATGGAAAATTGTATAACTATGATGCATTGAAGTTACCCTATATGATCGAATAGATAATTAGATTACTAGTAGTATATATATATGTAATTTTTTTATTCATGGTAACTTGGCATGTGGATTGGGTATATGTTAGTCAATATATGCATTGGAGGTGATGTGTTAAAATAATTAGGTATACGGTTTGGTTTCATTATTGAGTATAAGGGTTAAGTGCTTTAAATTGCCTTTGATGTTCGAAATGATTAAACAAATTTATTGTTTAAATTAAGCTCAAGAGCAAAAAGGAGCTAGATCCGATAAGGGAAAGGAGAAAGCAGTCGAATAGCCTATTCACAACTATTCAAAATTTTCCGAGGTAAGTCTTTGAGTAATGGAACTTAGCTTATGATTTGATAAAATCATGATATATAAGCATAATATATAAATTGTCACCTAATGTATCTACTTGAATTAAGTAGTGAGATAAGTAATTTGTACATATGACTTGTATCCGAATGGTTATAGAAATCATGTTGGATAGTGAAATGAAATTGGGTTCTTTGCATGTGACTATTGAGCCAAAAATGAAATTATTGATAAGCATGTTGTGCTTGAGTTTTAGTAAGGTAAATGAAATGCTAATACGTTATGATAAATATATGTGAACGATAATTGAGGATTTTAACCGGGCTAAGACCCGCAGGCCTTGTGTGAGATATATATCCGGGCTAATTCCCGAAGGCATTCGTGCTAGTGTTATATCTGGGCTAAGTCCCGAAGGCATTCGTGCTAGTGTTATATCCGGGCTAAGTCCCGAAGGCATTCGTGGTGGTGTTATATCCGGGCTAAGTCCTGAAGGCTTTGTGCTGGTATCACATCCGGGCTTAAAGTCCCGCATGCTTTGTGGTGGTGATTGGATTTGGGTTTTAAACCTAGCAGACTTAATGCCGATGATTGGAGTAAGATTTTGATTTCGAATGTTCGTAGTAAACTACCATTGAATATGTTCAATACATTAAGTTGGTTAGGTATGTATTATATACTTTTATATGTTAGATTGATCGGAATTGAATCATGAATGCGAAATGAGAAGTATATGTGAAAATCTCATATGTGTATGTGTGTATTCGGTTATCGTGAAAGGTTATATGAGATTGATTTGGTGATATACATGTTAAATGATATGAATGCAAAGAATGGGTAATAAATCTGCTTGAGACAGCAGCAGTAACGTGATTTCGGAAAATCACCTTAAATTGTGGGAGTTGAGTTAGAGGCTGAATAAATTATGTTATGAAATCTTAATGAGTCTAGTTTCTTATAAAAGAAACCATGTAAGAAAAAGAATTGCCAATAATTAGATAATTGGAGTGGCGTGGAATAGAGTCAAAATGAATTTGAGGTCCCCTGTTCTGTTTTCAGAAAATCATTATAAATGGTACAAAAATGGTTATAAGATAAAATTTATATTTTTAGACTCCTTAATGAGTCTAGTTTCAAATGAAATAAACAATAACATATTTCAAATTCTATATAATGAGAAAATTGATTCGTAGTGAAGAGGGGTCAGAATAGTCAAACAGTGAAACAGGGGAAACTTCAATAAAAATCTGGTATTGATTGGTCACACCAAAAATTCTTAAAATTTTATAGATGGAAGATATATGGGTCTATTTTCAGGGAAAATTTACAGCACTTTATTTGGAGTTTCTTATATCCAGTTATAAATAATTTAGTGACTGTTGCTCAGGAAGACAGCTTGTAGTGAATTTGTGATTTTGTTGCAAACATGGTTAAAACTTGTTAATGAGATGCTTTTCGAGTTCTTACGATCTTATTTGTGATTTAAATATTTGGTTTTAATTGAGTTCAGATTCAAGTGAGGTGAATTTGCTAAATATGCATTACGTTCATGGATACTTGGCCAAAATGGCAATTATCTAGGAATGATTTCTTGAAAATTTGAAATAATCGATCTATAAGTAAATTAATTGGTTGCATTGCTTAAAACTTACTAAGCATTGAAGCTTACTCCATGTTCTCTTTTCCATTTCTTATAGGTTTATACTTTAGCTCGATTTGGAAGGGCCGGAGATATCATCACACTATCGAGTCATTATGTGAGTTGAGAAGATTGTATATCATCATGGTTTAAGGCATGTATAGGATAGACTATAGGTAGAATGATATTTCGACTTTGTATACATTATAGCCATGCGAAGATGGCTTGCTCATTTTGTTTAGAGAAGCCTTATAATTGAACTAATATGATGAAATGTTTTAGTTATAACTTGACAGTAGTTAATTTGTTATTAGATATTCGGTTATGCTTTGATAGTGAGTCATTTTGGAAATTTATAAGATCTCTTATGGAAAATTAATGAGACATGTTTGCATTGTTGATTATTTATGTCTGGTAAGTATCTTTAACCTTATAGAAGTTTTGTTCAGTAAGGTAATATCTCTTAACCTTATTCCGGCAACGGATACGGGTTTGGAGTGTTACAAAATCACTCATGAAACAAAATATTTTAACTAAAAAGATGGATGGAGCAAACAAGCACCTTCTTAGCAATTTAGCCTTAAATTTTAGTGGAATGGCCTTAAAATATGTACAAAAAAATACTCATATCTGAACTCATTTTTCTAGTAAAAAATATAATGGAGCAAACAAAATATTACTGACCTACTAAAAAGATTCAAACATTGGAGTATTCATATTATTTTACCATGACTAAAATTATACACCATTACTATACTGAATTTAAGTCAAGAAGTCCTAAATTTATTTAAAAAATTCTACTATAGCCTAATTGCATTTATATTTCAATTATTCTACTTTTAGAAAGTCATTTTCAACAACTGCGCTATTCATGGTGCTACCGTAGAGAATACTTTATTTGAAGATGGTGGTGGTGCAAATACATTCCGTGCTTTTAACCCAACTCAAGCCGAAGAAACTTATTCAATGGTCACCGCTAACTGCTTTTGGTCCCAAATCTTTGGGGTTGCTTTTTCCAATAAACGTTGGTTACATTTCTTTATGTTATTTGTACCAGTAACTGGTTTATGGATGAGTGCTCTTGGAGTAGTCGGTCTGGCTCTGAACCTACGTGCTTATGACTTCGTTTCCCAGGAAATCCGTGCAGCAAAAGAGCCTGAATTTGAGACTTTCTACACCAAAAATATTCTTTTAAATGAAGGTATTCGTGCTTGGATGGCGGCTCAAGATCAGCCTCATGAAAACCTTATATTTCCTGAGGAGGTTCTACCCCATAGAAAGAGTACCCTGCTGCATCTGAACTTCAAACGGGTTTGGCCTTAACCATGTTAATGTTAAACATACCTAAAAAACTATCACAATATTTTCTAAGTTTACCAAGAAGAGTTATTATCCTCATTGAACATCATTGATAACCATATCCTCACATAAGCAGATATTTAAATGGCAATTGAATGTTATGGCAAAACGACTGTATGAGCAATTAACAATGCAGTCTATATGTACAGTACACCTCCAAACCTAAGGGATGCATTGTCCTCAATGCATGAACACGAACAAATTAAATGAATACAAGCTATATGAATGCATGAAACATAGAAAATCCAAAATGAATGAAAATGAAAAATATAAAAATCAAAGCTTGGAAGGGAAGAACGTTACTTTATTTGGATTGTGTGGATTTCCTTGCAGCTCTCTTTTAACATTGCAGCCTATCCTAGTCATCACTATCATCTTGAACGGTTTTACTAGTAGCCTTGTTGAATCTTTTTCTCTTAAGCTGGTTGATGGGCACCTCTTCCTTATTATCATCGATATTTGACTTTGTGATTTCATCAATCAGTTGACGAATTGCACGTTCCTAAGCAGACATAGAGGCCTTGTATCGTGGTGCAAGTGCAGTAGTCTGAGTGGTATCCATTCCATCATCATTAGATTCAATGTGGACAGATTCTATCCCGGCTTCATCTCTCTCGGATCTTGGTTATGATTGGGGGAAATAGTAAGTTCTTTATCTTTTGCTTCAAGATTCAATATCAGTTCCTTAGGAAAAATAGGAAATGGTGGCATTGGGCTCGAAAAGTTCTTTTTCAGGGATTTACGAATGGAAATATCATGTTGATAGACATATCCCTAAAAGATGGCCATTTTCTCTTATGCTTTGCCAAAGTCACTGACAAGTATTTTCTTATTTCTTTCTAACACACAAAATTGTTATTTCAACCCCTCTACAGCTTCAAGCATTCGCCGCTTAAAATCAATGTAAGAAGTCGAGGGGACAACAAAAGTAGTCCTAGGAGGAGAAAATGGAAGTGTGCCAATTTTCCTTGGCACTTCGTCGCTAGCCAGTTTATGCACGATGTGCGTAGTAATGGCCCTTTTGTTCATAAGGTGGTCTTCATTTGGTGATAGGGGAACCTTGACTCTTTGGTCGAGTGCAGTGATCAGGGAGGGGAAATTTAAGGTGCCAGCATTCTTTTGGGCATAACGATGAATCTCCCGAGAGATAATGTTTCCAACATTAATATTTCAACCCACTATTATGGAATGGAGAAGCAATAATCAATCCTTGGAGATTGTAGCATTATGTGTAAATGGAATGAGACAGGTTTTCAAGAAATGGTACCAAATCTTACATTGAGGCTTCTATGATACTCTGTCGATAGTGTAATAGTCATTTCTTGAGATTGACCACTGTGTACCTTCTACACAAACATCAGTGAGAACCTAGGTTAAGCGCTCTGGGGACATTGTCTTCATAAAGTTAGCATGCTCGTCAGGACCTTCAAATAGTCCATATTGGGCATTTATGGAGTCCTCATCAAATAAAACTGATATGCCACACACGGAGATAAATACATTGTCAGGAGAAGTAATGCGGGCATAAAACTCTTTTACTACATTTGGGAAGACATCATAAGGATGGAGACAGAAAATTTCCCATCGATGTTTTTCGACAACTGAGGAGATAACCTTCGTATACCCCAGGAAGGGAGCATCTTGAAAACGAAAACCTTTTTCCATGCAGAATGACTGTTGAAAATATTTTTATGGTATTTCTCTTCAGCAAGTTTACTGAAGAAGGTGCGTGGAGTGGCAGAGGTTGAAGCAAAAGTTGTTTAGGAAGCCATTAAAGAAAATACAGAAAGCTTGAAAAAGAAAAAGGCTAGACTTTATTGTGGTTATGGAGGAAATAAGGGGTAAATGCAAAAATAAAGCGGGATGAAAATGTGGGAAGAAACTGAATCGGCTAGGTTAAAACGTGGGAGAGAAGAAATTGTGATGTGTGTGATAAGACTGGCCTTAACCATGGGCTAACAAGGTAAAACAATTTACATTTAGTGGGAAAAGAAAATGAAATTAGTACAAATTTGTGAGAATTAAAATAATTTAGGCTAATGGCTTCAATTTGTACGTATTCTGGCCCAAAGAGAAACCTGTAACAAGACAAAATAAATAGTTAAATAAATTTATTGGGTAATAAATAAGAAAAAAGTAAAAATAAAATAAACAAAGAAAATTTCTACAAAATAACAATTATTAAGTATTTCAAAGAGAAATAATTTTTTTCACGCATTATAGGAGCTCCAAAATAATGTTTCAGGCGTTGACCATTGACTTTGAAAGTGGATCCTGTTTTTCCATCTTTATCGTCGACAGCTCCATTAGGGTATATATTGAACAACCTATTTTCAGTGAAATCAAAATAGTGGTTTTGGAAAAATAAATTTGACATCAAAAAATTTATTTTATTATTATTTTAATGTCTGCAGCATGATAGTAGCATCGTATAAAATTTTCGTGAAGAAATTTTATCATTTGCATGCTTAATTTGATAAAAAAAAACTGAATCGTATAAAGTGTAAAACTTGTGTTCTACTAGGAGAAGGTGTCAATTGGTTATGAATTGGAAACATGAGTGGCCTTAAATGGTAATTAGACCATCAATATAATTAGTGGACAAAGTTGGACATTATTTTTGTACTTTTAAATGTATATAAGTAAGGTTAAATTAGTAATTAATAAAATAACTTAAAAAATATATAATAAAATGAATAAAAGAAAGATACCATATTTCTTCTTCTTCTCCAACCGAAATTAGAAACAAGGGAAGCCATTAAAGACTTTCTAAGGTTTGGCCATAATCGTTTTGTGCATGTAAGTGTAATTTTGCTATGTTATTAATGATTTCTATGTTTTTGGAGTCGTTGTAGCTTAATTTAGCTAGCTCGGGGACTAATCTACAAAACTGTTAAAAGCCTAGGATTTTACCATGAATGTGTGCTAGTTGTTTTTTATGTTTGATGGATGAAAATAAATGTTTGATGATAGTTGAACAACTTTTTTAAAGGAATTTTTGATGAATTTGTCATTTAAGGATTTAATTGAAAAATAGAGAAATGTTTATGGTGAAAATATGAAATAAATGAAATGTAGGGCTTGTTAAGGGAATAGATGATATTCGGCCATAATGGGTTGGTACTAAATTGCATGAATTTTCATTTTTATGAGCTAGGAACTATATTGAAATGAATTCAAAATAATAAGGGCAAAAGTGTAATTTTTCCAAAACATGATTTTTGGATTAAATTGAATAGAATGAATTTTGAATAAGTTAAATTTGATTATATAGATCAAGAAAAGCAACATATGGATTTAGATCAGGGAAAAGAAAAAGTATTGGATTAATCGATCATATTTCTCTGTTTGTGTTTGAGGTAAGTTCGTTATTTTAAATAGCATTGAATTATGTTCAAATTAAATACTTTTATGTTATATATTCATGTTTCAACTCTACGGAAATATCTAATGAAGTTTTGATAACTTTTGGATCCTGTTTGAACCTTAGGAATATATAGGATACAAATGACATGTCACTAGGGGTTACCGTGTTTCGGGTGCTGGTCTTGTACGTCCTACTGGTGGCTGAGTTTTCGACATGTGTTGCTGTTACTTGATAGCTTGTGTGAGTAGCACCGTTTAGCTACGTCCTGACCGACAGCTTGTGTGAGCAGACCTCTTAATGGCTTGAGAGAGAGCATTGATGAGATATGAGATAGTAGTGGTTTTGACCACATGTTGGAACATAATGTGCAAGATTCCTGTGTATCCGAAATTATTCTAGTGGTTTAACGGGTATGAAAAAGGGAAGATTCATCAAATGCTTCAATAAGTGATGCTATGAAAGTATGAAAAGGTATGAGTTGATGATGTTTAAAAATATGCTTAGCCATATGGTTGAAAGTATGAATGCTTATAAGTAGTATATGTAACACCCCTCACCTGTATTCAACGCCAGAATAGGGTTACGGATCATTACCGGACTTATTACACAAATAAACATATATTACACATACATTTTTCCATTTCCATACAAATATCATTCATAAACAATCACAGTGTTCCTAATACGAGTCTACCAGGTGTTAAACATGCATTCGGGGTGATTTGGAACTAAACCAATAACTTATGAAATTTTTGGAAAACTTTGAAAAATTTTACAAAATACAAGGGACACACGCCCGCGTGGCCCGACCGTGTGTCTCACACGGCCAAAGACATGCCCGCGTCACAGGTTGTGTGGACATTCGAAATAGAAATACATGGCCGTGTCCCAGCCCGTGTCTTACCCCGTGTATGTAACACCCCTAACCCATATCTGTCGTCGGATTAGAGTTACAAGGTATTACCAGTCAAAAACACAATTTCAAACGATCACGTACACACCCTTATATTAACTTCTAAAAATAAACAGTCGTTAATTAATTTCAATGGTCGATTTAATTACTAATACCATAGAGCTGAATATACTTTTAATTCAAACTCATAATACATGCAAATATATAGAGTTCATTATACTTTAGTCGCTTGCTGTAACCATACACAATTGGATTACACAAAATGTACTACTTATTATCATTTGATAAAAATCATAACAAATTCGACATTCATTTAATATTAAGTTAATCACATAATCACCACATAAAACAGATATAATTATTATAATTTATTATTGTACATACCATTATTCACCTAGTCATTCTTCCATGCATTAGCCAAGACAAGTTCGTTCTTAACTATTACTCACCCACAGTTCAAATCAATTAACTTCCAATTCTACATACTTCAAATGTTTAAATCATTATATATATTATATAATATAACATACCAACATTTAATATGCTACAGTTGGATACAAACATACTATAACCACCTATGTTAATCACATTTAGCGAACTAAAATATAATATAAATTAATGATTCCATATAACATACCCAACTTGTCACTATTGAATCAAAACATTAATTAGCTACCACAACCGAATTTAAACAGCTTAAACCCATCCAAAAACATGCATGCATAATTCAACTAGTTGATCGAAAATACTTATTAACTAAAGGATATTATTTCTATAATTTTGAAACATTAACCACACGTAGACATATACGAACGTAAATGTTACATACTATGTATCAAATATATTAAGTCAAATTATCATATACAAAAATATTTATATAAGCAATGCTAAGTCACAAATAAATCATAACCTTCTTATTCAATTCCATCTTATAACTGAACATACCAATATATTATTGAAATAGTTTCAAACTAATTCATGTATGTTTACCTATTCAAAACATTAACTGAATCAATTTAACATGCTATGAAAATGTATACACACAATGATCATTACACCATCCATTTCTAAATTTACCAACCATTATCAAACCATTACTAACACATATAGCGTCTATCATATATAGCGTCTATCATATGAATCATTCTTGCATAGCATATAGCATTTTGACCAAAAGTGAACTCAAACCACAATCCAAAAACACAACCAAAATTATCAAAACCAAGATCACAAAACGTTATAACTAAGCCAACATAAAATCAAACCTAAACATAAAAAGAAAGCCATTTTTGCATGGCTAATATACAAACATATTCAAAATAATCAATCCCAAAGCCAGTCTATACATGCCATAATTTAAGTTTAGCTTATAAGGTACCAAAACAGTAGATAGTGTGATGAACTTGATTGACAGTCCTCGAGCTTCTAGCTTGACTCCAAAATCTATAAAACAAAGTAACATAACACACAGAGTAAGCTATCATAGCTTAGTAAGCCATAAGCAAATAAACAAACTAGTAATATAACCAATTCATTTTAAATTTAACCGAATTATAATAGCATAAGTATGCTTAGTCTCAACCTACCAATTTCATACATGATATTTCCTTTTTATACAAAATTCCCACCTTGGCCGAATGCCTATATAACCAATATAAGCAATTCACATTTCATTTACAAATCCAAGATATCATTAGACAATCAAATATACTTATAAACACCACTCAAGCATCATAATATATATCATCATGTACACATTACCTAAATGGCCGAATACACATGGTTACATCAATAAACATATCACATATCATTTCGAAGACAATCACAATATATATACTTTATCAAGTTCGATTACAATTTTATAATTACACATTCCATATTTACCTCATAAGTCATTTGTATAAACATTAAATACTTACTCACCTTACCTTGAATAGTAACAAGTTAATCCATACTTGGCATATAGCTTGTTTTACACATTCAAACATAGCTTATCTTTACCCGACGAACCATTCGGAATTGGATAAGACACTTGGATAATCACACAAATCGTACAATGCCAACGTCCCAGACGTGGTCTTATATGTAGCCACATATCGATGCCACTGTCCCAGACAGGGTCTTACTCGTAAACACATATCGAAATCCCATATCGATGCCATGGTCTTACTCACACACATATATCGAAATCCTATGTCATGACATATGTATCCTAACTATTCCTAAGGTTCATACAAGACTTTCAGACGTCGTAACTCGGTTGAAAGGATTGCATGAACATAGTTAACATGCCTATACATTCGACATTAGCATATATTAATTCATATATTTCATACCAGCATATACACTTTACATTTAATTAAAATTAAGTACGTCTATTTGCTTATAAACTTACCTCGGACAATGAAAAACCTGTACGGATCGATTAGTCGACAACTTTCGTTTTCCCCCGATCCAAATTTGATTTCTTTGGTTCTTGATCTAAACATATTCAAATTAAGCTCATTCAACATATTTTCATTCAATTTAGTCCAAAAACACATAAATGGGAAAATTACCATTTTACCCCTAACATTTACAATTTTTACAATTTAGTCCCTATTGCACAAAACACAAAATATTCAAAATTTCAAGATACCCATGTTTGGCCAATTATTCCTAGTGTTCATTCAAGCCCATACATTTCATTTATTTCATATTTTAGTCCCTCAAATTATTATTTTTGTAATTTAGTCCTAATTACTCAAAATCATCAAAAACTCCAATAGAAAATATGTTAATCTAAAACATATCTTTCATATTTCATCATCAAACAACAAAAATCAAAAACTATCAACAATGGCATAACTCAAAATATTCATCAAAATAAAAAATTAAAGCTTGGGTCTTGAAGATTACTAAGCAACGATCTCAAAAACGTAGAAATTATCAAAAACCGAACAAAAGCGAACCTTGATTGAGCTTTATATAGTGCCGAACCCTAGCTCTTTCTCTTTCTTTTTCTTTTGTGTATATTCGGTGCAAGAACAAATAAAATAATATGATTATGGCTTATTTTATGATATATTATCATATATATTAACTTATTACTAATTTACCTAATTAACCTTAATGAAATAATAATAAAATCATATATCATATGTCCATTACTGTCCAAACATCATGTTAATGGAATAATTTCAACATAAATAACCTAAATTAGAAAACCATTAGTAATTTGGCCGTTATGCAAGTTATCACCTAATTTTTATTTTACACGATTAAGTCCTTTTATTTAATCAGGCACTCAAATGACAAAATTAAATCACGAAAATTTCACAAATATAAATTCACACAAAATAAATACAGAAAATAATTATTAAATATTTTTCTAACTCAGATTTGTGGTCCCGAACCACCATTCCGATTAGGGTCAAAATTGGGTTGTTATAGTGTAACTCTCCGACTTAGGTCACACGGCCAACCACATGACCGTGTGACCAGCCCGTGTGCCTTTTGAAATGGCCACACACGCCCATGTCCCAGGAGTGCTAGGCCGTGCCAAACCTACAGGGTATACTGACTTATGCCACACAACCAAGTCACACGCCCGTATGCTAGGCCGTGTGGAGCATACTGACTTGGTTTTCAATTCAAGACCAGTGGACACAGTCATGTAACCTAATCGTGTATCACACACGGCTGAAGCACACGCCTGTGTCTCTGCCTGTGTGGACAAAAATAGGCTACTTACAAAGCCATCTTGCCACCAAATTTTGCATACACCTATACCAAACCAAATGGCACCAAACATGACATAAATAGGAATTCATCCAACCTTAACCAAGCATAAATTATACCATTTTAATACCAACATATACAAAGTACACAAATGCCCCAATATGCCATTCAATTTTATACTAAACTTCACATTCATAATTCACCTAATGGTCACATTCAAACATGCATTATTTTGCCTAGATTTAATAGCATATCAATATTCAAAACTTAGCCATTTGATATCCATAATGCCTATTTATAACAACACATCACAAGATCAATTACACATATATATATACATGAGCAAAACATGCCAAATACAACCCAAATCACATGGCTAAAATCATAATACATCCATCATCATTTACAAGACAACTCAAAATATTAAATCCATTACTAAAATATATCAAAATGACCAAACTCCTATACATGCCATATAACCAAAACATAAAATCAAAAGTACCAAAGTGATAGCTTGATAGTGTGATGAGATCTTTGATGATTCTCGAATCCGAGATAGCTTTGATTTCATTACAAAACACAAAAAAATAAACAATGTAAGCTATAAAGCTTAGTAAGCTTGTCTAATAATAAACTCATCTTACCATACAAACACAATTTAAACAATTAATCATATCAATATACAACTCAAATAAATACACAAACCTACACATATTCAATCACAAGGTTTGTAGCATCCCGATTTCGGGGCTAGTCGGAATAGTGGTTTTGAGACTAGAAATTTGAGGTTATAAAAATTATTTTAATATTATTTTGAGGTTTACGACATGATAAAATGATTGTGTAAAAGTTTTGTTAAGAAATTTTACCGTTTGAACGCTTAATTTGTGAAAAAGGACCAAATTGCATAAAATGCAAAAGTTGTGTTCCATTAGCTAAATGTGTTAAATATCTATAGAACATAAAATTTGAGGTTCTTAATGAGTGATTAGGCCATTATATATGTGTATGGCTATACATGAAGTGTAATAAATGAAAAGTTAAAAAGTCAAAAAAATTGAGTATAGGTTGGTATTTGATGACAAAAGCAAAAACTAATAAAATAAAAATCAAATGGTCATCTTCTTCTCCATCTTTTTCCACTGAAATTTTAAGGAGAAAAATCCCATGGAAGCTTGAAATTTTCAGCACAACAAACCCTCCACATGTAAGTCATTTGGTGATAGTTTTTGATTTTTTTTATGTTTTTGATATCCTTGAAGCATAAAATAGCAATTTCTACCATTATTTTGAGCTAAGGTTTATGTTAAAAAATTTACCCATGTATGTCATGCATGTATTTTGATGATTAAAGGAGGAATATGGAAGTTTCATGTTAGATGAACATCTTTTTCTAAGCTATTTTTCATGAAAACACCTAAAAGGAGCTGGTTGTAAAACTTGTAAAAATAGCTGTTAAAAATGTTATTTGATGAAAAATGTGGGTTGTTATACGAAAGAATATGAATCGGCTATGCTTGGGTAACAAAGAAATTTGCCGCATTTCATTTTACGATTCTAGAGGATAAATTGTAATTATGTAAAAGTTTAGGGGCAAAACTATAATTTTGCCAGAATATGATTTATGGGCTGTTTTGAATAATGTGATAATTAAACAAGTGAAATTTGCTATTATAGATCAAGAAAAACAGAATCCAGGATTAAACCGGGGAAAAAGCAAGATCTTGGACTAAATCAAACTAATTGTCCATATTTTTTATACCGAGGTAAGTTTGTTTGTAATTGATACAACTTTTTATTATGCATTTAGCATTTAATGTTGTATGAATTGTATAGTAGTCTTCGTGAATATTATTGATGTTGTTCGATAAAGATTTGAGGTGATAAAAGCCGATTGAACCTTAGGAATACTTATGGTATAAAAAAATTAAGACATTTGGGTTGATGGGGTCCTGTATAAGACCATATTTGGGATATGGCATCGGCATTAGTATGAGTTATCATGTAAGACCATATCTGGGATATGGCGTTGATATGAGATTTACGGTAAGAGCACGTCTGGGACATGGCGTTGAAATGAGAATTCATATAAGACCATATCTGGGATATGGCATCGATGTGAGATCTCATGTAAGACCATGTCTGGGACATGGCATTAGCATCTTATTGTGTATGGTAAATCCGAGTACCCCTAGTATTCCAAGTGGTTCAACTGGTAGTCCAACGATTTGTCAAAGAAATGACGAGGTATGATCATATTGAAAGAGTACAGGTATGTATGCCAAGCTAGTAGTTATTGAGATTATGAAATGATAAAACTTACGTAAAAGGGGAATAAAGAAATTATGATCTTGAGATCTATTGAATATTATGTAAATTGTATGAGGTAGGGTATGCCTACAATGATTATTGAGAATGAGATGAGTCAAGTTATGTTATGTATGTGTATGAAAATGCATATTGTTATTGCTTATTATTTACATGCAAGCTTACTAAGCTTTATGCTTACCCCCTCTCTTTTCCATTTTCTTATAGTATCGTCAAGCTAGCTCGAGGATCAAAGTACGTCGGAGGCACGTTCAAACTATTGATTGGATTATTTGGGTATAGTTAATCTCAACATTTTGAGTATGGCATGTATAAGGACTTGGTCTTTTTGTTATATGTCATATAGGTCTAGCCAAATGGGTTGGCTTATAATGATAGTTGATTCATTTTGTGTATAGTCATGAGATATCACTTATAATGAATATTAGGTTGTAAATCTATTCATCTATGTATATCTGTGCCAATTCCATTATGATATGACCTATGGTTATTGATGATTGAAAGTTGAGGAATGTCATGGGTGTGTTTATAAGATGGTATGAAAATGCATGCATGCAAGTCTAAGAAATATTGCTTATTTGTATATATCTGTTTGAACAAGTAAGGGTGACATATGGCTTGGAAAATAGCCTTAAAGTTGTCCACACGGGTAGACACACAGGCGTTTGTCTAGGCCGTGTGTTCTATCCATGGGCGTGTGGTCCGGCCGTGTGTCCCCTGCACCCTAATTAATGCAAAATAGAATGCCCAGTAGTAAACACACGGGTAGAGACATGGCCATGTGTGTCGGCCGTGTGTGAGACATGGCCTCAGAACACAGGCGTGTGCCCAGGCCGTGTGAAGTCTGCACCTAAATTTGGAATTTAATTTGCCATACTGTCTAAGGACACGGGTATGTGCCCTGGCCGTGTGACCCTATTTGGCTGATGACGTCATAGTCAGAGAGTTACACGGGTGGAAGACACAGGCGTGTCCTAAGCCACATGGGCATGTGTGACCACACAGCCTACCTACACGGGCGTGTGACTCTCCAAAACATGAAAATTTTCTAAGTGTTATAAAAGGTTCGAAAATTCGCAGTTTAGTCCTACATCTTTCCTGATGTATGTTTTGGGCCTTGTAGGCCTATATAAGGGATGTTAAGTATATGTTTGAATAACCTTAGTTGGAACAAAATTTTATGGTCCGATTTTTGGGTGTTTGATTGCGTTCAAGTATAGTAATGCCCCGTACCCTGTTCCAGCGTTGAATACGGGTAAAGGGTGTTACATTTAATGGTATCAGAGCTACGATTTAGCTGATTCTTAGACTAACGTAGCGTGGGTACAAGTCTAGCTATACATGCCATAAATACATTGTGATAGTGTGACAACTCCTGACATTTTTTTAAATTGTGTTTTTATATAGTATTGGATCCCAATCGAGCTAAAGCCGACGACGTAGAAAGTAACGCGCCTACTCCTGCTGAAGGGACAGTGTTGCAAGAGAGTAGACCTCCCATAGTTAGTCAAGGAGGAGGAGAAGGGGCTTGAGAATCCCTTCTCAACATGATGGATGCTTCGTACACGAATTTCTTTTGGACAAACCCGAATGCTCAACCCCCCCACCCCCACCTATCCCTCAACCTGTTCTTGTAGCACCCCAAGGCATGGATTTTATGAGACTAAATAGACCTCCAATGGATAAAATTGGAAAGTAAAGAACCAAAGAGTTCTAAGCTAACATCGATGATGATTTGGAACGAGCAGAGTTTTGGCTCGAAAACACCATATGGGGTTTTTAGGAATTGTCATTCACACTAGAAGAATGCATGAAATGTGTTGTACCACTGCTTAGAGATCTGACTTACCACTGGTGAAAGACACTTGTCTCGGTTGTACTGAGGGAGAAGGTAACATGGGAGTTTTTCCAAGAAGAGTTTCTGAAAAAGTATATTAGTCAGAGATTTATGGATCAGAAAAGAAAAGAATTCCTTGAGTTGAAGCAAGGTAGAATTACTATAAATGAATACGAGTGTGAGTTTGTGAGACTCAGTAAGTATGCTTGGGAATCTGTGTCAACCGAAGCCATTATGTGCAAGAGGTTTAAGGCGGATTAAACAAAGACATTCGGATGTTTGTTGGTATGCTTGAGCTAAAAGAGTTCGTTATACCCATTGAAAGAGCTTATAAGGCTGAGGAATTGGCCAAAGAGAAGAGAAAGACCGAGTCTGGAGCTAGGGATTCAAAGAAAAGATCTATGGGCAAGTCATTTCAGTCCACATCGAATAAGTCAAGGGACTTCCACCCTCATTCCAATGGTTCTATTGAGTTTTCAAATAGAAATAGAAATAAACATTATTCAGATACTAAGGCCCAGACCACCTCGATTGCTACTACTGGTAATGCTCAACCGAGTAGACCGGAGTGTCCCGAATGTGGTAGACGTCATTCTGATGAGTGTCGAGGGAGCAATAGGACCTATTTCAAGTGTGGTTCTCCAAACAAATTTATTAGAAAGTGCCTGTAACACCCTGAATTTGGGCCTAGAAGTTTTGTGCCTTGAGCATGGGAGCGGTGCAAGGCAGCTTATAATATTTTGTTGTGCATGTAAATTTCGTTAATGAAGGCTTGTTTTAGTGGTTAAGTGTCTTGAGAAGTGTTGGAGAAGTCACGGTTCAAATCGGACTCTAGCAAAATTTTGGTTTAAGGTGAATCAAACCACAGGTGTAGTAGGTAGGCATTAAGAATATTGGTGGGGGAATTGTGCCACAAAAAGCCTTGTGGTCTAGTGGCAAAGTAGTGCCACATAAGAGGTAGGAAGGTGGCGTCATAGAGTTGGCAAAGAGGTCCAGGGTTCGAAACTCATGGCAATTAAAGAGCATTTATTTTGCTAACAAGGGGCGGCAAGAGTTTGTGTTGAATTTAAACTCTGATGATGGAGGGATCCCACATCGGGAAGCTAACATAAGAGTGGATGCGAAGCTGCCTTTAAATAGAGAGAACCATGAGGAGAGTAAAGGTACCTTTCTTGGCTGATCCCTTTCGCTTTATGGCGTGCTCGTTTGGGTTTGGCGTCGGCTAAGAGTGCTCGGAGCGCGGATTAACTCCAGTCTCCTATCATGTGTGTATTTCTCACTACTCTACCTGTAGGATGGCTACTTAGGCCCGCGATGGGCCGAAAGGGGCCATATGGGCCCAATGAGCCTACGGGCCCAATTGGATAATTTGTTTGATTGTGTAGTAAATATTAGACTAGGCTAGGTGAATCTCATATCTGTGGCTAGCTTTGGGCAAAAAGGGCCACACGAGCGTGTGGGCCCATTTGGGCCGAGAAGGGCTTTAGGCCTATTCGTATTGTTGTCCCTGTTTAGAATGCTTGAGTTTACTAAAATTACTAAAATACCCCCAATTGTAAAATTACCAAAGTACCCCCAGTTTATAAAATTACCGAAATACCATCGATTGTAAAATTACTAAAATACCCTTGATTTGTAAAATTACCGAAATACCCTCAGTTTGCAAAATTACTAAAATACCCTTGATTTGTAAAATTACTGAAATACCCTTGACATGTAAAATTACCAAAGTACGCCCGGTTTATAAAACTATCGAAATACCGTCGATTGTAAAATTACTAAAATACCCTCAATTTTTAAAATTACCGAAATACCCTTAATTTGCAAAATTACTGAAATACCCTTGATTTGTAAAATTACTGAAATACCCTTGTAGGGTAGAATTCTAAAATACCATTATAGGGTAGAATTATCAAAATACCCTTGTAGGGTAGAAATACCAAAATACCTTTGTAGGGTAGAATTACTAAAATACCCCTATAAGGTAGAATTACTGAAATACCCTTGTAGGGTAGAATTACCGAAATACCCTTGTAAGGTAAAATTACTGAAATACCCTTGTAGGGTAGAATTACCAAAATACCCTTGTAGGATAGAAATACCAAAATACCCCTATAGGGTAGAATTACTAAAATACCCCTGTAAGGTAGAATTACCGAAATACCCCTGTAGGGTAGAATTACTAAAATACCCCTGTAAGGTAGAATTACCGAAATACCCCTGTAGGGTAGAATTATTGAAATACCCCTGTAAGGTAGAATTATCGAAATACACCTGTAGGGTAGAATTACTAAAATACCCCTGTAGGGTAGAATTACCGGGATAACCTTGTGGGGTAAAATTCCCATTTTGCCCCTAGGGTGTTAAATGACTGTTATGCCCTTGTGGGCAAGTGACTGACTTGGACTGTGTGGTTGACGGATTTGATTGTGAATATATGTTGGTGATATGAATGACTTGACTGTGATTGTTTTGATTCAAATATGGGCATGATATTCTGATTCTATATGTTGTTTGCCATGACATGTATATCTGTTGCATGGGATATGGGTTATATTAATGAAGGAAGCGTTCTGGTGGCTATGCCACAAATATCTGTTCTGGTGGCTCTGCCACAATATCTGTATCTGGTGACTTTGTCACAATATCTATTGACCAATCGATGGCTGAGTGCCAGTCATGTTACCGAAGGCTGTGTGCCGTTATTGTAGGCTTCATGCTGA
Organism: Gossypium arboreum; assembly: GCF_025698485.1. Lineage (NCBI taxonomy): Eukaryota > Viridiplantae > Streptophyta > Magnoliopsida > Malvales > Malvaceae > Gossypium > Gossypium arboreum. The sequence continues at coordinate 97,134,125 of NC_069070.1, read as the reverse complement.
TTATAGACGCGTTATCAATGGTTGACTGCCGGTCATGTTATCAAAGGCTATGTGTCGTTATTGTGGGCTTCGTATTGAGATTGTAGGCTTCGTACCGATTATAGACCCGTTATCAATGGCTGAGTACCGATCATGTTACCGAAGGCTGTGTGCCATTATTGTGGGCTTCGTACGATATTGTGGGCTTCGTGCCGATTATAGACCCGTTATCGATGGTTTTGTGCCACGTATTCTATTAAGTTGCTTTGCCACATTATCTGATTCTGGTGGCTCTGCCACAATATCTGTATCTGGTAACTCTGTCACAATATCAGTTTTGGTAGCCATGCTACAAATTCTATGGCGTGTAGCGGATGGGTGGGTCGAGTTGTCTCCCCACATGGTGTAAGGTTGGTACGGAGGTATATACGGCTGAACATGGGTTGGGTTTTCTGCATACATGAAATATCTATTCTGTATCTGTTATAGGCCTATGGGCTTCATTCTTAATTTGATTCTGTGGTTGATTCTGATTCTCATTTTGATTCTAGTTCTGATAATGTTTCTTATTCTGTAATGAGCTAAAGCCTATCTAGTCTTTGCATTATAATGGGCTAAGGCCCAATTGATCTTGGCTCGTAAGTAGGGTGGGGCGGACTTTTAATTCTTTTATATGACTGACTATTCCTTTTATATGGTAGGGGATTTCACACTGAGTTTTCGTAAACTCACCCCGTTTATTAACCTTTTAGGTAATTTCCAGCCTTAGACGAATCGAAGCTGCGAGGGGCTCGGAGGAAGCCACACACACTGTTTATGTTACAGTTTTGATTATTACTTTTAAATGTTTTTATGTGGGCTGTAGTAAAGCCGTTGTAATTTTCTAGATTCCAAATTTGGAATTTTATTTATTGTTGTTATAATTGCTAGTATTAGAATACGGTTTTCCAAAGCAACTACTGTTGTTCAAAACATCACGTATCCGCAATTGTTTTTAAATTAAGCTTCCGCAACTGCCAAGGTTTTTAGAAAGTTGTTAAGAATGTTATTCAGCTGAGGTTTTCTAACAAGGTTTAAAAAGGGTATAAGTTTTTAATTATGAAGAAGGGTTTTTAATGGAAACATGGTTTTTGAAAAACACTTCAATGTGGCATGCCATATTCGAGCCAAACTTCCAGGCCGGGTTTGGGGTGTTACATTTAGTGGTATCAGAGCCTAGTTGCAACAACTCGGCTATGGATTGGGTTTTCAAAGGTTGAATTTCAGAAAATTATTTTCAACCGCGTGGTCTGTTTAAAGTGTTTCTCCTAAAAAGTGTGGCACACCGAGTCTCTGGTGCCGAATCCGTAAGTCTTCTGAATGCTTTTGTCTGTTTAGAAATTGAAATACTGTGGATTCCTTAGATATTGGTCTAAATTTAAATTTGGTATTTATTTTATGTGGATGTGATGTTTGGATATAGAAATTGTATATATGTGTGATAAATATGTATCTGTTTCAGTGAATAAGTGTTGTATGTATGAGATGTTTTAAGTTCTAGTTGAAGTGTGATAGTGATAGTAGGATTAGAGTGCGCAGCGGTAGCGTAGTGGGGTAGATATTACACGACCACCCTGTTAGATGGAAATTTCAGGGACGAAATTTCTTTAAGGGAGGTAGAGTTGTAACACCCTGAATTTGGGCCTAGAAGTTTTGTGCCTTGAGCATGAGAGCGGTTGAAGGCAGCTTATAATATTTTGTTGTGCATGTAAATTTCGTTAATGAAGGCTTGTTTTAGTGGTTAAGTGTACTGAGAAGTGTTGGAGAAGTCCTGGGTTCAAATCTGGACTCTAGCAAAAATTTTGGTTTAAGGTGAATCAAACCCTGGGTGTAGTAGGTAGCCCTTAAGAATATTGGTGGGGAAATTGTGCCACAAAAAGCCTTGTGGTCTAGTGGCAAAGTAGCGCCACATAAGAGGCAAGAAGGTGGTGTCATAGAGTTGGTAAGGAGGTCCAGGGTTCGAAACTCATGGCAATCAAAGAGCATTTATTTTGCTAACAAGGGGCGGCAAGAGTTGGTGTTGAATTTAAACTCTGATGATGGAGGGATCCCACATCGGGAAGCTAACATAAGAGTGGATGTGAAGCTGGCTTTCAATAGAGAGAACCATGAGGAGAGTAAAGGTACCTTTCTTGGCTGATCCCTTTCGCTTTATGGCGTGCTCGTTTGGGTTGGGCGTCGGCTAAGAGTGCTCGGAGCACGGAATAACTCCAGTCTCCTATTAGGTGTGTATTTCTCACTACTCTAGTTGTAGGATGGCTACTTAGGCCCGCAATGGGCTGAAAGGGGCCATGTGGGCCCAATGGGCCTACGGGCCCAATTGGATAATTTGTTTGATTGTGTAGTAAATATTAGACTAGGCTAGGTGAATCTCATATCTGTGGCTAGATTTCGGCTAAAAGGGCCACACGAGCGTGTGGGCCCATTTGGGCCAAGAAGGGCTTTAGGCCCATTCGTATTGTTATCCTTGTTTAGAATATTTTAGTTTACTAAAATTAATGAAATACCCCCAGTTGTAAAATTACCAAAGTACCCCCGATTTATAAAATTACCAAAATACCGTCGATTGTAAAATTACTGAAATACCCTCGATTTATAAAATTATCGAAATACCCTCAGTTTGCAAAATTACTAAAATACCCTCGATTTGTAAAATTACTAAAATACCTTCGACTTGTAAAATTACCAAAATACCCCCGGTTTATAAAATTATTGAAATACTGTTGATTGTAAAATTACTGAAATACCCTCAATTTGTAAAATTACCGAAATACCCTGAGTTTGCAAAATTACTGAAATACCATCAATTTGTACAATTACTGAAATACCCTTGTATGGTAGAATTACTAAAATACCACTATAGGGTAAAATTATAGAAATACCCTTGTAGTGCAGAGCTACCAAAATACCCTTGTAGGGTAGAAATACCGAAATACCCCTGTAAGGTAGAATTACTAAAATACCCCTGTAGGGTAGAATTACTGAAACACCCTTGTAGGGTAGAATTACCGAAATACCCTTATAGGGTAGAAATACCGAAATTCCTCTGTAAGGTAGAATTACTAAAATATCCCTGTAAGGTAGAATTATCAAAATACCCCTGTAGGATAGAATTACCGAAATACCCCTGTACGGTAGAATTACCAAAATACCCTTGTAGGGTAGAATTATTGAAATACCCCTGTATGGTAGAATTACTGAAATACCCCTATAGGGTAAAATTACCGAAATACCCCTGTAGGGTAGAATTACTGAAATACCCCTGTAGGGTAGAATTACCGGGATAACCTTGTGGGGTAAAATTACCATTTTGCCCCTAAGGTGTTAAATGACTGTTTTGCCCTTGTGGGCAAGTGACTGACTTGGATTGTGTGGTTGACGGATTTGATTGTGAATATATGTTCGTGATATGAATGACTTGACTGTGATTGTTTGATTCAAATATGGGCATGATATTCTGATTCTATATGTTGTTTGCCATGACATGTATATCTGTTGCATGGGATATGGGTTATATTGATGAAGGAAGCGTTCTGGTGGCTATGCCACAAATATCTGTTCTAGTGGCTCTGCCACAATATCTGTATCTGGTGACTTTGTCACAATATCTGTTGACCGATCGATGGCTGAGTGCCAATCATGTTACCGAACGCTGTGTGCTGTTATTGTAGGCTTTGTGCCGACTATAGACCCGTTATTAATGGCTGAGTACCGGTCATGTTATCGAAGGCTGTGTACCGTTATTGTGGGCTTCGTATCGATATTGTAGGCTTCGTGCCGATTATAGACCCGTTCTCAATGGCTGAGTACCGATCATGTTACCGAAGGCTGTGTGCCATTATTGTGGGCTTCGTATCGATATTGTGGGCTTCGTGCCGATTATAGACCCGTTATCGATGGTTTTGTGCCACGTATTCTATTAAGTTGCTTTGCCACATTATCTAATTCTGGTGGCTCTGCCACAATATCTGTATCTGGTAACTCTGTCACAATATCAGTTTTGGTAGCCATTCTACAAATTCTATGGCGTGTAGCGGATGGGTGGGTCGAGTTGTCTCCCCACATGGTGTAAGGTTGGTACGGAGGTATATACGGCTGAACATGGGTTGGGTTTTCTGCATACATGAAATATCTATTCTGTATCTGTTATAGGCCTATGGGCTTCATTCTTAATTTGATTCTGTGGTTGATTCTAATTCTCATTTTGATTCTAGTTCTGATAATGTTTCTTATTCTGTAATGAGCTAAAGCCTATCTAGTACTGTCTGTTATAATGGGCTAAGGCCCAATTGATACTGAAACTGTAAGTAGGGCTGGGGCCAGACTTTTAATTCTTTTATATGACTGACTATTCCTTTTATATGGTAGGGGATTTCACACTGAGTTTTCGTAAACTCACCCCGTTTATTAACCTTTTAGGTAATTTCCAGCCTTAGACGAATCGAAGTCTGCGAGGGGCTCGGAGGAAGCCACACACAATGTTTATGTTACAGTTTTGATTATTACTTTTAAATGTTTTTATGTGGGCTGTAGTAAAGTCGTTGTAATTTTCTGGATTTCAAATTTGGAATTTTATTTATTGTTGTTATAGTTGCTAGTATTAGAACACGGTTTTCCAAAGCAACTACTGTTGTTCAAAACATCACGTATCCGTAAATTTTTTTAAATTAAGCTTTTGCAACTGCCAAGGTTTTTAGAAAGTTGTTAAGAATGTTATTCAGCTGAGGTTTTCTAACAAGGTTTAAAAAGGGTATAAGTTTTTAATTATTAATAAGGGTTTTTAATGGAAACATGGTTTTCGAAAAACACTTCAATGTGGCATGCCATATTCGAGCCAAACTTTCAAGCCGGGTTTGGGGTGTTACAGTGCCCCAAAATGGAAAAAAAGGAGAGATATCAAAGTGCAATATTGGGTAACACTGCTAGTCGAGGTAGATCGCAAAAAAATTCGGTAAGTGGAGCGAGCAGTAAGAATGACCTAGTCGAAGTAGATCATAAAATATTTCGGGTAGTAGAGCGAGCAGTAAGAATGACCCTAAAGAGTCTACAGTGAGACTCGAGAGCAGAGCTCCTGCAAGGATGTACGCCATCTGCCCTCGCGAAGAGGCTTCATCACCAGATGTGATTACGGGTACATTCTCTATCTATGATGCTACTATTATTGCTTTGATTGATCCGGGATCTACCATTCCTATATTTGTATGAAATTGGTGCCTAGTATGATCATGCTTGTTGAATCTACGAAATTTGTGATAAAAGTGTCAAACCCATTAGGCAAATGCGTGTTAGTTAATAAAGTATGTAAGAATTGTCCTTTGATGGTTAGAGGTCACTGTTTTTCGGCTAACCTTATGCTTTTTTCGTTTGATGAGTTTGACGTAATTCTTGGTATGGATTGGTTAACTGCTCATGATGTAGTAATAAATTGCGGGAGAAAATTTATTGAACTGAAATGTGAAAATAGTGGTAGTTTTTGGTTGAATCAAATGAGTCAAATAGCTCGCCTATAGTAATTTCTTTTATGGCCGCTTAAAAGTGTGTAAGGAAAGGTTACGAAGCTTATCTTACTTTTGTGTTGAATACAAAAGAGTCAGAGTTAAAGATTGAGTTAGTACCGGTCGTTTGTGAGTATCCGGATGTGTTTCTGAAAGAGTTGCTCAGATCTCCTCCAATTATGGAAGTTGAATTTGGTATTGATCTAGTTAGGGGTACAACACCCATTTCTATTGCTCTATATAGGATGGCTCCAACTAAGTTAAAGGAGTTGAAAACCCAATTGCAAGAATTGACAGATAAAGGTTTCGTGAGACCTAGTTATTCACCATAGGGTGCACTGGTTTTATTTGTGAAGAAGAAAGATAGTTCAATGAGACTATGCATTAACTATTGACAACTCAACAAGGTGACGATAAAGAATAAGTACCCTTTGCTGAGGATAGATCATTTATTTGACCAATTGAAAGGAGCCACAGTATTCTCCAAGATAGACTTGAGGTTTGGTTACTATCAGTTGAGAGTTAAAGACTCGGATGTGCCGAAAACTTCATTTCGAATGAGGTATGGTCACTATGAATTTTTAATGATGCCTTTTGGTTTAACAAATGCTCCTGCAATTTTCATAGATTAATGAACCGAATTTTCTGACCTTATATGGATAAAATTGTTGTGGTGTTTATTGATGATATCTTGATTTATTCTCGTGATGAGTCTGAACATGCCGATCAGTTAAGAACTGTTTTGCATACTTTGAGAGATAAGTAGTTATATGCTAAGTTTAGAAAAAGTGAGTTTTGACTTAGAGAAGTCAGATTTTTGGTGCATATTGTATCAGGTGATGGGATCTGAGTTGATCCAAGTAAGATTTCAGCCATTACTGATTGGAAACCGCCGAAAAATGTATCCGAGGTTAGAAGCTTTTTGGGCTTAGCTTGTTATTACTGAAGGTTTGTTAAAAGATTTTCCATGATTGCCTCTCTCCAATGACAAAATTGTTGCAAAAAGACATCAAATTCGAATGGTTAGAAAAGTGCCAACAGAGTTTTAAGAAATTAAAGGCATTGTTGACTGAGGCTCCGGTATTGGTGCAACCCGAGTCGAGAAAATAATTTGTGGTTTGTAGTGATACATCCTTAAATGGATTGGGTTGTGTGCTTATGCAAGAAGGCAAAGCGATAGCCTATGCTTCGAGGCAATTGAAACAACAGAAGAAAAATTATCCGACACTTGATCTAGAGCTAGTTGCCATTGTGTTCGCATTAAAGATTTGGAGACATCATTTGTATGGTGAGAAGTGCCGGATATTCACTGGTCATAAGAGTCTAAAGTACTTGATGACTAAAAAAGATTTGAATTGGCGGCAATGAAGGTGGTTAGAGTTGATAAAAGATTATGAATTGGTGATTGACTATCACCCAGGCAAGGCAAACGTGGTCGCCGATGCCTTGAGTTGGAAATCCTTATTTTCCTTGAGTGCTATGAATACTCCGTTGATTGTGTTCAATGATGGTTTGATACTAGCGAAGTTGAGAGATTGACCGATGTTTCTCCAATAGATCTATTGTACTAGTCTAATTTAGACCCTAATCAAAATAGTGGTTTCGAGACCACATATCCGAGTTAGAAAAATATTTAAATAATATTTTTCCATGTTTATGATTTGTGAATTAGCATGTGTGAAAGTCTTGTATGAAAATTTAATCGTTTATGTGTTTAATTTGTAAAAAAATACTTAATCGAGTAAATTGTAAAAGTTGCCTGCTACTTGTTAAAAGGGCCAAATTGTTATGTCTTCTTAAATGAAGAGTCCTTATGTTGTTAATATACCATTTATTTGGTAAGTGGACAGTATTAATTATGAAGAGTCCTTATATGTTAATGTTTAGAATTTTTATTAATTATGGGCAAAATGGTAAAATGTATATTAAAATAATTATAATAAAACAAAAGCATGGCAATAATCTCATTTCATGCTCATCTTGCCAAAAATTTAAAGAAAGAAAAAGAAAAAGAATAGCTAGGGTTCGGCCAAGCAAATTGTTGATCTAGGTATGGTTTTGACTCGATTTTTGATAATTTCTACGTTTTTATAATCGTTGCTTCGTAAACTATCAAACCCATTCTTCAATTCCTGATTTTGTTAATGATTTTGAAATGTGCCATGAATGAATTCATAAGTTTTATGATGTTATATGTTGAAATATGAAAGCTTGATGTTTGGTTTACATGTTTTGTCTTTGGATTTTTGATGAATTTGAGTAATTTGTGCTAATTTGTAAAAATGTTATTTTAAGGGACTAAAATGTGAAATAAATGAAATTTATGGACTTGTATGAGAGCTATAAAAATTCAGCTAAGCTTGTGTATAAGAAAATTTTGTGTATTTTGTGATTTTATGAATTAGGAACTAAAGTGTAACACCCCTAACTCGTGACCGACGCCGGTGTCGGACACGAGGGGTTAACGAGACAAATCCTCTTAAAGTACCGACCAATTTGGCATTTCTGGACAGGCTGGAAAACTGCGTCACCGTCGCCTTAAAAATCATATCTCGAGTTCCAAAACTCGGAAACTGGTTTCGTAAATTTTCCCTGAATTTAGACTCATATATCCATCCATGGATTTATTTTTAGAATTTTTGGTTGGGCCAATTGGTACAGTTTATTAGTTAAAGTCACCCATGTTACAGGGATCGACTGCTCTGACCTCCGCGCGTTACAACTTGAATATCTTTCTGTACAGGGCTTTAATACTGGTGCCGTTTGTTTCTAATGAAACTAGACTCAAAATGGAATCTGTACATATAAGGCATGACTCTAATTCTTTCTGGATAATTTATGGTAAATTTTCAAAGTCACGACAGGGGACCCAGAAATCGTTCTGGCCCTGTCTCACGAGAACTTTAATATCTCCCAGTATACTGCTCATATGGTCGTTTCGTTTCGTCCATATAAAAATAGATTCATCAAGGATCAGTTCCATAATTTACTCACTATTTAATTCTACTTATACTATTTTTAGTGATTTTTCAATCTCATCTCACTGCTGCTGTCCGCAACAGTTACTGCAGTAGACTATGCCAATTTCATGAATTTTTCCTTGGCCTTAATCATCCATCATACATGACACAAATTATGGCCACCTTAACAAAATTTGAGTTTCTAAGACTCGTGGCTATAGGTTCTAGCATCCCACTCGGCGACCACATAGGCCATTTTCACATGGCTTAAAGTTTACAATCCCACAAATCGACAAAATATAATAGCCTATACATGCCAAATGTTCTTCAACAACAAAAAAAGTAATACCACAAGATTTCAGCCGGTGTGATGACTTCAACGACGGTTCGAGCACACAACAAGACGAGTCCCAAAGACCTAAAATGGGTGACAAGAAAACACTGAGTGAGTTTACAACTCAGTAAGTCATAAGCATTAAATCAATCCATCGATAAAATTACTACTACATGTACAACAAATGAAACTAGGTACTCGTCCATATCGAATCCATACCATAATACCTCGAACCTTTCGGTCCAATCTCGTACCAATTCATACATCCACATTTCATATTCTACACAACAAGATAATCGAAGCATTTTTTACACATTAACTCATTTTCCAGCACAACCATACAATTTCAATCATCACATAGATTTAAGGCTTACCAATTCAACCCCAAGCATGGACGTATTTTCTATTCATCATGAGCTCGAGGTACTTACCCGATCCGCTGTCCGTGATCAACTCGATAATATCGCACACTCAGTGCCAATAGTGATGCAAAAGCATATAATAAGTCCGCACACTTAGTGCTATATAATCAGCTCGCACACATAGTGCTATATAATCAAATTCGCACACTTAGTGCTGTACAAATTTTAAATCCGCACACTTAGTGCCAATCTTGTCACCGTGTCCATTTATACCCGCACACTTAGTGCCAAGACCAATACGTTATGCATTTTACTACCTTTATACATTCAACAATGGCATCATTCCATACACATACATTTCCACTTACACATCAATTCATTAAACACAATTGCATATATATATTATGATCATTTAAATCAATGCCAAATATATGCTTTATGACTTACCTTATATTGGATGAAACGATTTCCAATCGACTACTCGATTATCTTTCCTTTGCCTTTGCTTGATTCTCCACCTCTAGCTTCTTGAGCTAAATTTAACAAATAAATTGGTTTTATCATTTGAGCATCGGAAGAGGAATTCAAGATGCCTAGCCAATATATAAATATCTACTCATTAGGCATCAAAGTCGCATATGTACAAAATCATGAATCGAACTCAACACCTTAGTTAGTATTCCTCTTAGCGAATTTTCTAAGCCAAGAATAGGCATCAATATGCTTGCCTCTAACCGAATGCATGCACACCAATTTCCCCTCATGTGGCCGAATATGCATGCCCATGTTGAGGCCGATTATGCACTTAATACCACACAAAACAGCATGCATTTTACTAACTAACGATTACATATTGTAGCTCAATACACATCTCTCATGTACTACATAACCGAAAACATCATCCCAAGCAAATATATACCTTGAAATAGTATATATGTCATACCAATTCATCATGTGCAAACACATATTCAAAGCTCAAATCTTACCTACCATGCAACATGCATGAATCATACTTATGGATATACCATGACCGAATACATCACAACACCATCATTTTGGTCATGATTAAGCAAAGAACTTAATGTCTCACTCAAAAATACTAAAAAGAAAGTCCAAGAGCCATCAATCCCCATCACATACACCATTAACAAGCTTCATATTTAACATGCAATGGCATTAACACAAAATCCACCTTGGCCAAATACCATTTCCATGGCATAACAAGGATTTGAACCATGGCTAACATGCACATCAAGTTAGCAACCAAAACAAGCATGAATCTCATGACACAACCTCAAACATACCTTAATCTTGATGCAAGTATAGCCAAATCTCCTTCTAGTTCTCTTCTAAACCAAGCATGAAGCAAAAATCCTCCCTTTTCCTTAGTATTTTCGGCCAAAGAAGAGAAAATGGATGAACAAAATTTTTCTTTTCTCTTCCACAATGCACGGCAAGGGGGGTTTCACTCACACACACATTTTTTTTTTTTTTCTTTATTACCCATACTCATTTGTTTATTGTTTCTCCCTAGTGCACCAACAAAACATGTTTCATGACATGTTTAGCCCATGATTCCTTGTCATGGCCGGCCACTTCATGTTAAGGGGGGGAAATTTGACATGCAAATCCCTTATTTTTGCATGCATTATCAACTAGTCATCCCACATTTCCCCATCATACTTTCAATGTTTACTACTAGGCCCTTTCTAGTGAAATTCACATTTATAACTCTAAATCGAAACATCAAAAATGTCACACATGAATTAACACATATTATAGGCATCAAAATAAATTATAAATTATTTTTATGCCTCAGTTTTGTGGTCCCGAAACCACATCCCGACTAGGGTCAATTTTGGGATGTCACAACTCTCCCCCACTTAAGAAATTTTCGTCCCCGAAAATCTTACCGGTAAATAGGCTCGGGTATCGCTCTTTCATAGAGTCCTCAAGTTCCCAAGTGGCTTCTTCAATTCCGTGTTTATGCCATAACACCTTCACTAACGGGATTTTCTTATTGCGTAACTCTTTTACTTCACGCATCATAATGCGAACGGTTCCTCTTCATAGCTCAAATTAGGTGAATCTCAATCTCGGATGGAGCAATTACGTGCGATGGATCGACCTATATCGTCAAGCATCGAGACATGAAAACGTTGAATCCTTTCGAGCTCGGGGGCAAAATTAATCGATATGCGACTGGCCCAACTCGTTCGGATACTTCATATGGCCCGATAAACCTCGGACTCAATTTGCCCTTACGACCAAATCTAAGCACCTTCTTCCAAGGTGAAACTTTGAGAAAGACCTTGTCTCCAACCCGATATTCAATATCTTTTCTTTTCAAATCCGATACGACTTTTGGCGATCCGAAGCGACTTTCAAACTTTCACGAATTACTCGAACTTTTGCTCGGCATCCTTAACCAAATCAACCTCAAGAATTTACCTTCACTAAGTTCATCGAGAATAATGGGGTACGGCATTTACGATCGTATAAAGCCTCGTAAGCGCCATCTTAATGCTTGATTGAAAGCTATTGTTGTAGGCGAATTCAATCAAAGGTAAATACCGTTCCATGAACCACTAAACTCAAGGATGCAACATCTCAACATATCCTCGAGTATTTGAATTATCCGTTCGGATTGACCATCGGTTTGGGGATGAAAAGCGGTGCTAAAATGCAGCTTGGTACCCAAAGCATCTTGCAATTTCTTCCAAAATCGCGACGTAAATCTTGGGTCTCTATCCGACACGATAGAAATAGGCACCCGTGTAATCTCACAATCGAGAAACGTACAATTCCGCTAATTTGTCCATTGAAAAATCCGTGCGTCACGGGATAAAGTGAGCCGACTTAGTTAGTCTATCGACAACGACCCAAATCGCATCCTTCTTACTCACGACAATGGCGGTCCGGATACAAAGTCCATTGTGACTCGATCCCATTTCCATTCGGGTATCATGATCGGTGAAGTAATCCGATGGCACTTGATGTTCCGCTTTCACTTGTTGACATATCGACACCTTGAAACAAATTGAAATGTCTCGTTTCATACCGGGCCACCAAAATTGGCGTTTGGTCATTGTACATTTTAGTACTACCCGTGGATTGACATTCGACTACAATGGGCTTCATTTAGAATTATCGAAATAAGTTCAATTCTTTGGAACACACAGACGACTTCGAACCTCAAACAATCGTCATCATCAATTTGAAACTCGATTCCTTGTTCGAACACACTCACCGTTTTGCAAGCAACTCCTCATCAACTTTACGAGCTTCCCGAATTTGATGAGCCAACAATGGTTTGGCCTTCAATTCGCTACTAACACATTGTCGGGTAGAATAGACAAGTGTACATTCATCGTCATAAAGCAAATAGTGATTTCGGCTTAAGGCATCCGCAACCACATTAGCCCTTCCCGTGATAATCAATGACGAGCTCATAATCCTTTAACAACTCGAGCCATCGCCTTTGTCGCAGTTCAAGTCTCTTTGGGTCATCAAATATTTGAGACTTTTGTGATCCGAATACACATGGCACTTCTCACCAAATAAGTAATGTCGCCATATCTTTAAAGCGAATACGATGGCGACCAATTCGAGATCATGGGTCGATAATTTTTCTCATGTGGCTTTAGTTGCCTCGACGCGCAGGCCACAACTCGCCCTTCTTGCATCAATACGCAACCCAACCCAAGTAGGGATGCGTCACTATAAATGACAAACTCTTTGCCCGATTCGGGTTGCACTAGAATTGGGGCTTCATCAAATAAGCTTTCAGTTGATCGAAACTTTTCGACATTTCTCCGTCCATTCAAACTTAACATCCTTTTGGAGTAGCTTTGTCATTGGCGTGGCTATTGTCGAGAAACCTTTTACAAATCGTCGGTAATAACCTAAGCCCCAAAAAGCTCCTAACCCGGTAACATTCCTTGGTGGTTTCCAATCGACTATGGCGAAATTTTGTTCGGGTCCACCACGACACCGATCACGGACACCACGTGCCCCAAAAAGCTAACCTCTTTCAACCAAAATTCACATTCTTGAACTTTGCGTATAACGCTTATCTCGTAAGATTTGCAACACTAGCCTCGGTGTTCAAAGATGCTCGGTTTCATCTCTCGAATAGACCGAATGTCATCGATAAATACAACTACTGAACCGATCCAAGTATGGCCTGAAAATTCTATTCATTAAATCCATAAACACCGCGAGGGCATTAGTGAGCCCAAACGGCATCACCAAGAATTCGTAGTGACCATACCTCGTTCTAAAAGCGGTTTTGGGTATGTCCGATTCTCGGACCCTCAACCGATAGTACCCGACCTCAAATCTATCTTTGAAAACACCGAGGCTCCCTTTAATTGATCAAACAAATCGTCAATTCGTGGCAATGGATATTTATTCTTTATCGTCACTTTATTGAGTTGACGATAGTCGATGCACAACCTCATGGTTCCGTCCTTCTTCTTCACAAACAATACAAAAGTCGCCCCATGGAGAAAAACTTCGAGCGAAACCTCTATCCGTCGGTTCTTGCAATTGAACCTTCAATTCCTTTAATTCGTTAATGCCATACGATGCGGGCTATTGAAATCGGCGTAGTACCGGTACAACTTCGATGCGAATTCCACTTCTCGAACCGGTGGCAATCCGGTAACTCCTCGGGAAAAACATCCGAATACTCACAAACCACTGGTACCGATTCGAGTTTCCTTTCCGTCTCTTTACTTCCAAACACATACGCAAGGTATGTTTCACACCCTTTTCACGCATTCGAAGCGGTCATAGAAGATATTATCGCGGGCGCTCCTTTTAAATCGATGAGACTCGACTCGGACTACCTCATTATTTGTACTCCTCAAATCAATGGTTTTCCTTTTGCGATCCACCAACGCATCATGTACTGATCACCAATCCATACCAAGAATAACATCGAATTCATTAAATGGTAAAAGCATCGATCGGTAGGAAAAGCAGATTCTCGAATTATTAGGGGCATCTCTTGCACACTTTATCAACGAAAACGTATTGACCCAAAGGGTTTGACACTGAATTACGAACTCGAGAGACTCAACGGTGAGAGTCTTCTTGGATGCTAAAGTTTCACATACATATGAATGAGTAGAGCCGGGTCAATCAATGCAATCACACTAGTATCAAAGAGAGTAAAAGTACCAAGTGATAACGTCGGGGAGGATGCCTCCTCTCGTGCGCGGATGGCATATGCTCTAGCAGAGCTCGGGTCTCGGATCGAACAGCCAGTGTCGGTGGCTCCCCTCGATTACCGCCCTACCTCCTGAAACCCTCGGGGTCTACCTCTAGTCGTCGCCCCACTAGATCTCGCACCTTGCATCTTATTCTTCTCATCTAGCTCGTGCAATCCCTAATGAAGTGGTCCTTCAACCGCATCCATAACAGCCCTATTAACAGACTTACCCCAACATTCACCTAGGTGTCGTCTTCCACATTGGGGCATTCAGTCTCTCTTGACGATTATTGCCCACACTAGCTCTAAAGTAGCTCGAGTCCGTCGGTGGTCGGGTTCTAATGGAAATTCCCGCGGTCGTCCTCGACTTACTGGTGTCCTCCCTGAACCTCTTTATAGCCGAGAACGGAGCTTTACTCGTCGATCTTTTACGGTAATCTCTTGCTTCAAATTCAGCCTTCTTCTTCTCCTTCCCAAGTTCTTCCGCCTTGCAGGCTCGTTCGACTAGTGTCACGAACTCCTTTATCTCCAAAATTCCCACTAGTAACTTTAACTCTTCATTCAATCCTTCTTCAAATCTTTTGCACATCGCAACCTCATCAGCCACACACTCCGAGCATACCGACTAAGTCTTACGAACTCATGTTCGTATTCGAGATCTGATCATCCGCCTTGCTTGAGTTCCAAGAATTCCTTACGCTTCGATCGATGAACTGTTGACTAATGTATTTCTTTCAAATTGGATTGGAAGAAATCCCAAGTAACTCGTTCATTTGGGACTATGGAAATTAAAGTCCTCCACCAATAGTAAGTGAGTCTCGCAACAAGGATATAGCACACTTAAGACATTCGTCGGTGTGCATGATGATCATCTAACACTCTAATGGTGTTATCGAGCGAACTCTACCTTTTCGGCATCATCGAGAACTATGGCCTTGAACTCCTCGGCCCCACGCTTCCTAATCAAGTCCACAGGTGGTTTACTCAGCCTCACGGGATCGATGAATCGGAGGCATTGCGGGCTCTTGGGGTGGAGTGTTTAAATTCGGAATGGTTGGACAGTAGGGTTGGTTCGGGCATATTGCGCGACCCACTCATTCATCATAGTGAAGAAGGCTTGTTTCGCCTTCATTTTGATTATTCATGGATGACCGAGGCTCAACAGCGTGTCCCTTGCGCAGGAGCAGCCGCTACACTTTCAACGTCATCCGCCAAGGGTCTCTCTACCGGGTTCCATCGCTAATTAAAACAAAAATTTCAACCGTCGAAGTCATCACATTATTAAGCACTATCAATTTGGCATGTATAGCTAGACTCACACGCGCTATGGTAGTCCTAGAACCGACTAAACCATAGCTCTGATACCAATAAAATTGTAACACCTAACTTCGTGACCGGCGCCGTGTCGGACACGAGGGTTAACGAGACAAATCCTCTTAAAGTACCGACCAATTTGGCATTTCTGGACAGGCTGGAAAACTGCGTCACCGTCGCCTTAAAATCATATCTCGAGTTCCAAAACTCGGAAACTGGTTTCGTAAATTTTCCTGAATTTAGACTCATATATCCATCCATGGATTTATTTTTAGAATTTTGGTTGGGCCAATTGGTACAGTTTATTAGTTAAAGTCACCCATGTTACAGGGATCGACTGCTCTGACCTCCGCGCGTTACAACTTGAATATCTTTCTGTACAGGGCTTTAATACTGGTGCCGTTTGTTTCTAATGAAACTAGACTCAAAATGGAATCTGTACATATAAGGCATGACTCCTAATTCTTTCTGGATAATTTATGGTAAATTTTCAAAGTCACGACAGGGGACCCAGAAATCGTTCTGGCCCTGTCTCACGAGAACTTTAATATCTCCCAGTATACTGCTCATATGGTCGTTTCGTTTCGTCCATATAAAATAGATTCATCAAGGATCAGTTCCATAATTTACTCACTATTTAATTCTACTTATACTATTTTTAGTGATTTTCAATCTCATCTCACTGCTGCTGTCCGCAACAGTTACTGCAGTAGACTATGCCAATTTCATGAATTTTTCCTTGGCCTTAATCATCCATCATACATGACACAAATTATGGCCACCTTAACAAAATTTGAGTTTCTAAGACTCGTGGCTATAGGTTCTAGCATCCCACTCGACGACCACATAGGCCATTTTCACATGGCTTAAAGTTTACAATCCCACAAATCGACAAAATATAATAGCCTATACATGCCAAATGTTCTTCAACAACAAAAAAAGTAATACCACAAGATTTCAGCGGTGTGATGACTTCAACGACGGTTCCGAGCACACAACAAGACGAGTCCCAAAGACCTAAAATGGGTGACAAGAAAACACTGAGTGAGTTTACAACTCAGTAAGTCATAAGCATTCGTCAATCCAATCGATAAAATTACTACTACATGTACAACAAATGAAACTAGGTACTCGTCCATATCGAATCCATACCATAATACCTCGAACCTTTCGGTCCAATCTCGTACCAATTCATACATCCACATTTCATATTCTACACAACAAGATAATCAAGCATTTTTTACACATTAACTCATTTTCCAGCACAACCATACAATTTCAATCATCACATAGATTTAAGGCTTACCAATTCAACCCCAAGCATGGACGTATTTTCTATTCATCATGAGCTCGAGGTACTTACCCGATCCGCTGTCCGTGATCAACTCGATAATATCGCACACTCAGTGCCAATAGTGATGCAAAAGCATATAATAAGTCCGCACACTTAGTGCTATATAATCAGCTCGCACACATAGTGCTATATAATCAAATTCGCACACTTAGTGCTGTACAAATTTTAAATCCGCACACTTAGTGCCAATCTTGTCACCGTGTCCATTTATACCCGCACACTTAGTGCCAAGACCAATACGTTATGCATTTTACTACCTTTATACATTCAACAATGGCATCATTCCATACACATACATTTCCACTTACACATCAATTCATTAAACACAATTGCATATATATATTATGATCATTTAAATCAATGCCAAATATATGCTTTATGACTTACCTTATATTGGATGAAACGATTTCCAATCGACTACTCGATTATCTTTCCTTTGCCTTTGCTTGATTCTCCACCTCTAGCTTCTTGAGCTAAATTTAACAAATAAATTGGTTTTATCATTTGAGCATCGGAAGAGGAATTCAAGATGCCTAGCCAATATATAAATATCTACTCATTAGGCATCAAAGTCGCATATGTACAAAATCATGAATCGAACTCAACACCTTAGTTAGTATTCCTCTTAGCGAATTTTCTAAGCCAAGAATAGGCATCAATATGCTTGCCTCTAACCGAATGCATGCACACCAATTTCCCTCATGTGGCGAATATGCATGCCCATGTTGAGGCCGATTATGCACTTAATACCACACAAAAACAGCATGCATTTTACTAACTAACGCATTACATATTGTAGCTCAATACACATCTCTCATGTACTACATAACCGAAAACATCATCCCAAGCAAATATATACCTTGAAATAGTATATATGTCATACCAATTCATCATGTGCAAACACATATTCAAAGCTCAAATCTTACCTACCATGCAACATGCATGAATCATACTTGTGGATATACCATGACCGAATACATCACAACACCATCATTTTGGTCATGATTAAGCAAAGAACTTAATGTCTCACTCAAAAATACTAAAAAGAAAGTCCAAGAGCCATCAATCCCCATCACATACACCATTAACAAGCTTCATATTTAACATGCAATGGCATTAACACAAAATCCACCTTGGCCAAATACCATTTCCATGGCATAACAAGGATTTGAACCATGGCTAACATGCACATCAAGTTAGCAACCAAAACAAGCATGAATCTCATGACACAACCTCAAACATACCTTAATCTTGATGCAAGTATAGCCAAATCTCCTTCTAGTTCTCTTCTAAACCAAGCATGAAGCAAAAATCCTCCCTTTTCCTTAGTATTTTCGCCAAAGAAGAGAAAATGGATGAACAAAATTTTCTTTTCTCTTCCACAATGCACGGCAAGGGGGGTTTCACTCACACACACACATTTTTTTTTTTTCTTTCTTTATTACCCATACTCATTTGTTTATTGTTTCTCCTAGTGCACCAACAAAACATGTTTCATGACATGTTTAGCCCATGATTCCTTGTCATGGCGGCCACTTCATGTTAAGGGGAAATTTGACATGCAAATCCCTTATTTTTGCATGCATTATCAACTAGTCATCCCACATTTCCCCATCATACTTTCAATGTTTACTACTAGGCCCTTTCTAGTGAAATTCACATTTATAACTCTAAATCGAAACATCAAAAATGTCACACATGAATTAACACATATTATAGGCATCAAAATAAATTATAAATTATTTTTATGCCTCAGTTTTGTGGTCCCGAAACCACATCCCGACTAGGGTCAATTTTGGGATGTCACATAAAGTGTCAAAATGTGAAAATGTGAGGGCTAGTTTGCAAAATGCCCTAAATGTGTGTTTGTGGATTGTTTTGAATTAATGTGTGATTGAATAAGTTAAATTTGAATTGATTTAAATCGGGAACTAAAGAATACGGAATTAGATCAGGGAAAGTCAAAACTCATTGAGTAACCAATTCCA
This sequence comes from Gossypium arboreum, assembly GCF_025698485.1. Lineage (NCBI taxonomy): Eukaryota > Viridiplantae > Streptophyta > Magnoliopsida > Malvales > Malvaceae > Gossypium > Gossypium arboreum. Next base: position 97,115,082 of record NC_069070.1, on the reverse strand, counting down.
TCTATCTAAATCCCTACGAGGTAAGTCGATATACAAATAAGCTTGTTTGAATTGAATTATTATTATTCATTTGATATTGAATTGTGATGAATGAATGTCTGAGCTAAATATGTGCTATCCGAGAAAGTATCAACAAAGTTCCGACGTATTAAAAGCCCCGTACGAACCTTAGGAATAGTTAGGATACATATGTCATGACATAGGATTCTGATATGTGTTATGGTGTAAGACCATGTCTGGGACATCGACATCGTATTTGATTTCATGTAAGACTCTATCTGGGACAGTGGCATCAATGTTTGATTACATGTGAAATGTTATATCGGACTCAGGTATGTTTGCTTTGTATAGCTTATTTGAGAATGAAAGGTAAGTGTATGAATATCAAATTTGAGTTAGAATTTGTCTTCAAAGTATAAATGATTTGATGATGTTTAATTGTTTTGAATGATATGTTTATTTGTATATGGCTTACTAAGCTTTTGAAAGCTTACTTTATGTGTGTTTGCATTGTTTTTTTTAGATATCGAAGCTACTTTGAGCTCGGGGATCGTCGAGGATCGTCACCACACTATCGAATCTCATTTTGGTACCTTTTAAAAATGTATTTAGTAAAGTATGGCATGTATAGGTTAGAAGTATTTTGGATAGGTTTTGTAATGATATATTTAGCCAAGTGATATGGCTTGAAATGGTTGTGTTTATGTTTTGATTTTGGTATATGAAATGTGATGCAAAATTTTCTATTTAATGTGTTCATGTATGGCTTAAAACAAATGGTAAGTTTGGCAATTTTTGGTATGAGATTTGGTCATGAGTTTATAGATTATGAAGCCATATGTTTTGATATGATTTGGTCTTCTTTTTGGCACAGTTGAGTTAAGTTTATAAGCATGAAAATGATTGATAATGTTATGGCATAAATGTTGTATGGATTGGTATGGTTTTTGGCTGAAATGGTTGTGCAATTTTGCTTGTTTCTTTGCTTGTAGGGTGACCCAAATTGGGGTGGAAAATTGGCTATTAAAATGACCTATTTTTGTCCACACGGGCACGGACACGGGCGTGTGTCTCAGCCGTGTGCCACACACGGCTATGTTGCACGACTGTGTGTCACCTGGGGTACCCTACAATTGTAAGTCGAGCTTAAGCACGGCTAAGGCACACGAGCGTGTGGCTAGCAGTGTGGCCCAAGTCATTTTTGACCACGGCCAAAGCACATGGGCATGTCTTGTGACCATGTGAACAAGTCAGTATGTATGCCCTGTTTTGACACGGTCTAGGCACATGAGCGTGTCTAAAGCCGTGTAAGGCACACGGCCTGTTCAGACGGGCGTGTGACCTGTACTTGTTTGAAAATGTTTAAATTTTATAAAAATTTTGTATGCGATCGGTTTAGTACTGACCCCTTTCTAGTATATGTTTAAGGTCTCGATGACCTATGTAAGGGATTCTATATTGATGATTGACCTTTAATGCTTCAATGCTTATGAAATGAATGTTAATTTTTTTATTTTGTCTAGTAATGCCTTTCACCCTAGTTCGGCAATGAATACGGGTTAGGGGTGTTACATCTGTGAGACTCAGAAAGGTGATAGTGATTTGGAAACTAAAAGAGCTCAATGTGAGTCAAGTGTTGAATCAGATTTTCAGATTTGTTCCAACGGTTGTTTGATGTTCCAAGATAGGATCTGTGTACCTTGAGATAATGAGCTTATTGGGAAAGTTCTTCACAAGGCACATAGTAGTTCTACGTCAGTTCGTCCAGGTAGCACCAAGATGTATAATGACTTGAAGAGATTGGTTTGGTGGCCGGGTATGAAAGTAACATCTCATAGTTTGTTTCAAAATGCTTAATTTGTCAGCAAGTGAAAGCTAAGCACCAAGGACCTTCGGGTTTGCTTCAGCCTGTGATGGTTCCCAAGTGGAAATGGGACTAAATTACTATGGGATTTGTGACGAGATTGCCGTTGTCACCAACAAAGAAAGATGTTGAATGGGTCGTAGTTGTTCAATTAACAAAATCGACTCACTTTATTCTAGTACGTACTGACTACTCACTTAATAAGCTAGCCGAGTTGTATGTTTCTGAAATTATGAGACTTCATGGAGTACCTTTGTCGATTATTTCAGATAGGGATTTGAGATTCACATCGCGGTTTTGGAAAAAGCTAAAAGAAGATTTAGGTACAAAGTTGAATTTTAGTACTGCTGATCGCATGATTTCGTGATAGGTTTTAAATATTTATAATTACTCGTTCTTGAACTAGCTATTATCGCGATGTAGGCAAGTGTACTTATCGAATAGTAGTATAGTTTTAGCAAGACCGGATTGTCAAACCCAAAGGAACTAAAAGAACTAGTAATGACTGTCTTTTTATTATCTAGCCTAAGAATAAAGAGGTTTTTGTTTTAACTAACAAATTATCTAAACTAAGAACGCACAAATAATGGAATTGGGGAATTATTTTTGAAAAAATCGATTGAATGAAGACAATACCTAAGGAAAAATCCACCTAGACTGTACTTGTTATTCTGGCTCCGAATCAGACGATTTATTCATTTAACTTATTCTGTAGAGATCCCTAAGTTATGTTGTTATCCATATTCAAGACTAATAACGTCTAATCCCTAGATTGAATAATCGAGACTTTTCTCTAATTAACACTCTAGGGTTGCATTAACTCGATCTATGGATCCCCTTATTAGGTTTCACCCTAATCCGGAAAAATCTTGTCACCCTAAGTCTAGGCACGCAATCAACTCCGCTTAATTACGATAAATGTACTCTTAAACAGGGTCTATTCCTCCTCTGAATAAGAGCTTATCTTAAATCGGTATCCTGGGATATCAAAACAAGAATTAAGAACACATAATTAAGAACAAGTCAAATATTTATCATATAATTCAGAAAATAATAACAAGATTCGTCTTAGGTTTCATTCCCCTTATGTATTTAGGGGATTTAGTTCATAACTAAATAAGAAAACATCTCAGAATAATAAAGAATACAAAACATAAAGAAATCTCAAAACTCCTGAAGGGGAATTAGGGAGAGATCTTTAGTCTTGATGACGAATCTAGCTTCTGAGATGGATCAATCGGCTTCCTTGGAGTAATTCCTTACTCCTCTCCTCTCGCCTCCTTTTCTTCCTTCTCTAGGGTGTATTTATAGGCTTTGGAATGCCTAAAAGCCCTCAAAATTAGCCTTTTCTGAATTAGACTCAACTTGGGCTCGGCAGGGACACGCCCGTGTAACACGATCGTTTGCGATTACTTCAGGCCATGCTCGAGCCTGTCAAATTGACACTGCCGTGTGGTTTGCCCATGTAAGGAGGTCCAGGCCGTGTTGATTTCGTACTTTGGCCCATTTTCTCCTTATTTGGCCCGTTTCTCGTTCCTTTCGCTCTCCTATGCTCTCTTAAGTGTAAAACATGAATTTAAAGCATTAAGAGCATCGATTCACTAATTCTAATGGAAAATCATTAATAAAATGCGTTAAACTTGTGGTAAAAATATGTATAAATTACGGTTTATCAAATACCCCCACACTTAAGCATTTGCTTGTCCTCAAGCAAAAGTCTCGACTCATAATCAAAATAAATTCTTCTCAACTTATAATTTCTATCGATAATATCTCAGAATAATCCATTGGTAATCATACATTGAGAATTCAACTAAAAGAACATAAAAGTTTCAAACATTCCAAGTTGAGTATTTAATCATGCAAACATAGATGTCTCTCATCATTTAAGTAATTACCTTTGATTCAGAATACCACAGAGTTTCATCCTCACTATAGATTCACTCAAATCACTCGAGGTGTTTAAGGACAATAAATGAAGCACTCAATAGTCAATAATGAAAAGTCATTACCATAGGCTTGCATGAAAAATCAAATCTCCACACTATAATTTAAGATGATACATCAATCAAAAGGTCTTTAGAGGGTTATAATGAGGTTTGGTTAGGCGGTGTGGTCACAAGCCTAAAGAAAGGGTTAGAATCGAGATTGAATTGAAAAATTACCTAACTAGAAAAAGAGTTCATCATCACTTGCGTACAACAGAGCTTCTTCTCAGACTAAGGAGCAGCTTACAAACAGAAGATCACCACTAATATGTATACATTTATTTTATAGTGTGTCTCCATCAGTTAAGGGTAAAGGAAGTGTATATTCATAAGACAGCATTCAGGACTCGATATGGTCATTACAAGTTCCTGGTTATACCGTTTGGGTTGACGAACGCACCTGCCACTTTCATGGATCTGATGAATCGAGTGTTCCAACCATACTTGGACCGATTCATGGTAGTTTTCATTGATGATATTCTGGTATACTCGGAAACCGAGGAGAAACATGAGGAGCAGCTACGTATTGTGCTGCAAGTGCTGAGAGAGAAGCAACTGTATGCAAAGTTTAGTAAGTGCATATTTTGGTTGCGAGAAGTGGCTTTTCTAGGTCATGTGGTTTCTGCTGAAGGAATTAGAGTGGATCCTTGAAAAGTTGAGGCAGTTATGGGATGGAAGCCACCAAAATTAGTATCGAATATTCAGAGTTTTCTGGGTTTGGCAGGCTATTACCGAAGGTTCGTAGAAGGATTTTCTCTAATTCTTTGCATTGACGAAACTATTAAGGAAAGGGTAGCATTTATGCGGACCGAGAATGAGCAAAAAGCTTTTGACCATTTGAAAAAGGTATTGACTGAAGCACCAGTGTTGATTCAACCGGAGTCTGGGAAGGACTTCACTGTGTACAGCGATGTGTCGCATGTGGGGTTAGGATGTGTATTGATGCAAGAGGGTAAGGTGGTCGCTTGTGCTTCGCGACAGCTTAAGTCTCATGAAATGAACTACCCTACGCATGATTTAGAGCTAGCAGCAGTGATCTTCGCGTTGAAAATCTAGAGACATTACTTATATGGAGAAAAGTGTATCATATACACAGACCATAAGAGCCTAAAGTATCTGTTAACTTAGAAGGAGTTAAACCTTAGGCAACAAAGATGGGTAGAGTTGCTTAAGGATTACGACTGTTCGATTGAGTACCACCCAGGTAAGGCTAACGTGGTAGCTGATGCGTTAAGTCGAAGGGTTGTTTCTGATTTGAGAACCTTGTTTGCACGTTTGAGTCTATTTGACGATGGAAGTCTGTTAGCAGAATTGCAAGTGAGGCCTACTTGGACTGAACAGATTAAAGAAAAATAGTTGAAGGATGATTCATTGGTTCTCGGTTTGACAAGTTGAGAAGGGTGAGAATGAGGATTTTGGACCAATCTTGAAGGAGTTTTATGCTTCGAGGAAGAATTTGTGTTCAAGGACTCGACTTGAGATAGTCAATATTGAAGGAAGCTCATGGGGACTTTGTGCCATGCATCCTGGAGGGAATAAGTTGTATCACGACTTGCGAGAGTTGTACTAGTGGCACAGGCTTAAGCGAGAAGTAATTAATTCGTGGAAAATGTCGACATGCCGCAAGTGAAAGTTGAGCATCAATTTCATACGGATTCTCAGAATCGTGAAAATTCCATTGTAGAAGTGGGAGAGAGTCAGTATGGACTTTGTGAGTGGGCTACCTTTGACACCCGCCAAGAAAGATTCTATGTGGGTAGTGGTGGATAGGTTAACAAAATCTGCCCATTTCATACATGTTCGTACTGATTACTCCCTGCAAAAGTTGGCTAGGTTGTATGTAGCAGAGATAGTGCGACTACATGGTGTGCCAGTGTCGATTATTTTTGACCGAGACCCTAGGTTTACATCTCGGTTCTGGAAGAAGTTGCAGGAGGCATTGGGTACACGCTTGGATTTCAGTACTGCCTTTCACCTACAGACAGATGGACAGTCGGAGAGGGTTATTCAGATTTTGGAGGATATGTTAAGGGGTTGTATCATCGATTTTCGTGGGAGTTGAGAGGACTACTTGCCATTGGCGGAGTTTGCATACAATAACAGCTACCAGGCAAGTATTCAGTTGGCTCCATATAAGGCACTTTATGGGCGGAGATGTCGTACACCTACGTGTTGGACAGAGTTGGGTGAACGACAAGTGCTTGGACTGGAGTTGGTGGCAGATACTGAGAGTAAGGTTAAGTTGATAAGAGATAGATTAAAGAAGGCATCTGATAGACAGAAGTCATATACGAATCTAAAGCACAAAGAGATAGAGTTCGCTGTTGGGGATATGGTTTTCTTGAAGGTTTCACCTTGGAAGAAGATCTTGAGATTTGGCAAGAAGGGCAAATTGAGTCTGCGGTTTATAGGGCCTTATCGGGTTCTTAAGCAGGTAGGGCCAGTAGCGTATCAGTTAGAGTTACCACCAGAGTTGGACAGAATCCATGACGTCTTTCATGTGTCTACGTTAAGACGATATCGATTGGATCCCTCACATGTTGTGCTAGTGGAGGAGATTAAAGTAAGGACGGATTTGACCTTTGAGGAGGAGCCTGTGTAGATATTGGCACGAGATGTTAAGGTTTTTAGAAGGAAATCTATTCCATTAGTAAAAGTACTTTGGCGTAATCATGGAAGGGAGGAAGCTACTTAGGAGTCAAAAGAGACTATGCGTCAACAATACCCGCAACTATTTGGATCAAGTAAATTTTGAGGCCGAAATTTCTTTTAGGGGGTAGAGTTGTAACGCCCCAATTTTTGGGAATTCTGTGAGTGTTGGCAAATTTTAAATTTTGGTGTTCTGTCTGCTTGGCGTAGATTTAATCAGGTTAGTGGGTCTCTAGAAGGCCCAAGTTTAAGTTAAAATCCGGTAATTTTAGTTAATTTTAATTCTATAAAAGAAGGGGTTCTGGTTAGCTGGGCTTTAAGGTATTAACTGGGTAAAATAAAACACAAGGAAGCCCGTGGTAAGTTGGCTTGTGGCATCACTTGGGGGCTTGAGAGGTGGTGTGTGGATGACCAAGGAGAGCAAAGGTTTGAGTCACAAGGTAAGCAAATTGGTGATATTAATTTTTATGTACAGAAAAGGTAAGCAGTGGAACTAAAGTGAAAGGCTGTCAGGAGAAGATTTAGGAGCTGATAAGGGAGAGGATTTAGGAGCTGATAAGGGAGAGGATTTAGGAGATGATAAAGGAGAAGATTTAAGAGCTGATCGAGGAGTAGGAGTTGGCTGGCCAAGGGCCTCTAGCATGGGAAAATTCGGCTAGGTTAAGTGCCAGTATAAATTCGGCATGAGGGGGAAAGATGTGCCGTTTGTTGACCATTCTCCTCTTCTTTCTTTGCTCATTTTCTCTTCAACTTTTTTCTTTTTCTTTTTTTCCTCCATAGTCAAATCTCTCTAACCACCTGTGCATCTCCATCTTTTCTTCAGACCTTTCTAAAACCTTTATAGTCATTGCCATAAAAAAAGTCGAAATCCTGAAAACTATACTTTTTTCTATGCCGATTTCTCCTAGCCAATTTTCTTATCTTTTCCATCATTCTTGACCGATTCTCTAGTTCTCTAAACCTCAAGGTTCTGTCGATAGGACCATAGCAAAATCCTCCTATTTCATCTTCCTTTACACAGCTTCAACAAAAGCTGAAAACCCCATTTTCTTAAGGACTTGGCCGAATAGTGAGATCACTAAGGCTCGACTTTTGTTATCTTTTAAGGGCTTAGATCGGCATCAGAATTGAGTAGAAATTAATTGGGATCATTGACCGAAGGAACTGGTGGTAAGTCTTTTTAATCTAGTCTTTAATTCGTATTTTAGAAAAACCGAAAGCCCTAAAGGTTAGGGAGGCTGTCGACATGGACTTGTAGCACTAAGGGGTTGTGATAACTGTTTTGTCTTGATAATAATATGATCTAAAGGCTACTGATCAAGGGCTTGGACAGGTGGAGCGACGAGATCTAAGTCTAGTCGCAAACTTCGGCAAAGGTAGGGTTGCAGTGCCTAAGGTGTTATGGCCGAATAAGGTAAGGAGTTATTATGTAGTTCGTTTTGGTAGTAGATTAACGTGGTAGTAATATAATTGTAGGTAGTTCGAGCGTGGATCTCGTCAACGAATCGTCATAAAACAGGTGTGTAACTGACACCCTTTCTTAGTCTAGATCGGTAAAAGCTGAAAAGCCGAAATGCCAAAAAACTGATATTTTGTAGATTTACGAGTGTACGAATGCTCGTGAGGTAAATTGATTAATGTTTTTGGTAAGCTGCAATGTTTGGACTGCAAAGTGCATGATTTTTGTGCCCTTGATATTTTTGGGCTTATTGGGCCAAAATTGGAATAAAGTGCCAACGAGCCCAATTAGGTAAGAACCCTCGGTAAGTGATTCTGTTAGTACGTGAAAGGTAGGAATATCCATGAAAAACCCTAAAATAGATAAATTACTGAAATACATTTACAAAGTGGAAAATTTATAGTTTTACCCCTAAGAGATAATGTACCGAAATACCCCTAGGAGTAAATTGACCTAAATGCATATTGGACTGTTGTTATTTATTGCATGCCATGTAGTTATTATCTGATGCATGGGATTGGGATATTGATGGAGGAAGTACTGAAAGTGGCTTGTCCACGTCTTGGAGGCTTTGCCTCAATTCTTTGATAACTAAGCGACAAAGGCAAATTGTGGAGTGTAAAATTTGGGTGGGTTGAGCTATTCCCACATGGAGTGTAGAAATGGTGCAGGTGGAGTGTAGTGGTTGGTGGGTTGAGTAGACTCCCCAAATGGGCTTGCATATGTTTATTGATGTTGCATGTTTTTTGAAATGGGCCTATGGGCCATACTGTTATCTGAATAAGGGGCTAAGGCCCAGTTTAATGTAATCTGAAAAGGGCTCTGGCCCAGTATCACTGTTATCTGAATGGGCTTAGGCTTGATGGGCTTGAGTTGACCTAGGCTTTGAATGGGTTTTCTTTACACACTGAGTTTCCAAACTCACCCCTTCTTTAACCTTGCAAGCGGGCCTTGATGTGGGTGTCTTGGAGCTGGAAGGGATTCAGAGTGGCCATAGTGAACGCTTTTGGGTTTGAAAAGAGACTGGTTTCCTTAAGTTATTTTTATTTACTATTTAATTTTTGGGTTGTAATAAGGCCATTTTAACTTTATTTTCTTCTTTGATTTTCTGAGATTATATTATTTTTAATAACTTTATTCTGGTGGATAATAATTCAAATGGGCTAGACTTAGGGCGCGATTTCAAAATGATACTTGTTTTTAAAATAACACAACGTCAGGAATATTCGATTTATCAAAGATAACCACTCAAAGAAGTTTCAATCTGTTATAACCAAGTGTGGCAACAGTTTTGGGCATGTCTAGGATTGGATCCAATCGAAGAGCTTGGTACTTAAGCAGCCTTCATGGCTCACCTCCTCTGTTATGGATACCTACCAGGTGCCCAGCTTCCATTCACCTGGTTAGCTTAACAAAAGTCGGCTTTTAAAACACTAAAAAGGGAACATGGGTTTTTTTAATTTCAATGTGGCATGTCGGATTCGGCCATAACGTTTGGGCCGGGTTTGGGGTGCTACACCAAGCTCCCTTGCAGCCTTAATGATGCAACAACCACTACACTACAAGCCTTCTTGTGTCATTTATTTACCACAATAATTTAAAAGGCCTTCATCCAAGCACCCAGGGTTTTATTCACTTATTACCAAAATTTTTTCTAAAGCCCAGGGTTGAACCCAAGATTTCTCCAACACTTATCAGGGCCATTAACGACTAAAGTAGACATTTAATTGTGTCATTTCCTTGTACAATTAAATGATTATATACAACCTCCTTACGGACCCATACTAAAGGCACAAATTCGGGGCGTTACAATTATAGCCCCTTAAAGAAATTTCGTCCTCGAAATTTCCAACTATCTGAACAAGCGCTTAGCTCAATCTACACCACTATGCTCCCATTGCGCACTCTAGTTCCAAACTACACGAATACACTTTTAACTTAATCTCAAAATCTCTCACACCCAACCAAAACATCTAACCACAGAAGCAAACAGATATTTACCACACATGCCTACAATTTCTATATTCAAACATCACATCCAAACAAAACACACTTGACTTAAAAGGAACTATGATTCCTCTTCTTGCTGCACTCCAAGTGCCTAGCCTGAAGTTATTATAGCCCCTTAAAGAAATTTCGTCCTCGAAATTTCCAACTATCTGAACAAGCGCTTAGCTCAATCTACACCACTATGCTCCCATTGCGCACTCTAGTTCCAAACTACACGAATACACTTTTAACTTAATCTCAAAATCTCTCACACCCAACCAAAACATCTAACCACAGAAGCAAACAGATATTTACCACACATGCCTACAATTTCTATATTCAAACATCACATCCAAACAAAACACACTTGACTTAAAAGGAACTATGATTCCTCTTCTTGCTGCACTCCAAGTGCCTAGCCTGAAGTGTTTCACCATACGCCTTAAATCTTACCTCGAACACTTCTTCCAGCACTTCCCTTACCAATTGGATCAGTGCCTTCATACCAAGCTCCGGGTTATTGTTACCCGAAGTTAGCGAACTTATCTTGACTATAGTTTCCTGAACCATCTCATATTTCGGGGAGACAGGCAACTCCTCGCGACCTTGCTTGCCTTCGAAATCCATCATAGTATTGTTGCTAAGTAAAAAAAAAAATCTGATTTCCAGAACATACACTGAATAAATACAAAATCTAACTTTAAGTACAGTCTAACAGAAAACTTATGGATTCGGTGCCGGAGACTCGGTAACCACACTTTCAGGAAAATATTCAGAAAAACATTTCAAATACTTCAAATCTTTTCAAACCTCTTTGAAATAATTCTTTTGAAAATCCAATTTTAAAATCCATTCTACAGTCGAGTTTTGTAACTTGGCTTTGATACCACTAAATGTAACACCTTAAACCCGGCCTAGAAGTTAGGCCCGAATCTGGCGTGTCACATTGAAGTGTTTTTCGAAAACCATGTTCTCATTGAAAACCCTTTTTACTACTCAAAACCTCTGGCCATTTTAAAACTTGTGAAACGTTAATTCCTTTAAAACCTTACTTGCTGCGGAAGCTTACTTTTAAACAGTTGCGAAAACGAGATATTTTGAAAACCAGTTGTTGTTTTGGAAAACCGTGCCCTACTTCTAACAGATTTTAAGCATACTAAATAAATTACCCAAATAAAAGGTTAACAAAATAAATAGGCCTTAATACAACCCAAATTAAAAACCAAAGTGCTTAACTAAATAAACGAAATAGAAAAACATCTGCAGTTATGTGGTCGTCTCCGAGTCCCTCTGCGATACCGATCCACCTAACACTGGGATTACCTACACAGTTAATAAATGGGGTGAGTTTACAAAAACTCAGTGTGTAATCCCCTTACTAGAGTAACAGTCAGTAAATAGACAGAATTCAGAATTAGTCTGGGCTGGAGCCCATTACAGTAACAATACAGTCCAATTCAGACCATATGTAGGCCAAAGCCCGTTACAATATCATTTGGGTCACAGCCCATAACAGAATCTATTAGGCCTAGCCCATCTTAGCCTCAGTTGGGCTGAAGCCCACATCGCAGTAATATAACAATAATATCATACATGCAATTCTATGCAACCCACCACAAAAATCCAACCATTACACACCAACTTTGTCCCCCGGTACACATCATGTGGGGATATAAATATCGACCCACCCATCCGATACACATCAATGGTAGCCCAGTTGCGGTACTACCTTCATTGCAGCAAGCTACTAATCAAATATTAGGCTTAATAGCCATCGGTGGATCTACGGTCGTCAAGCAACCACGTGATCCTCATATACTTCCTCCGTTCCATAATTCCCAACCCTTGCAATATGTCGTGTATGTCATGCTCAATCATCACACGTGTATGCAGAATGGCCATACTTAGTAACAGTTTTTTAAACATATATTAAGAGCATATCAGTCATACAACCATAGTCAAGTCAATTAAAACACAATCATACATTCAAAATCAAATCAGTCAAATTCGAAGTCTAAGTCGGTCATTTACCCTCAAGGGCAAAACAGTCATTTTACCCTACAGGGGTATGTCGGTCATTTTACACTACAAGGGTATTTTGATAATTTTACACTACAAGGTTATTTCGATAATTTTACAAATCAAGGGTATTTTGGTAATTTTACAAATCGAGGGTATTTCGGTAATTTTACAAATTGGGGGTATTTTGGTAATTTTACAAATTGGGGGTACTTCAGTAATTTTACAAATAGGGGTATTTTTGTAATTTTGCAAATTAGAGGTATTTTGGTAATTTTACAAAGCAAGGGTACTTCAATAATTTTACAAATCGAGGGTATTTCGATAATTTTACAAACTAGAGGTACTTCGATAATTTTACAAATCGGAGGTAATTCAATAATTTTACAAACCAGGGGTACTTCGATAATTTTACAAACCAGGGGTACTTCGATAATTTTACAAATCGGGGGTGTTTCGGTAATTTTACAATCTGGGGATACTTTGGTAATTTTAAAAATCGAGGGTATTTCAGTAATTTCTCCTTATTATGGGTTTATTACTTACCTTGGCCCATTAACAAGTCCTCGTTGGCTAAAGTGAGCAGATACTATGCACCAGGTAGGATTCCAGATACGAAGAGGTGTGTCACTAAGACCGTTTAAGTACCAAGCTCTCTCTAGATCCAATCCTAGACATGCATATACCCATTGCCACACCTTAACCCTATGACTCGTCCACGGTCGCGATTAATTAATTATTTAAGTTTTATGTCTGCTTGAGTAGTTACCAAAAACAAAGTCCATAACCCCTTTACTAAACACTAACAGATCCACACTTATTCATTTGGCCTCTTTAGGCCCAATCTCGTTCACATGGCCCATCAGGCCCAATCACATTCATATGGGCCATCAAGACGAACTACTTGCCACCTAAGAGTTAGATTTACACAAGCGGGCCCACGAGCCCATTCGGCCCATCGAGGCCCTGAATAGCCCTAGCACACAAGAACGCTCGTGGCAGCTTTCAGCTTTTACCGATTTCTAACAAAGAAGGGCGTGAATACGCACCTGTTTATGAGAACGCATCGACGTCCACGATTACCAACCTTGGCACATCATGCATTGGGTCCTAAACACCTTTTTTCTTTTTCCCCAACTCATCTGGTTCGCTCTATTTAAATCCAGCTTCTCACCAATTCTCATGTTAGCTTCCCGATGTAGGATTACTTTCAACCATTAGGAAAATTCCTTATTTTCTTATGACCACCTCAATCACAGAGTTCCAGTCCAACTCCACCTCCTACACAGCTCAAACAGCAAAATAAATACTCAATTGCGCATCCCAAAACTTGAACCTTAGACCTCACAGTTACACAACACGCCACCTTGCCACTTCACCACAGGCTCTTTCTGTGTCATATTTTATCCTCAATTAAATATAAGCTCTATAGGCCAAAGTCCAGGTTCCTTTAAAAGAAAAACCAAAATTAATTGCAAAAGCCAAGACTTGAACCTAGGCTCCCTTGCAACCTTAATGATGCCACATGTAACATCCTGAATTTGGGGCCTAGAAGAGTTGGGTTTTGAGTGCAGGATTGAATAGAAGAAAACCCGAATAATTAGGAAGTTTTAAATATTATCGTTTAGAAAAAAATTTATTTTATTAAATTACCACTAGAAAATTTTTATTGTATTTATTATTACGGATATTTTAAATTTTATAAAATTTTACTTAGTATTATGAGATAAAATTATTATTGTTAGAAAAATATTCTTGTATGTATGTTTGAAAATTTTATGAAAATTATTATTATTTACTATATTATTGATATTTGAAATTTTTATTATTAGATATATTTATAAAATTATTATTATTATCGGAAAGGAAAAAAATATTAGTTGTAATGCCTTGATTTTCGGATTTTTTTGGGTTTTGTGATTTTTAGTAAATCTTGAAATTTTCATGTTCTAAATATTGGAATTATGTTTAAATGTGTTAGTAGACCTTTAGAAGGCCCAAGACTAAGCTAAACACGGTAAAATATCAAGGTGGGATTTTTAAGTGAATAGGAGATTTGGTTAAGTGGGCTTTTAAGAAGAAGCTGCGTAAGTTATGACACAAATAAGGCCTTGGTGAAGTGGCAAGGTGGCGCCACTAAGTTCCTAATAAAAGTGGCGCTGGGAAGGATTTGGAGGTCCAGGGTTCAAGTTGTAAGGTAGGCATATTGTTTTTCTTTTAATTTTAGGCATGTACTAGGCATGTGATCACACAAGTAAATTTCGACAAGGGCCTTAGAGATGGGCGATTGCTTTAATTTAATATTAGGGTTAGGTTCTTTTCTTTTCTATCTTGGAGAATTAGGGTTAGCCACACGAAAGCTTTCTTTCATCTTTTACGAATTCTCACAAAAGCCGAAAACACAAGTCTATTTCTCATTGTGCGAATTTTCTTCTTCTCTTTTCCTCCATGTTTTCTCTTCCTTTATGCTTCTCCTTCTAGCGAAACCTTCGACCATCTTATTCACCTTCCTTGTCGATCCCATCTTCCATTAAACCTTCATCACCAATCGCCACTAAAAGGCGAAATCACGAAAACTCACTACTTGTGCCGATTTCTCCAAAGCCAAATCCTTGATATTTTTGTTCCTTGTGATCAACATTCATCTTCTCTAAACCCTTAATATCCGCTTCAGCGTTACTCCAAGGTTATAGCCTCAAACCATCATCTTCTTCATCACCTAAAAAGCCGAAATACCATAGATTTAGGGACTTATAGCCGAAACTTCAGATCTTCTAGATTCGAGTTCTACCATCGTTTAGAGGATAAATCTGCATCAGATCTACGTAGAAATCAAAGAGGAACAAGTGGTAAGTGCTCATCACTTCAGATCTAGTCTTATTTTACAACTTCGAAAAAGCCGAAATCCCTAAAATCTAGGGAGGCTGTCGATTTGGGCATGTGGCTCTAAAGGCTTTTAACTGATGTTTTCTGTCAATGATTAGTGTCTTCTTAAGTGTTGGATTGAAGGCGTGGGAGTTGGAGGAATCGGATTCGGAGATAGCTATCGACTTTGGTAAAAAGGTAAGGTTTCAAAGGCTTTTTTAGGGATATGGTTCGATCATGGATAAGTAAGTTTTGGGGGTTTAGTGATTATGGTTTGTAAATAAGAACTGTGCTAATAAATTGTAGGACATCGAAGGGATCTCGGAAGCGATCGTCGCAAAATCGGTGTGTCTAGAACACCCTTTCTTAGTTCAATTAAGAAAAGCGAAATGCTGAAATCCGGCATTTCATGGTCATGTGAGTGTCGAATGCTCTCAAGGCATAGAGTAATTGTTAGATCTGGCACCGCAAGGTGGTAAGCACGTTCAGCGTGACGTTTTAGTGTATTTCGGAAAAAGGGCTCGATGGGTGGCGGGGCCCAATGGGCTTACGGACCAATATGGGTAAGAGATGGGCAAATTAGCTCATTAGGTAGATGGTGGAATCAAATTGCATAAAACTGATAAAATTATTGAATTAGCTTGTGTAGCAACGTAGATCACGAAATTACCCTAAAGAGCAAAATTACCGATATACCCCTAGGGTTTTAAATTGGTGAACTGCATGATTGATCAATGTTGTATTTTACATGATATGCTTTTATTAATATCTTGCATGGGGTTGGGGTATTAATGGAGGAAGTCTTGAAAGTGGTTCATCCACGTCTTGGAGGCTTTGCCTCAATGGATGAAATTTGAGCGTTCTTTGTTATTTGTGATGTGTGAAATTTGGGTGGGTTGAGATATTCCCCACATGGTGTGTAGGGTTGGTGCAGGCGGTGTAGCGGTTGGTGGGTTGAGTAGTCTCCCGGATGGGCTTGCATTCATTATTCTTGTTGTTACACATGTTCTTGAAGCGGGCCTATGGGCCACACTGTTATGTTAAAAGGGCTAAGGCCTTGCTCTTGTATTCTAAAAGGGCTTGACCTCTCGTGTCTTGTTATCTGAATAGGGCTTAGGCCCAATGGGCTCGAGTGAATTGGGCTTTGGATGGGTTTCTGTATACCGAGTTTTCCCAAACTCACCCCTTCCTCTTCCATCCTTGCGGTGAGCCCTAGAATTGGTGGACTTGGAGCTAGGCGGGATTCAGAGTGGCCATGAAGATAAATTGCCGATTTTAAAGAAGTTTGCCTTTAATTGGATTATTTTATTTTTATTATGTTTAAAGTTGTAATAAGGCCGCTATTTTTAATTACTTTTATTGTGGGGATTATTAAACTGGCTAGCACTAGGGTTCGTTTTATAAAATCTACTTGTTTTTAAAAAGATCACGATGACGTGCAAAGTTTCCTCAAAGTAAATGTTTTCCCAAGAAAAATAAATAATTTAAGCAAACGATTTGCAACCTTAATCATTTTCTTAAGATGGTCATAATCAAACGGTTTTCTCAAAATTATACAAGATGTTAGAGTGTGGCAATGGCGGTGTGCATGTCTAGGATTGGATCCGAAGAGAGCTTGGTACTTAAGTAGTCCGACGGACTCACCTCCTCTTTTTGGTTTCCTACACGTGCACAGCCCATTCACTTTAACCTTCTTTTAAAAGTATCTTTACAACACCAACTCAACTTTTCCAAACTAAGTGTTTTGAGCGCACCAATGTGGCGATCGATTCGGTCATAACATCCAGTTTGGGTTTGGGGTGTTACATTTAGTGGTATCGAGCCTAGGTTGCAACAACTCGCCGTGGATCGAGTCCAAAATATTTTCAAAAAAAAATTAGGCCTAAGAAGGGTATTTTTGGAAAGGGCGATTTTTCGAAGATGTTCAAGTTTTTCTATTTGTTAAGCGGGGTTAAATCAATAGTTTTAAAATAAAAGTGTTTTCAAATCAAATCTTTTTCGATAAACAAAAACATGGGTTTTATGGATGATCGAGAAGTGGCACACTGAATCCCGACACCAAGTCTGTAAGTATTTACATTCCTCATATTACCTTTGTATTAAGATATTATTGTAGATAGAATCGAGACCATATCATGACATTATAACTAGGGCAACCCTAAAAACTCTAGAATCTGAGACTGTAGCTAGGCTATGATTACGTGAAAATAGAAACTTGAAAATACTATCTCTGCATAAGACATGTGAATAAATAGTAAAATATTTGAGACCTTTGTAGTTATTTGATATGTGTCTTGGTAATGTAGAGCATTGATATGGATTCTGGGTAAGCAAAGTCGCCAACTTTGGGTAGCGGTAACTCGAGCTTGGTCTTGAGGCACCGGCCGAGTTAGTAAGGAAAGTGGTAGAGGAAGTATTGGATACAAAATTAAGGAAATTAGGGAAGCGCTTCAAGCGGGGTGCTTGGAGTGTAAGAAAAGGAAGGATTCTAGTTCTCGAAAAACCAAGCCTCGATTACGTGAAACATGTTAAGGCACGACCAAACTATCCAATCTGCAAAGACTACAACGGACGTCATTCGGTGAATGCCATAGGAAGACAGGAGCATGTCGTAGATGTGGGTCCAAGGAGCATCGAGCTCGGGATTGCCAAGTTTGTTTTATTTAAATATATATTACGAGTTGTATGCGTGCACGATAAACGTTTCCTTATTTCGGTAATTAGATGTTACGGGTCGTACTAAGAATTATTTTTAATCGAGTCTTGTGATGAAAGCATAGTGGTTTGACTTGAGTAATACTGGTTAGTTGATAGTTTGAAATTTCGAGGACGAATTTTTTTAAGGAGGTAGAGTTGTAACATCCTGAATTTGGGGCCTAGAAGAGTTGGGTTTTGAGTGCAGGATTGAATAGAAGAAAACCCGAATAATTAGGAAGTTTTAAATATTATCGTTTAGAAAAAATTTATTTTATTAAATTACCACTAGAAAATTTTTATTGTATTTATTATTACGGATATTTTAAATTTTTATAAAATTTTAATTAGTATTATGAGATAAAATTATTATTGTTAGAAAAATATTCTTGTATGTATGTTTGAAAATTTTATGAAAATTATTATTATTTCTTGTATTATTGATATTTGAAATTTTTATTATTAGATATATTTATAAAATTATTATTATTATCGGAAAGGAAAAAAATATTAGTTGTAATGCCTTGATTTTGGGATTTTTTTGGGTTTTTGTGATTTTAGTAAATCTTGAAATTTTCATGTTCTAAATATTGGAATTATGTTTAAATGTGTTAGTAGACCTTTAGAAGGCCCAAGACTAAGCTAAACACGGTAAAATATCAAGGTGGGATTTTTAAGTGAATAGGAGATTTGGTTAAGTGGGCTTTTAAGAAGAACTGCGTAAGTTATGACACAAATAAGGCCTTGGTGAAGTGGCAAGGTGGCGCCACTAAGTTCCTAATAAAAGTGGTGCACAGGAAGGATTTGGAGGTCCAGGTTCAAGTTGTAAGGTAGGCATATTGTTTTCTTTTAATTTTTAGGCATGTACTAGGCATGTGATCACACAAGTAAATTTCGACAAGGGCCATAGAGATGGGCGATTGATCTAATTTAATATTAGGGTTAGGTTCTTTTCTTTTCTATCTTGGAGAATTAGGGTTAGCCACAAAAAGCTTTCTTTCATCTTTTACGAATTCTCACAAAGCCAAAAGCACAAGTCTATTTCTCATTGTGCGAATTTTCTTCTTCTCTTTCCTCCATGTTTTCTCTTCCTTTATGCTTCTCCTTCTAGCCAAAACCTTGACCATCTTATTCACCTTCCTTGTCGATCCCATCTTCCATTAAACCTTCATCACCAATCGCCATTAAAAGGCGAAATCACGAAAACTCACTACTTGTGCCGATTTCTCCAAAGCCAAATCCTTGATATTTTTGTTCCTTGTGATCAACATTAATCTTCTCTAAACCTTTAATATCCGTAAACAACGTTATTCCAAGGTTATAGCCTCAAACCATCATCTTCTTCATCACCTAAAAAGCGAAATACCATAGATTTAGGGACTTATAGCGAAACTTTAGATCTTCTAGATTCGAGTTCTACCATCGTTTAGAGGATAAATCGCATCGGATCTACGTAGAAATCAAAGAGGAACAAGTGGTAAGTGCTCATCACTTGGATCTAGTCTTATTTTACAACTTGAAAAAGCGAAATCCCTAAAATCTAGGGAGGTC
Organism: Gossypium arboreum; assembly: GCF_025698485.1. Taxonomy (NCBI): domain Eukaryota; kingdom Viridiplantae; phylum Streptophyta; class Magnoliopsida; order Malvales; family Malvaceae; genus Gossypium; species Gossypium arboreum. Next base: position 97,096,004 of record NC_069070.1, on the reverse strand, counting down.
ATCGATTTGGGCATGTGGCTCTAAAGGCTTTTAACGATGTTTTCTATCAATGATTAGTGTCTTCTTAAGTGTTGGATTGAAGGCGTGGGAGTTGGAGGAATCGGATTAGGAGATAGCTATCGACTTTGGTAAAAAGGTAAGGTTTCAAAGGCTTTTTAGGGATATGGTTCGATCATGGATAAGTAAGTTTTGGGGTTTAGTGATTATGGTTTGTAAATAAGAACGTGCTAATAAATTGTAGGACATCGAAGGGATCTCGGGCGATCGTCGCAAATCAGGTGTGTACCGAACACCCTTTCTTAGTTCAATTCGGCAAAAGCCGAAATGCCGAAATTCCGGCATTTCATGGTCATGTGAGTGTGCGAATGCTCTCAAGGCATAGAGTAATTGTTAGATCTGGCACCGCAAGGTGGTAAGCACGTTCGCGTGACGTTTTAGTGTATTTCGGAAAAAGGGGCTCGATGGTAAAACGGGCCCAATAGGCTACGGACCAATATGGGTAAGAGATGGGCAAATTAGCTCATTAGGTAGATGGTGGAATCAAATTGCATAAAACGATAAAATTACTGAATTAGCTTGTGTAGCAACAGAGATCACGAAATTACCCCTAAAGAGCAAAATTACCGATATACCCCTAGGGTTTTAAATTGGCTGAACTGCATGATTGATCAATGTTGTATTTTACATGATATGCTTTTATTAATATCTGTTGCATGGGGTTGGGGTATTAATGGAGGAAATCTTGAAAGTGGTTCATCCACGTCTTGGAGGCTTTGCCTCAATGACTGAATTTGAGCGGCGTTCTTTAAGCTGTGAATGTGTAGGTTGGGTGGGTTGAGATATTCCCACATGGTGTGTAGGGTTGGTGCAGGCGGTGTAGCGGTTGGTGGGTTGAGTAGTCTCCCCAGATGGGCTTGCATTCATTATTACTGTTGTTACACATGTTACTGAACTGGGCCTATGGGCCACACTGTTATGTTAAAAAGGGCTAAGGCCTTGCTACTGTATTCTAAAAAGGGCTTCGGCCTACTGTGTACTGTTATCTGAATAGGGCTTAGGCCCAATGGGCTCGAGCTGAATTGGGCTTTGGATGGGTTTCAGATACACCGAGTTTTCCCAAACTCACCCCTTCCTCTTCCATCCTGCAGTGAGCCCTAGAATTGGTGGACTTGGAGCTGGGCGGGATTCAGAGTGGCCATGAAGATAAATTGCCGATTTTAAAGAAGTTTAGCCTTTAATTGGATTATTTTATTTTTATTATGCTTAAAGTTGTAATAAGGCCGCTATTTTTAATTACTTTTATTGTGGGGATTATTAAACTGGCTAGCACTAGGGTTCGTTTTATAAAATCTACTTGTTTTAAAAAGATCATGATGACGCAAAAGTTTCCTCAAAGTAAATGTTTTCCCAAGAAAAATAAATAATTTAAGCAAACGTTTTGCAACCTTAATCATTTTCTTAAGATGGTCATAATCAAGCGGTTTTCTCAAAATTATACAAGATGTTAGAGTGTGGCAATGGCGGTGTGCATGTCTAGGATTGGATCCAAGAGAGCTTGGTACTTAGCGGTCAACGGACTCACCTCCTCTTTTTCTGGTTTCCTACACGGTGCACGATTTCCATTCACTTTAACCTTCTTTTAAAAGTATCTTTACAACACCAACTCAGCTTTTCCAAACTAAGTGTTTTGAGCGAACCAATGTGGCGCATCGATCCGGTCATAACATCCAGTGGGTTTGGGGTGTTACATTTAGTGGTATCGAGCCTAGGTTGCAACAACTCGGTACGTGGATCGAGTCCAAAATATTTTCAAAAAAAAAATTAGGCCTAAGAAGGGTATTTTGGGAAGGCGATTTTTCAAGATGTTCAAGTTTTTCTATTTGTTAAGCGGGGTTAAATCAATAGTTTTAAAATAAAAGTGTTTTCAAATCAAATCTTTTTTCAATAAACAAAAACATGGGTTTTATGGATGATCGAGAAGTGGCACATTGAATCCCGGCACCAAGTCTGTAAGTATTTACATTAGTCATATTACCTTTGTATTAAGATATTATTGTAGATAGAATCGAGACCATATCATGACATTATAACTAGGGCAACCCTAAAAACTCTAGAATCCGAGGCGTAGCTAGGCTATGATTACGTGAAAATAGAAACTTGAAAATACTATCTCTGCATAAGACATGTGAATAAATAGTAAAATATTTGAGACCTTTGTAGTTATTTGATATGTGTCTTTGGTAATGTAGAGCATTGATATGGATTCTGGAGTGGCGAGTCGCCAACTTTGGGTAGCGGTAACTCGAGCTTGGTGCTGAGGCCTTGGCCGAGTTAGTAAGGAAAGTGGTAGAGGAAGTATTGGATACAAAAATTAAGGAAATTAGGGAAGCGCTTCAAGCGGGGTGCTTGGAGTGTAAGAAAAGGAAGGATTCTAGTTCTCGAAAAACCAAGCCTCGATTACGTGAAACATGTTAAGGCACGACCAAACTATCCAATCTGCAAAAGACTACAGCGGACGTCATTCGGTGAATGCCATAGGAAGACAGGAGCATGTCGTAGATGTGGGTCCAAGGAGCATCGAGCTCGGGATTGCCAAGTTTGTTTTATTTAAATATATGTTACGAGTTGTATGCGTGCACGATAAGCGTTTCCTTATTTCGGTAATTAGATGTTACGGGTCGTACTAAGAATTATTTTTAATCGAGTCTTGTGATGAAAGCATAGTGGTTTGACTTGAGTAATACTGGTTAGTTGATAGTTTGAAATTTCGAGGACGAATTTTTTTAAGGAGGGTAGAGTTGTAACATCCCGAATTTGGGGCCTAGAAGAGTTGGGTTTTGAGTGCAGGATTGAATAGAAGAAAACACGAATAATTAGGAAGTTTTAAATATTATCGTTTGAGAAAAAATTTATTTTATTAAATTACCACTAGAAAATTTTTATTGTATTTATTATTATGGATATTTTAAATTTTTATAAAATTTTAATTAGTATTATGAGATAAAATTATTATTGTTAGAAAAATATTCTTGTATGTATGTTTGAAAATTTTATGAAAATTATTATTATTTCTTGTATTATTGATATTTGAAATTTTTATTATTAGATATATTTATAAAATTATTATTATTATCGGAAAGGAAAAAAAATATTAGTTGTAATGCCTTGATTTTCGGATTTTTTTGGGTTTTGTGATTTTAGTAAATCTTGAAATTTTCATGTTCTAAATATTGGAATTATGTTTAAATGTGTTAGTAGACCTTTAGAAGGCCCAAGACTAAGCTAAACACGGTAAAATATCAAGGTGGGATTTTTAAGTGAATAGGAGATTTGGTTAAGTGGGCTTTTAAGAAGAACTGCGTAAGTTATGACACAAATAAGGCCTTGGTGAAGTGGCAAGGTGGCGCCACTAAGTTCCTAATAAAAGTGGCACACAGGAAGGATTTGGAGGTCCGGGGTTCAAGTTGTAAGGTAGGCATATTGTTTTTCTTTTAATTTTTAGGCATGTACTAGGCATGTGATCACACAAGTAAATTTCGACAAGGGCCTTAGAGATGGGCGATTGCTCTAATTTAATATTAGAATTAGGTTCTTTTCTTTTCTATCTTGGAGAATTAGGGTTAGCCACTGAAAGCTTTCTTTCATCTTTTCGAATTCTCACAAAAGCCGAAAACACAAGTCTATTTCTCATTGTGCGAATTTTCTTCTTCTCTTTTCCTCCATGTTTTCTCTTCCTTTATGCTTCTCCTTCTAGCGAAACCTTGACCATCTTATTCACCTTCCTTGTCGATCCCATCTTCCATTAAACCTTCATCACCAATTGCCATTAAAAGGCGAAATCACGAAAACTCACTACTTGTGCCGATTTCTCCAAAGCCAAATCCTTGATATTTTTGTTCCTTGTAATCAACATTCATCTTCTCTAAACCCTTAATATCTGCTCGACAGCGTTACTCCAAGGTTATAGCCTCAAACCATCATCTTCTTCATCACCTAAAAAGCGAAATACCATAGATTTAGGGACTTATAGCGAAACTTCAGATCTTCTAGATTCGAGTTCTACCATCATTTAGAGGATAAATCGCATCGGATCTACGTAGAAATCAAAGAGGAACAAGTGGTAAGTGCTCATCACTTTAGATCTAGTCTTATTTTACAACTTGAAAAAGCGAAATCCCTAAAATCTAGGGAGGTCATCGATTTGGGCATGTGGCTCTAAAGGCTTTTAGCGATGTTTTACATCAATGATTAGTGTCTTTTTAAGTGTTGGATTGAAGGCGTGGGAGTTGGAGGAATCGGATTCGGAGATAGCTATCGACTTTGGTAAAAGGTAAGGTTTCAAAGGCTTTTTAGGGATATGGTTCGATCATGGATAAGTAAGTTTTGGGGTTTAGTGATTATGGTTTGTAAATAAGAACTGTGCTAATAAATTGTAGGACATCGAAAGGGATCTCGGGCGATCGTCGCAAATCGGTGTGTCTAGAACACCCTTTCTTAGTTCAATTCGGCAAAAGCCAAATGCCAAAATTCGGTATTTCATGGGCATGTGAGTGTGCGAATGCTCTCAAGGCATAGAGTAATTGTTAGATCTGGCACCGCAAGGTGGTAAGCACGTTCAGCGTGGCGTTTTAGCGTATTTCTAAAAAGGGGCTCGATGGTCAAATCGGGCCCAATGGGCTTACGGACCAATATGGGTAAGAGATGGGCAAATTATCCTGTTAGGTAGATGGTGGAATCAAATTGCATAAAACTGATAAAATTACTGAATTAGCTTGTGTAGCAACGTGATCACGAAATTACCCTAAAGAGCAAAATTACCGATATACCCTAGGGTTTTAAATTGGTGAACTGCATGATTGATCAATGTTGTATTTTACATGATATGCTTTTATTAATATCATTGCATGGGGTTGGGGTATTAATGGAGGAAGTCTGAAAGTGGTTCATCCACGTCTTGGAGGCTTTGCCTCAATGGACTGAATTTGAGCGTTCTTTGTTAAGCTGTGTGTGTGTAGGGTGGGTGGGTTGAGATATTCCCCACATGGTGTGTAGGGTTGGTGCAGGCGGTGTAGCGGTTGGTGGGTTGAGTAGTCTCCCGGATGGGCTTGCATTCATTATTCTTGTTGTTACACATGTTCTCGAATGGGCCTATGGGCCACATTTGTTATGTTAAAAGGGCTAAGGCCTTGCTCTTGTATTCTAAAAGGGCTTGACCTCTGTGTCTTGTTATCTGAATAGGGCTTAGGCCCAATGGGCTCGAGCTGAATTGGGCTTTGGATGGGTTTCTGTATACACTGAGTTTTCCCAAACTCACCCTTTTCCTCTTCCATCCTTGCAGGTGAGCCCTAGAATTGGTGGACTTGGAGCTGGGCGGGATTCAGAGTGGCCATGAAGATAAATTGCCGATTTTAAAGAAGTTTAGCCTTTAATTGGATTATTTTATTTTTATTATGCTTAAAGTTGTAATAAGGCCGCTATTTTAATTACTTTTATTGTGGGGATTATTAAACTGGCTAGCACTAGGGTTCGTTTTATAAAATCTACTTGTTTTAAAAGATCACGATGACGCAAAAGTTTCTGAAAGTAAATGTTTTCCCAAGAAAAATAAATAATTTAAGCAAACGTTTTGCAACCTTAATCATTTTCTTAAGATGGTCATAATCAAGCGGTTTTCTCAAAATTATACAAGATGTTAGAGTGTGGCAATGGCGGTGTGCATGTCTAGGATTGGATCCAAGAGAGCTTGGTACTTAGCGATCTGACGGACTCACCTCCTCTTTTTCTGGTTTCCTACCGGTGCACGCTTCCATTCACTTTAACCTTCTTTTAAAAGTATCTTTACAACACCAACTCAGCTTTTCCAAACTAAGTGTTTTGAACGCACCAATGTGGCGCATCAGATCCGGTCATAACGTCCAGGCTGGGTTTGGGGTGTTACACCACAACCACTAGACCACAAGCTTCATTGTGTCATTTATTTACCACAATAATTTAAAAAGCCTTCATCCAAGCACCCAGGGTTTTATTCACTTATTACCAAAATTTTTGCTAAAGCCCAGGTTTGAACCCAAGATTTCTCCAACACTTCTCAGGGCCATTAACCACTAAAGAAGACATTTAATTCTGTCATTTCCTTGTATAATTAAATGCTTATATACAACCTCTTTACGGACCCATACTAAAGGCCCAAATTCGGGGCGTTACATGGTACCTGGTACTACTTTGATTTTGATAGCTCCGTATAGAATGGCTGTGACACCCTTAATGTGACCCTAGTCGGAAAGTGGTTTCGGGACCACAAAACCGAGTCATAAAAATAATTAACCGTCATATTTGATGCTTATTATATATATATATGCATGTGTGAAAATTTCATGTTTGAATTTTTTTAATTGTAAGTGAATTTTATTAAATAGGACTTATGTGAGAAAATTTAGAAATGTGCTAGGCAAATGTTAAAGTGGCCTATTGATGCATGTTAGAAAATGCTTGTCCTTGCATGTCAAATTACCCAAAACTTTAGGTAATGGCCGGCAATGCTATGGGTTAAAGCATATTATAAACATTTTGTGTTAATGTTTTATGTTGAAATAATAAAATAAAAGGTTAGTAATAAAGTAATGAAAAGGGAGGGTGATGAAAACAAAGTTGTCTCATCCATGCTCCCCATTCTTAGTGACTTGAGGAAGGAAGAAGAAGAGGATTCTCTTGCTTCATGTTCGGTTGGTTGATGTTTAGGAAGAGGTATGTTTGATGTTATTTCATGAAATTCATGCATATTTCTTGATGTTGGTTTAAATTCTTTTGCTATTTGATGGAGATGATACTCGGCCATGGGTGTTGTCTTCTTGGTTGGTGTTTGATGTTGTGGTGATGTGGCATGAAGATGATTGAGTTTGAGTGCTTAATAAAAAGGATGGGTCTTAACAACTTCATGAAGTATTCGGCCATGGTGCTAAAATGTTGTATTGTGTTTAAACTTAGAATTTTTAATTATATGGATGTGTTAAGTTGCTTGAAATGTTAGATTAATTTGAACTCATCATCGAGTTCTTTAGGCAACCCATGTTAAAAATTTCGGTATTGAGATGCCTAGAACTTTCGGCCATAGTAGCTATGGAGAAATAAGGTTTTTGTTTCTTGTTAAATTGGATGTATCTTGTTGTATGAGTGCTTGAACAAACTATGATTAAATAGATGCATAGATGCAAGGTGGGAAGAATTGGCTATTATGCTTGATACTAATGCGAATATGAGAATGTTGTACTTAAAAATGTAGGTGAACATGACAAGTGTATTGACTTAGGGCATAAAGGATATGAAAATTTGGTATTTATTTTGATTGTGTGTGTATGACCATGGATAATTGGCTGCACAAATATTATAAATACATAATGTATGTTAAATTTATTAAGCTACAAAACATTATACATGATCGGCCAAGGTAAATTATTTGAGTAAAATATATCTTGATGGTACATTTCGGCTAGTATAAAATGTATATGGATGTCGTATGACTATGTTTAATTTGGGAAGTAAATTGTTTGATTTAGCTCAAGAGCCTAGAGGATCAAAGTTGGATAAGGGAAAGGAAAAAGTGATCGAATAGCCGTCGTAATCGTTCGGCAACTTCCGAGGTAAGTTTTAAGTGATTAAACGTTGAGTAAATTCAATCATAATAGGACATAATGAGTTGATTTAATAAGATATGATGTGGCCATGATATGTCTTAAACTCAAATGGTAAGTTCATAAGTGTTTGGACTTGGAAATTTAAGAGCAAATTGTAATAATTTGCTTAGGACAGAAGCAGTAATGTGATTTTAGAAAATCACTATAAATTGTTGGTGTGGAATTATAGGCTGAATAAAATATGTATTCAAAGCTTAATTAGTCTAGTTTCTTATAAAAGAGACCATGTAAGCAAAGAAATTTCCGATAAAGAGATATTTAGAGTTGTGTGAGACAGTGTCGAATGACTCAAAATCCCTGTTCTGTTTTAGAAAATCATTATAATTTGTAAAAAATGGTTATAAGATAAAATTTATATTCTTAGACTCCTTAATGAGTCTAGTTTCAAATGAAATCAAATAGAACATATTTTGAATTCTGTACAATGATAAATTTGATTCGTAGTGAAGAGTGGTCAGATTAGTCAAACAGTGAAACAGGGGAAATTTTAAGAAAAATCTGGTATTGATTGGCCAAACCTAAAATTCTGAAAATTTTATGGATGGAATATATATGAGTCTATATTCAGAGAAAATTAACGGCAATTGATTTTGAGTTTTTTAGCTCCAGTTATAAATAATTTAGTGACTATTGCTTAGGAAAACAACTTGTAGTGAATATGTGAATTTGTTGTAAACATTGATGAAACTATTTGAGTTGCTTATAAGCTATTGCTGAAATTGATGTACAAGATAAATATATATGTGTGTAGTAAAGCCGAATGGCTAATGTGAAATATGTATGAGATATGTATATGTGGTAAAGCCGAATGGCTAGTGTGAAATATGTATGAGATATGTATATGTGGTAAAGCCGAATGGCTAGTGTGAAATATATATGAGATATGTATATGTGGTAAAGCCGAATGGCTAGTGTGAAATATGTATGAGATATGTATATGTGGTAAAGCCGAATGGCTAATGTAAAAAATATATGAGATATGTATATGTGGTAAAGCCGAATGGCTAATGTGAAATATGTATGAAATATGTATATGTGGTAAAGCCGAATGGCTAGTGTGAAATATGTATGAGATATGTATATGTGGTAAAGCCGAATGGCTAGTGTGAAATATGTATGAGATATGTATATGTGGTAAAGCCGAATGGCTAGTGTGAAATATGTAGGAGATGTGTGTATATTGTGGCCGAATTACCAAATGTGAAAGGTGTGTATTATTAGATATTTGATGAGGCAAATGAATTACAAATATGACGATCGATGTGAATGTTGTAACATGTGATTAAATGTACATGAAACTTGAAATATATTCCGTAAGACCCGATGACTACGTGTGGAGATTATGTCCGGTAAGACCCGATGACTACGTGTGGAGATTTTGTCCGGGTAAGACCCGATGACTACGTGTGGAGATTATGTCCGGTAAGACCCGATGACTACGTGTGGAGATTTTATGCAGGTAAGACCCGATAACTACGTGTGGGGACTATTCGAGCTAAAGATTTATTTGAAGATTCGAGTAAAGCATAAGATTATCGACTTCACGGTAACAATTGGTAATAAATCGTTCAATGCGTTAAGTTGGTCGGTATGTATTTTGAGATTATATTTAAGCTTGATTTGGACTAAATCACAAGGTCGTTATATGATGCATATGTGAGTAAAGCAATAAGGCATTCTATGATTATTGTGCGTTTGGTCAATGTGGAAAGTTAGGTGAAAATATGTAATGTACCTATGTTTATAAGAGATCACTATTAAGTGAGAATTTATCGCCTATTATATATGATGAGATGTGCATATTCGGTAAAGGGATGGTATGCTAGAAGAAAGAGTGAAATAAAATACGAACAACTATGTTATAATTTGATTGTTATCTGTTGACATTGCTTAAAACTTACTAAGCATTGTAATGCTTACTCCGTTTACTTTGTTTCCTCTGTTTTATAGATCTCATTTGGAAGCTACAGGGCTCAAGGATCGTCGACAACTAGTCACACTATCACTATCCTTTGCTTATTCTTGTTATGTTTTGAATTATTTTATGGCATCTAAAGAATAGACCGATGGTAGAAGAATATTTTGGTTAATGTATATAAGCCATGCGAAAATGGCATCTTTTGAATGTGTACTTATAGAAGTTAAATTGTATCCTGATTGTCTTTAGTATTTACCTAAAGGAACATTCTTTATAAAAAAATTCAAAATTTTCTTTGTTGGGATATGAGTTTCAAGTCCGATAATGCCCCTTTACCTATTCCGGCGACGGATAATGGATAGGGGTGTTACATTTTATTGGTATCAAAGCTATGGTTTAGTCTATTCTAGGACTAACGTAGCACGCGTGAGTCTATTTATACATGCCATAAAGTGATAAAGTGATAGTGTGATGATTTTTGACTATTAAAATGTGTTTGTTGTATTGTAATGAATTTTGATCCCGATCGAGCTGTAGCAAGCTTTTGACTATGAGAATTTGCGATATAACTTCACTTGGATATGCTTAAATCATTAAGTTGATCAGGTACGTATCATGTACTCGTATTTGAATTTTGATTTGGATTGAATTATAAGGGTATAAGTGATGCAATTTTGAAAGAGTGTTACGACTATAAATGTGATCTTTATATGTGGCTATGGGCCGAAAGTTGAATGGTCGATAAGCATGTTGTGTTTGTATTCAAGTAATGTAAATGATATACTAATGTGTATTGTTATATATGTATATGTATATGAGAATTGAGAGTTATATATCCGGGCTAAGTCCCAAGAGCATTCGTCTTTGGTGTTATATCCGGCTAAGTCTGAAGAGCATTCGTCTTTGGTGTTATATCCGGCTAAGTCCCAAGAGCATTTGTGCTAGTGTTATTAGGGCTAAGTCCTGAAGAGCATTCGTCTTTGGTGTTATATCCGGCTAAGTCGAAGAGCATTCGTCTTGGTGTTATATTCGGGCTAAGTCCGAAGAGCATTCGTCTTTGGTGTGATATCCGGGCTAGGTCGAAGAGCAATCATCTTTGGTGATGTGTATTCGGACGCCGTGCCTAGTGAAGCTTCGTCTGCAGTAATTTGAGCAAAGTTTAAGTGTTCATTACTATCTGAATTCAAATTTAAATGAAAGGATATGTTTAAAAGTGTACATACATGATGTTTATAGACTTGGTTAAGTCATTTCAATGGGTAACAACAAATGAATAGGGGCACTATATGTGCAAATGATTAGAAACCTTGAGTGCGAGTTCTTCAACCGAGCACTATGTGCGCGAGATCGATCGATGAACATTAAGTGAGTAAAACAAGATTCATGTAAGACCTCGTATGGAGCGAAGGCATTGATTTAAGATGGTGGATATGTTGTTAAGAAATGAATTCATGTTATAAATGTGTTCTGATTTAGTTTATGGAATGCTTGGTATATGAAGTCATATGTGCTATTGCTAAATGACCCTATTTTTGTTAATCATGTTCAAGAAATTATTTCTATTAAGTTCGACATTTGAAAGTCTGTAAAATTTTTGATGAATCTTGATAATTTTGGATATGTGGGTTATGTGCTAAAATAAATCCCATGCGGTATACTATATGAGGCTTTATGCCAAATCGATTGTATACTGGGTATCGTTAACTGATGATTGAATGTGCTAAATGAATTCAATGTTCAGGTTTGTGGAAGTTGATTTTACATTGGAAATAGGTTAAGTTGAATAGTGAGATATGATGGAGTTATAAAGGATATTTAATGGGATGTTTGAGTATATGTGTACTTTCGGTCGAGTCTGACTTATACATGAATGAAAATGTGGGTTACAAATATGTGGGTTGATGATGTGAATTATACATGTTAATATGTGCTTAATATGTGTTTGAAATGCATTTGTGAATTAAATTAAGTGATTATTGCTTATGAAATCAAGAAAACGAAATATATGTGCATACTTGTAGAAATGTTTATGTATTTGTTTTAAGATAAGAAAATGATTTTATACATCGATGCGAAATCAGTAATGAATTACAATTGCTATCAATGAGCTAATATTTATATGGATATAATTCAATAAGAGGACGTTATCCTAAACTAGGCATCGGTAGAAATTTTCGGGGACGAAAATCCCTAAAGGGGGGAAGAGTTGTGACACCCCTAATGTGACCCTAGTCGAAAAGTGGTTTCGGGACCACAAAACCGAGTCATAAAAATAATTAACCGTCATATTTGATGCTTATTATATATATATATGCATGTGTGAAAATTTCATGTTTGAATTTTGTTAATTGTAAGTGAATTTTATTAAATAGGAATTATGTGAGAAAATTTAGAAATGTGCTAGGCAAATGTTAAAGTGGCATATTGATGCATGTTAGAAAATGCTTGTCCTTGCATGTCAAATTACCCAAAACTTTATGTAACACCCCGTACCCGAGTCCATTACCGAAGTCGAACACAAGGTGCACACAGACTTATTTTCACAGTCCATTTAAAAATTTCCAGACAAGCTGGCTACTGCGTCACTATCGCCTTAAAAATCATATCTTGAGTTTCAAAGCTCGGAAATAAGTTTCGTAATTTTTCCCTAAAACTAGACTCATATGTCCATCTACATATTTTTTTATGTGCGGGAGCAGGCGCTACACTCTCAAGATCATCAGCTACCGCTCGGTCGGGATCGGGATCCATTACTATAAATAAACACATTTGCAAATGTCAGAAATCACCACACTATCAAATAATCACATAAAATGGCATGTATAGCTAGACCCAAACGCATTACGGTAGTCCTAGAATCGACTAAACCGTAGCTCGATACCAATAAAATTGTAACACCCGTGCACTGAGTCCGTTCTCGAGTCGAACACAAGGTGCACAGACTTAACTTAATTATTTTCACAGTCCATTTAAAAATTTCCAGACAAGCTGGTTACTACATCACTGTCGCCTTAAAAATCATATCTTGAGTTTCAAAACTCAGAAATCAGTTTCATAATTTTTCCCTGAAACTAGACTCATATGTCCATCTACATATTTTTTTCTAGAATTTTTGGTCAGGCCAATTAGTACATTTTATTAGTTAAAGTCTCCCCTAATCCAGGGTTTGACTACACTAACCTTCACGCATTACGAATTGGATATCTCCCTGTACAGGGCTTCAATACTGATGCCGTTTGTTTCTATAGAAACTAGACTCAAGGAGGAATCTATACATATATGGCATGACTCCTAATTATCTCTGGTTAATTTAAAATGAATTTCCAAAGTCGGAACAGGGAATCCAGAAACCGTTCTGGCCCTGTTTCACGAAAACCTAAATATCTCTTAACATACAACTCATATGACCGTTTCGTTTCTTCCATATGAAAGTATATTCATCAAGGTTCATTTAAATAGTTTATTCACTATTTAATTCTATTTCTGCTATTTTTAGTGATTTTTCACATCCACACCACTGCTGCTGTTAGCATCTGTTTTCAAGGTAAACTTTACCTATTTCGTGGTTTCCATGGACCAACTAGAGTTTTGTCATACATAGGTCCACATATGATCATATTTAGCCATTCCAAGGGCTGATCATTTTCCAACACTTCCATTCCAGTCCATAGTCACATCATGAAACCATATATACATACATAAACACAAATGGTCTAATGCCATACTCCACCTCTACGAGCCATTTTCGCATGGCTGTACACACATACATCACAAAACGTACTTGGAAAACAGCAAAGGGTAGTCCTATACATGCCATTTCAAAGCTCAACCAAAATTGTACCAAAGGGGCTTTGATAGTGTGGGAGACTTGACTTCCAAAATCCAGTCCGATGGTGACGAGCCAAAATCTATAAAACAGAGAACAAAGAAACGGAGTAAGCAATTTATGCTTAGTAAGTTTTGAGCAAGGGATTCCATGTAACATCTTGATTTTTGGGTTTTCGCGATTCTTGATATTTTAAGTAACTTTCTAAAATTTGGTATGTGATTATGGAATTCATAATGTGGGTATGTTAATGGGCTTATGGAAGGCCCATGAGTTGGCCAAAACCCGGAAGAATTTTTAAAATTTTGGACTTAGGAGTTAGGGGTTACGGCTAGGTGCCCTTATATTAAATTGTGGGTAAAATGTATCACAAAAAGAGCTTTGGTAAAGTGGCAAGGGTGGCGCCACTAAGCTCCTAAAAAGGTGGCGTGTGGAGCATAAGGGAAGTCACAGGTTCGATTTCTTGTGTTGGCAAATAAGAGGATTTATTTTTATGTGCGGGAAGGGTAAGTGTTGGAACCTAAGTGGATTACGTAAGAGGAGAGTTGGATCAAGTCAAATGCATAAATTAAGGAGGGATAAGGGAGAGATTTTAGGGGTTTGAGTGAAGGATAGAGCTTAGCCGTTTGGAAGGGAGATTTGAGAGGGATTTTCGGCGAAGGGTATTAGGCTAGTTAATTTCGGCATTAGGTGCGAGTGTGCCGATTTCTTCTTTGGTATGTAGCCTTCTTCTCTTTCTTTCTCCTCTTGCCGATTGTTCTTAAGCTAATCCTCTCTTTTCTCTTTCGTTATTTCTTCCACAAACTCTCTACTTCTTATTCTTCCTCTCTTTCGTTTATAGTAAAAGCCGAACCTATCATTCTTCTTGTTTCTAACCGAATATCAATAAGCCAAATCCCGAAGGAGTCAAAGGAAGTCGATTGCTCTATAAAGGTATACACTTGTTTTTTTTTCTCTTTTCTTTTTAGCCGATTCTTGTTATTTTAAAAATCCTTTCAACTCTTTTGTCAACACCCTTTTTGGTCCATAACCACTTTTTCTTCAGTGACCCAAAAGCCAAAAGCACAGCACCCTTGGGTGACTTGGTGGCCGATTCGTAGGATCCTTGTGGTTCGGGTTCTGCTAGTGTTTTAGAGTTGCGACTGCGTTGAATCGGAGTTAACACGGGACTGAAACCGTTTGGGTAAGTGAACCTTGGTAAGTGCTCGTAGCTTTAATCAATTCAATATTAGGGAGTTTAAGAAAAGCCGAAACCTCTCTAATTTAGGGAGATGGCCGAATATGGGCATAGACTTTATGGGGTCTTCTTTTAATATTTTTGGTTTATTTATTGAAGGAGCAGCAAGGTGTAGTGTCGTTTTGGAGTAGCTTGGATCGCCGGAGTAGCTAGGCCTAGTCGTCAATCGCGACAAAGGTAAGGTGCCTAAGGCCATTATGGATGGTGGCCGAATGTGTAAGTGCTAATATTGGAAAGTTCATAATTTGGTTCAATTATTGCGAGCTGATCTATTTAACAATGGATTATAGGAGAAATCGTGTAGGAGATCTCGTCAAGGAATATCGCAAATCGGTGTGTAACGAACCCTTTTCATAGCTTAAAGCGATAAATGCGAAAAGCGAAATCAAAATTACGGCATTTCGAGGACTTATGAACAGCGAATGCTCACTAGTTAGTTAGAATCGATGAGGCGATGATCGAGAACGATAGAAACGGTAAGAGTGTGATTTTTGGCGTTCTTGGTAAGTTGGGCCTCGAGGGTCGAAGTGGGGCCCATTAAACTTCGGGCCCATTTGGGTAAAATTGGTAGTAAACGAAAATCATTATATGGCATGATAAGACTGTTAAAACCGTTATGGAATATAGGCTAAATGGGCGAGATGACGAAATTGGCTAAGTAGGGCCCATTAAGGGTTTTAGGCCCAATAACTCGTTTAAGCTAAAAATGGGCGAGAATCACTGTTTGCACCCATGAATTGTTAAGTAATCATTAATAAACATGGAAACCCTAATTTTTGGTAAAATTACAATATTACCATTATACCATGAAAATGACCGTTTTGCCCCTAGGTAAAAATGACCATTATACCCCTAGGGTTTATGTATGATTTTAATACATGGGATTTTGATAAATATGGTATGTATGATATGCACATGAAATGTATGATATGCACATGATATGTATGATATGCACATGAGGTAATCATAAATGCATTGGGTTGGGTTTTATATGGATGGAGGAAGTGAAAAGGGCTTATGCCCCGATTATAAAAGGGCTTATGCCCGATTATTGAAAGGGCTTTGGCCCCAATTATTAAAGAGGCTAGGCCTCTAGTTATATGATAAAGCGACTATCTTTGCCGATGGAGAGTTTGGCGGGGTGGGTCGAGTTAATCCCACATGGTGTGTTGGTTGAATGCGGTGGAGAGTAGCGGATGGTGGGTTGAGTAGTCTCCCCAAATGGGTTGCATTCTTTCATTGAAATTATATGTGACATTGAAATGGGCCTAAGGGCCATACCGTTTCTGATAAAGGCTTGACCCGGTGTTATGAAATATGAAACATGAAAAGGCTTGACCCATATTATGAAATATGAAATATGAAAAGGGCTACTGACCCGAGTGCATGATTGAGATTGGATTTGGGCTTAGACCCAATAGGCCGTTATTGTTTTGGGCTCGAGAGGGCTTGTTGCACACTGAGTTTCAAACTCACCCCTTCCTTAACCTTGCGGTGAGCCTTGATGTGAGGACTTGGGCGGAGAGGATTGAAGTGGCCATGGTGATCATCTTTGGGCTTTTAAACAAGTATTGGTTTTCATTTTAATTACTTTAATTATTATTTACTTTTGGGTTGTAATAAGGCCAATTTTAACTTTCCTTTCATTTTTTTCCGGGATTATTTTAATTTTAATAACTTTAAAAGATTGGTTAATAATTATTCAAATGGGCTAGACTTAGGGCGTGTTTTCAAAAGCGATATTTGTTTTAAAATATCTCAACATCACGATTAATCGATTTATCAAAGGCGTCCACTTAAACAAATTTAAACTCGATATAACAAAGTGTGGCTATGGTTGTGGGCATGTCTAGGATTGGTTCCAATCAAAGAGCTTGGTACTTAGCGACCTTCATGGCTCACCTCCTCTCTCTCGGATACCTACGGTGCCCGACTTCCATACACTTTGTTAACTCAATAAAATATATGGTTTTAAAACATTAAAAGCGAAGCGTGGGTTTTCAACTCCAATGTGGCACGTCGATTCGGCCATAACGTCTGGTAGGGTTTGGGGTGTTACATCTAGTGGTATCGAGCCTAGGTTGCAACAACTCGGTGTGGATCGGGTCCAAAAAATGTTTTCGAAACTTAGGCCTAAGAAGGGTATTTTTGGAAAATAGTTTTGAAAAGTTCATTTTAAATATGGTTCTTGGAGAAATATAGGTAAAAGGGTACCAAATTTTTTACATTTTAAATCAAGAGTTCAAAATAAAGGGAGTTTTCAAATCAAAGTTTTCGAGTTTCTATTTTCGATAATCAAAAACATGTTTTCTAAATGGATTGGAGAAAGAAGTGGCGCCTTGAATCCCGGCACCAAGTCGTAAGTATATTTTCCTTACAATATATGATATTGATATTATGAATAGTCTTTGAGACCCTACTATGAGACTTTAGCTAGGGTAGAGTCAGTAAGCAGTAGGAATGAGGCGTAGCTAGGCTACGATGATCGAAAAATCCTTGAGCTGCTATATCTACATAAGACATTTTCTTAATAAGCGGTGGAGCGTTATACTAATTTCATAAAATTCATAAATCGAGATAATTCGATATGAGTACTAGAGGCTCGTGGGCGAGGCCGCGGGCGTGGTCGCGAAGGGTGCAAGTGAATCTTCATCCTCGGGGCATAGGCGGTGAGGAGCCCATTGTCATGCCAAGCAGCGGAGGCCGGGTCTTATGATCGAGGCTGCGGGGATGGCGCTTTATCCTAAGCCATGTTAAGGGTTTTAGAAAGAGTGGTGGAGCTAATCTTGGGACGGTGAATAAGGGGTCTATATCGGAGCGACTCAAGACCAACGAGCGGAGGTATTTAGGGTGTATCTGGGTGGCCCGAATGTGGCGAGAATATTGGTGGAGGCAACAAAGCGGATCATGGGCGACCTAGGCGCTCGGTGGAGCAAAAGTGAGAGGAGGCGTGTCATTGCTACGTGACGAGGCATACCGATGGTGGATCACCGTAAGGAGAGTACCCCAATTGAGCAAGTAACACAGGAATTGTTCAAAGCGCCTTTAAAGGGAGGTATGTTGGAGCAAGCTATGTGGATGCTCGTCGAAAGGAATTCTTGAATCGACTCAAGGTGATAAGGCATAGCAGTATGAGGCGAATTTTTGAGGTGAGTCGATATGCTAGTGGTATAGTGGCAACCGAATATGATCGCAATGTCCGCTTTGAGGATGGTCTCCGCGATGAGCTTAGGATATTGATAGCTCCACGGAAGGGCGTGGTTTTCTTTGCGTTGGTAGAAAAGGCTAAGATAGCCGAGGAGGTGAAGTGAGTGGCTGACGAATCGTGAGAAGGATCGACCAGTTCAAGAGAGATTTGAGACCCTCGAGTGCCACGAATCGAAGTGTTAAAGAGCAAGGATGGAGGAACTGGTTGGCGGTTCGATAAATACTATAGACCGCAGCTTGCGGGGCTGTGGTAGGGTGCATATGGGGAAGTCTTTGAAGCGAATGGAGCATGTTTTCGATGTGGGTCAAAAGAGCATAAGTTGAGAGAGTGTCCTCGGAGGACGGCTCGAGAGTGGCGGCGAGCAAAGGGATGTCCAACCACGGCAAGGAGGACCACCACCACGGAGGGTCGTGGGCAAGGTAGAGGTGGCAATGGTAATGGACGAGGGCGTGGGGCCCTGGCGAGGTGCTGGTCATCTTTGAAGCTCGACAACCGGCGTTAGTTTATCTTTGCACGACGTCGTGAGGAGGGTGATGCTCGATGTTATAAGCTGATACGTTCTTCATTCATAGCATGCCTTACATTTGCTTTGATTGATGTGGGTTCCACCCACTTGTATGTTGCTTGGGATGTATCGGGGTTTTGGATGTGCTTCACGAGAAGGCGTGAGTGGGGTATCGATAATAAGTCCATTAGGACATTCGGTTAAGGTAGATAAAATTTTTAGGCGATCAGTTAGGGACACAAGATAAAATCTTTGAAGGAGATTTGATGGAGCTGCCATTTGGGATTTTGATCTTATTCGGGAATGGATTGGTTAATTAAGCACAAAGCGACGTTGGATTGTGCGGCAAAGAGGATGGTACTAAGAACTACCAAGATGAGGAGATAATGGTCATAGGGGAACGAAGGGATTATTTATCCAATGTTGTTTCGGCGTTAAGAGCCGAGAGGTTGATCCGGAAAGGTTGTGAGGCGTACTTGGCCTTTGTGAGTCAAACGGGACTTGAGGAGATAATGGTGGAATCGGTTAGGACTATTAGGGAATTTCAGGATGTATTCCCAGATGAACTTCTGGATTACCCCGAATAGAAGTCGAGTTTGGAATCGACCGACTCTGGGAACGACTCTGTGTCCATTACACCTTATCGGATGGCACCAAAGGAGTTGGTAGAATTGAAAGCTCAGATTCAAGATCTCTTGGATGGAGGGTTTATAAGACCAAGTGTTTCCAGTAGGTGCACCGTCTTGTTAAGTAAAGAAGAAAGATGGGACTATGCGCTTGTGCATTGACTATCGGCAGTTGAATAAGCTGACTATTAAGAACAAGTATCCGTTACCAAGAATTGATGATCTGTTCGACCAACTAAAAGGAGCCTCGGTGTTTTCTAAAATCGACCTTGGTCGGGATATCATCAATTAAGAGTTAAAGAGGGATATTTATAAGGCGGTGTTCGGGACTCGTCACGGACATTACGAGTTTCGGTCATGCCATTTGGGTTGACTAATGCCGTGGCATTCATGGATCGATGAATCGGGTATTCCACCATACTTGGATCGGTTCATAGTCGTTTTTATTGATGATATCTTGGTGTATTCGGAAGCGGAAGAAGCATGATGAGCATCTTCGTGTAGTCTTTGCAAGTGTTAAGGGAGAAGCAACTTTATGCAAAGTTTAGTAAGTGCGAGTTTTGGTGAAGGAAGTTACCTTCTTGGGGCATGTTGTGTCTGCCGGGGATCAAGGTGGACCCTCGAAAGATTGAAGCAATTCGGAATGGAAGCCACCGAAGTCGGTAACGGAGATTCGAAGTTTTCTGGGGTTGGCAGGTTATTATCGGAGATTCGTGGAAGGATTTTCTGTGTTGGCAGCACCGTTAACGAAACTTATAAGGAAGGGAGCACCTTTTGTTTGGACAAATAAGCGACAAGAGGCTTTTGAGAGGCGAAGAAGGTTTTGTGAGCGCCGATTTGATTCACCAGTCGGTAAGGATTTCACTTGTGTCTGATGATCGTCACATGTAGGTTTGGGCGTATGTTGATGCAAGAGGGTAAAGTGGTCGCTTATGCTTCACTGACGACTTAAGCCACATGAGGTGAACTACCCTACTCATGACTTGGAATTGGCGTGATAATCTTTGCACTTAAGATATGGAGGCATTACGTATGGGGAGAAATGCATCATCTATACGGATCACAAGAGTCTTAAGTACTTGCGACTCAAAAGGAGTGAATCTTAGGCGTGAAGGTGGATAGAGTTGTTAAGGACTATGACTGCTCGATCGAGTATCATCCGTAAAAGCGAATGTCATGGCTGATCGCTAAGTCAAAGGACGGTGGCGAAATTAAAAGCGATGTTTGCTCGTCTAAGTTTGTATGATGACGGAAGTTTATTGGCGAGTTCTGAGTAAAACCGACTTGGGTAGAACAGATTAAACAGCAGTTGGAGGGCGAGTCGTTGGTTGCTCGGGTTGACAAGTTGAGAAGGGGAGAATCGACTTTGGGTTAAATAGTGAGGGAGTTCTTTGTTTTCGAGGAAGAATTTGTATCTTGAAAGACTCAGACTTGAGATTGATGATTTTGGAAGAGGCACATAATGGACCTTGTGCTATGCATCCGGAGGGAGTAAATTGTATCGAGACTTGCGAGAGCAATATTGGTGGCTTTGGCTTAGCGAAGTGACCGAAATTGTTGGGAGATGTTTGACATGTCAACAAGTGAAGGCCGAGCATCAACTACCTTCGGGATTATTACAGTAGGTAAAGATACCACTTTGGAAGTGGGAAAGGGTAACTATGGACTTTGTAAGTGGGTTGCCGTTGACACCTTCTAGGAAGGATTCGGTTTGGGTGATTGTGGATAGACTCACGAAATCTGCTCATTTCATACTGTCCGAACCGATTACTCACTTGAAGTTGGCAGATTGTATGTGGTGGAAATAGTGCGATTGCATGGTGTGCGATGTCGATAATTTCGCATCGAGACCCAAGGTTTACATCTCGGTTTTGGCGAAGTTGCATGAGGCATTGGGAGCGATTGGATTTGATCGGCTTTTCACCCTCGATCGGATGGGCGATCGAGAGAGGTTATTCAGATTTTAGAGGATATGTTGAGGGTTGTGCTATTGAGTTTAAAGGCGGTTGGGAGGACCATTTGCCCTTAGCGGAGTTCGCGTATAACAACGATTATCAAGCAAGTATTCAGATGGCTCCATATGAGGCACTATATGGGCGAAGGTGTCGCTCGCCTACTTGTTGGGCGTAATTGGGGAAAGGCAAATACTTGGACGAGTTGGTAGCGAATCTGAAGACAAGATTAAGGTAATCGGGAAGAGGTTAAAGAGGCGGCGGATCGACAAAAGTCTTATCTGCCGATCTGAAGCGTAAGGATATTGAATATCGGTAGGAGACATGGTCTTTTGAAAGTTTCGCCTTGGAAGAAGATCTTGAGATTTGGTAAGAAGGGTAAGTTGAGCCCACGGTTTATTGGGCCTTACCGAATCATTAAGCGGATAGGGCGGTGGCTTATCGACTAGAGTTACCTCGAGCTGGATCGCATTCACGATGTCTTCCATGTGTCCATGCTAAGGCGATATCGTTCGACCCAACTCATATCGTGCGATTCACGAGAAATTGAGGTGCAGTCGGATTTGACCTTTGAAGAGGAACTGTGCAAATACTTGATCGTGATGTCAAGGTGTTGAGAAGGAGGTCGATCCGTTGGTGAAGGTACTTTGGAGGAACCATGGCAAGGAAGAAGCTACTTGGGAGACCCAGAAGAGGCAATGCGTCGTGATACCCTCAACTATTTGGACCGAGTAAATTTCGAGGCCGAAAATTCTTTAAGGAGGGTAGAGTTGTAACATCCGATTTTGGGTTTTCGCGATTCTTGATATTTTAAGTAAATTTCTAAAATTTGGTATGTGATTATGGAATTCATAATGTGGGTATGTTAATGGGCTTATGGAAGGCCCATGAGTTGGCCAAAACCCTAAGAATTTTTAAAATTTTGGACTTAGGAGTTAGGGGTTACGGCTAGGTGCCCTTATATTAAGTTGTGGGTAAAATGTATCACAAAAGGAGCTTTGGTAAAGTGGCAAGGGTGGCGCCACTAAGCTCCTAAAAAGGTGGCGTGTGGAGCATAAGGGAAGTCCAGGTTCGATTCACTGTGTTGGAAAATAAGAGGATTTATTTTTATGTGCGGGAAGGGTAAGTGTTGGAACCTAAGTGGATTACGTAAGAGGAGAGTTGGATCAAGTCAAATGCATAAATTAAGGAGGGATAAGGGAGAGATTTTAGGGATTTGAGTGAAGGATAGAGCTTAGCCGTTTGGAAGGGAGATTTGAGAGGATTTTCGGCGAAGGGTATTAGGCTAGTTAATTTCAGCATTAGGGTGCAGTGTGCGATTTCTTCTTTGGTATGTAGCCTTCTTCTCTTTTCTTTCTCCTCTTGCCGATTGTTCTTAAGCTAATCCCTCTCTTTTCTCTTTCGTTATTTCTTCCACAAACTCTCTACTTCTTATTCTTCCTCTCTTTCGTTTATAGTAAAAGCCGAACCTATCATTCTTCTCGTTTCTAACCGAATATCAATAAGCCAAATCCCGAAGGAGTCAAAGGAAGTCGATTGCTCTATAAAGGTATACACTTGTTTTTTTTTCTTTTCTTTTTAGCCGATTCTTGTTATTTTAAAAAGCCTTTCAACTCTTTTGTCAACACCCTTTTTGGTCCATAACCACTTTTTCTTCAGTGACCCAAAAGCCAAAAGCACAGCACCCTTGGGTGACTTGGTGGCCGATTCGTAGGATCCTTGTGGTACGGGTTCTGCTAGTGTTTTAGAGCTGCGACTGCGTTGAATCGGAGTTAACACGGGATTGAAACCGTTTGGGTAAGTGAACCTTGGTAAGTGCTCGTAGCTTTAATCAATTCAATATTAGGGAGTTTAAGAAAAGTCGAAACCTCTCTAATTTAGGGAGATGGCCGAATATGGGCATAGACTTTATGGGGTCTTCTTTTAATATTTTTGGTTTATTTATTGAAGGAGCAGCAAGGTGTAGTGTCGTTTTGGAGTAGCTTGGATCACGGAGTAGCTAGGCCTAGTCGTCAATCGCGACAAAGGTAAGGTGCCTAAGGCCATTATGGATGGTGGCGAATGTGTAAGTGCTAATATTGGAAAGTTCTTAATTTGGTTCAATTATTGCGAGCTGATCTATTTAACAATGGATTATAGGAGAAATCGTGTAGGAGATCTCGTCAAGGAATATCGCAAATCGGTGTGTAACGAACCCTTTTCATAGCTTAAAGCGATAAATGCGAAAAAGCAAAATGCAAATTACGGCATTTCGAGGACTTGTGAGCATCTGACGCTCACTAGTTAGTTAGAATCGATGAGGCGATGATCGAGAACGATGGAAACGGTAAGAGTGTGATTTTGGCGTTCTTGGTAAGTTGGGCCTCGAAGAATTGAAGTGGGGCCCATTCGACTTCCGGGCCCATTTGGGTAAAATTGGTAGTAAGCGAAATCATTATATGGCATGATAAGACTGTTAAAACCGTTATGGAATATAGGCTAAATGGGCCGAGATGACGAAATTGGCTAAGTAGGGCCCATTAAGGGTTTTAGGCCCAATAACTCGTTTTCGCTAAAATGGGCGAGAATCACTGTTTGCACCCATGAATTGTTAAGTAATCATTAATAAACATGGAAACCCTAATTTTGGTAAAATTACAATATTACCCTTATACCATGAAAATGACCGTTTTGCCCATAGGTAAAATGACCATTATACCCCTAGGGTTTATGTATGATTTTAATACATGGGATTTTGATAAATATGGTATGTATGATATGCACATGAAATGTATGATACGCACATGATATGTATGATATGCACATGAGGTAATCATAAATGCATTGGGTTGGGTTTTATATGGATGGAGGAAGTGAAAAGGGCTTATGCCCCATTATAAAAGGGCTTATGCCCGAGTTATTGAAAGGGCTTTGGCCCGATTATTAAAGAGGCTAGGCCTCGGTTATATGATAAAGCGACTATCTTTGCCGGTGGAGAGTTTGGCGGGGTGGGTCGAGTTAATCCCACATGGTGTGTTGGTTGGTGCGGTGGAGAGTAGCGGATGGTGGGTTGAGTAGTCTCCCAAATGGGTTGCATTCTTTCATTGAAATTATATGTGACATTGAAATGGGCCTAAGGGCCATACCGTTTACAGTAAAGGCTTCGGCCTAGTGTTATGAAATATGAAACATGAAAAAGCTTCGGCCCGGTAATATGAAATATGAAAAGGCTTCGGCCCAGTATTATGAAATATGAAACATGAAAAGGCTTGACCCGATATTATGAAATATGAAATATGAAAAGGGCTCTGACCCGATGCATGATTGAGATTGGATTTGGGCTTAGACCCAATAGGCCGTTTTGTTTTGGGCTCGAGAGGGCTTGTTGCACACTGAGTTTCCAAACTCACCCCCTTCCTTAACCTTGCAGGTGAGCCTTGATGTGAGGACTTAGGCCGGAGAGGATTCGGAGTGGCCACGGTGATCATCTTTGGGCTTTTAAACAAGTATTGGTTTTCATTTTAATTACTTTAATTATTATTTACTTTTGGGTTGTAATAAGGCCAATTTTAACTTTCCTTTCATTTTTTTTCCGGATTATTTTAATTTTAATAACTTTAAAAGATTGGTTAATAATTATTCAAATGGGCTAGACTTAGGGCGTGTTTTCAAAATGATATTTGTTTTAAAATATCTCAACATCACGATTAATCGATTTATCAAAGACGTCCACTTAAACAAATTTAAACTCGATATAACAAAGTGTGGCTATGGTTGTGGGCATGTCTAGATTGGTTCCAATCAAAGAGCTTGGTACTTAGCGACCTTCATGGCTCACCTCCTCTGTCTCGGATACCTACACGGTACCTAGCTTCCATACACTTTGTTAACTCAATAAAATATATGGTTTTAAAACATTAAAGCGAAGCGTGGATTTTCAACTCCAATGTGGCACGTCGATTCGGCCATAACGTCTGGGCGAGTTTGGGGTGTTACATTCCAAGACAACAAAAGCATAGCATTCATATAGCTAAACGGATAATTTCATATGCACACATTCTCAATATCATACTTACTTCACATTACCAACCCTTGTGTTCATACACAAAGATCAACTTAGCCAAAGGTGGTAGCTCGTTTATCAACTAATTCAAAGCACATACGAACATACCTCATTCTTGGAATTTTTGCAAGCGTATTAACTGAAATTTTTACAACAAGATTGCTCATTCTCGAATCACATACCTTGAATTTAACCGGATATAGCGACTCGCTCGATTGTCTTGGGACATAGCCGGTTATAGTGATTCGCACAATTGCCTTCGAATTAGCCCGGATTTAGTAACTTCATACGAATGCCTTCGGGACTTAACCCGGTTTTGGTAACTCGCACAAATGCCTTTGGGACTTAACCCGATTTTGGTAACTAGCACAAATGCCTTGAAATTGACCGGATTTAGTCACTTAGCACAAAAGCCTTGGGACTTAGCCGGACACCATTCGAATAAACATGCACATTTAACACTAAATCATGACACATTCAGTATTTCATTTTCATTAGCAAAACTCAAATACAATACACTTATCACTCTTGCACATTTCGGTTCAATATCCACACACAAAGAGCATGATTTCGATTTACTTGAGACATGATCTAATCAAATCATAATTTAAGCTCTATTACTCAAGAACTTACCTCGGATGTTGTCGAACGATTCCGATGGCTATTCGCCCACTTTTTCCTTCCCTTTATCGGATTTAGTTCCCCTTTGCTCTTGAGCTTAATTAAATAAATAAATCGATTTAATCATTTGAGCATCGAAAAGAGGAACACAAGGCACTTAGCCCACACTTATACATTAGACATTAAAGTCACATACATGTGAAATCATGCATCAAACTCAACACATTAGTTAGTACTCTCCTTGGCCAATTTTCTAGGTCGAGATAAAGCCTTCAACATGCTTACTTATGGCGAACAACACATCAACCTATGTGCTCATTCATGTGGCCGATTATGCATGTTGATGTTGAGGCCAATTACATGTTTAATACCACACATGAACGGCATACATTTTACTAACTAATGCATTACATATTGTAGTTCAATACACATCTATCATTTCCTTCATAACCGAAACATCATCATAAGTAAATATATATACATGTGCAAACATATATACATGTAGGTGCAAGGGCCGAATCTCAAGTTGATTATGACCAAATATAAACATATATCCAAAGCTCAAATCTTACCTACCATGCAATATGCATAAATTATGCTTATGGATATACCATGGCGAATACACCACAACACCATACCGTTTCAATTTTGGTCATGGTTAAACAAAGAACTTAATGTCTCACTCAAAAATGCTAAAGGAAAATCCAAGAGTCCTCAACCCACCATCACATATATCATCAACAAGCTTCATATTTAGCATGCAATGGCATTAACACAAAATCCACCTTGGCCGAATATCATCCCCATGACATAGCAAGGATTTGAACCATGGGCTAATAAGAACATCAAGCTAGCAACTAAAAGCATGCATGAATCTCATGGCACAACCTCAAACATACCTTAATCTAGACACAAGTATGGCCAAACCTCCTCCTAATCCTCTTCCAAACCAAGCATGAAGCAAGAACTCCCTCCTTCTTCCTTAGAACTTTCGGCCAAGAGAAGCAAAAATGATGAACACTTTTTTTTTCCTTCTCTCCCTCAACTCATGGCAATGGGGGGAATCACACTTTCTCTCCTTTCTTTTTTTTTTCCATTTCTTTATTCCTAACCTTAGTTTATTGTTTTTTTCCATAATGCACCAACAAAACATGTCTATGACATGTTTTGCCCATCCTCCCTTGTCATGGCCGGCCACCACTTATAAAAAGAGGGATATTTGACATGCAAAACCATTGTTTTGCATGCATGACTCAATTAGTCATCACACATTTCCCCATCCTACTTTCAAAGTTTACTACTAGGTCCTTTTTAGTGAAATTCACATTTACAACCCTAAATCAAAACATCAAAAATGTCACACACGAATTAACACATATTATAGACATCAAAATGAATATTAAATTATTTTTATGCCTCGATTTTGTGGTCCCGAAACCACATTCGACTAGGGTCGTTTTAAAGGTCATCACAACTCTCCCCACTTAAGAAATTTTCGTCCCAAAAATCTTACCGGTAAATAGGTTTGGGTATCGCTCTTTCATAGAGTTCTCGGGTTCCCAAGTAGCTTCTTCCATCCCGTGTTTGAGCCATAACACTTTTACTAACGGAACCCTTTTGTTTCGCAACTCCTTCACTTCACGAGCTAGGATACGAATCGGTTCTTCTTCATAACTCATATCGGCTTGAATTTCGACCTCTGATGGACTAATTATGTGCGATGGATCAGATCTATAGCGTCGAAGCATCGAAACATGAAAGACGTCGTGAATCTTTTCAAGTTCAGGAGGCAAAATCAATCGATATGCAACTAGACCGACTCGTTCGGAGACTTCATATGGCCCGATGAACCTCGGACTCAATTTGCCTTTACGGCCAAATCTGAGTATCTTTTTCCAAGGCGAAACTTTAAGAAACACTTTATCTCCCACCTAATACTCAATGTCTTTTCGTTTCAAATCGCGTCGATTTACGACGATCTGCGGTACGTCTTTAGACTTTTAAGGATTACTTTTACTTTCTGTTCGGCATCTTTAATCAAGTCCACTCCGAAAATTTTGCTTTCACCGAGCTCGGTCCAAAACAATGGTGTACGGCATTTACGCTCGTACAAAGCCTCGTAAGGTGCCATCTTAATACTTGATTGAAAACTATTGTTGTAAGAGAATTCAATCAAAGGTAAATATCGTTCCCATGAACCACTGAACTCGAGGATGCAACATCTCAACATATCCTCAAGTATCTGAATTATCCGCTCGGATTGACCATCGGTTTGGGGGTGAAAGGCGGTGCTGAAATGCAACTTGGTACCCAAAGCTTCTTGCAATTTCTTCCAAAATCATGAGGTGAATCTCGGATCTTTATCCGACACGATAGAAATAGGTACCCTGTGTAATCTCACAATCTGAGAAACATACAATTCAGCTAGTTTATCCATTGAAAAATCCGTACGCACGGGGATAAAGTGAGCTGACTTAGTTAGTCTATCAACAACAACCCAAATCGCATCCTTCTTACTTGCGGACAATGGCAGTCCGGACACAAAGTCCATTGTGATTCGATCCCATTTCCACTCGGGTATCTTGATCGGCTGAAGTAATCCTGAAGGCACTTGATGTTCCGCTTTCACTTGTTGACATATTAAACATCTCGAAACAAAGTCGGAGATGTCTCGTTTCATACCATGCCACCAAAACCAACGTTTCAAATCGTTGTACATCTTCATACTCCCCGGGTGAATTGACATTCGGCTACAATGGGCTTCGTTCAGAATCATCAAAATGAGTTCCGAATTCCTTGGAACACACAAACGACTTCTGAACCTCAAACAATCATCATCATCAATTTGAAACTTCGATTCCTTGTTCAAAACACACTCAGCCCGTTTTGCAACCAATTCATCATCGACTTTCTGAGCTTCACGAATTTGATGAATCAATAATGGTTTGGCTTTTAATTCAACTACTAACACATTGTCGGGTAGAAACGGACAAGTGTACATTCATCGCTTCATAAAACAAGCGGTGATTTCGGCTTAAGGCGTCCGCAACCACATTAGCCTTTCCGGTGATAATCAATGACCAGCTCATAATCTTTCAACAACTCAAGCCAACGCCTTTGTCGTAGATTCAAGTCTCTTTGAGTCATCAAATATTTGAGACTTTGTGATCCGAAAATACATGGCACTTCTCCCCAAATAGGTAGTGTCGCCATATCTTCAAAGCGAATACGATGGCGCTAGTTCGAGATCATGGGTCGGATAATTTTTCTCATGTGGCTTTAATTGTCTCGACGCGCATAGGCCACAACTCGACCTTCTTGCATCAATACGCAACCTAACCCAAGTAGGGAGGCGTCACTATAGATGACAAACTCTTTGCACGATTAATTTTGCACTAAAATTGAGCTTAGTCAAATAAGTTTTCAGTTGATCAAAACTTTTCGACATTTTTCCGTCCATTCGAACTTAACATCTTTTGAAGTAGCCGTCATGGGTGTGGCTATCATCGAGAATCCTTTTACAAACCGTCGGTAATAAAGCAAGTCCCAAAAAGCTCGAACCTCGGTAATATTTCTCGAAGGCTTCCAGCTAAGTATGGCTGAAATTTTGCTCGAATCGACTCGAATACCGATCACGAGATACCACATGACCCAAGAAGCTAACCTCTCTTAACCGAACTCACACTTGTTGAACTTAGCATATAACTGCTTATCCGTAAAATTTGCAACACTAATCTCGGTGTTCGGCATGTTCGGTCTCATCTCTTGAATAGACCAAGATGTCATCAATGAACACAACTACTGAACCGGTCCAAATATCGTCGAAGATCCGATTCATCAAATCCATAAATACCGCAGGGGCATTAGTGAGCCCGAACAGCATCACTAAGAACTCGTAGTGACCGTACCTCATTCTGAAAGCAGTTTTGGGTACATCCGAATCTCGAATCCTCAACTGATAATAACCCGATCTCAAATCTATCTTTGAAAACACTGAGTCTCCCTTTAGTTGATCAAACAAATCATCAATATGTGGTAACGGATATTTATTCTTTATCGTCACTTTATTCAGTTGACGATAGTCAATACACAACCTCATGGTTCCGTCCTTCTTTTTCACAAACAATACTGGTGCACCCCAAGGTGAGAAACTTGGTCGAGCGAAACCTCTATCCGTCAATTCTTGCAACTGAGCTTTCAACTCCTTTAACTCGGTTGGTGCCATACGATACGGAGCTATCGAAATTGGCGTAGTCCCAGGTACAAGCTCAATACCAAACTCTATCTCCCGAACAGGTGGCAAACCCGGTAATTCTTTGGGAAAAACATCCGGGTATTCACAAACCACCGGCACAGATTCGGGTTTTATTTCTAACTCCTTATCATCAAGTACATCGCAAGGTATGCTTCGCACCTTTCTTACATATTTACGGGCCAACATTGATGATATTACAGTGGCAACCCTTTAAGTCCGTAGACTCAACTCGGATCATCTTGTTATTTGCGCACCTCAAATCAATAGTCTTGCTTTTGCAATTCACAACCGCATCATGAACGGTCAACCAATCCAACCCGAGAATAACATCAAATTTATCGAGCGGCAAAAGCATCAAGTCCGTACGGAAAGCAGAACCTCAATTACTAGGGACATTTCTTACACACTTTGTCGACCAAAGACGTAACGACCCAAGGGATTTGACACCGAATTACGAACTCGATGAGACTCAATAGGTAAAGTCTTCTTGGATGCTAAGGTTTCAGATATATAAGAGTGAGTAGAACCGAGGTCAATTAAAGCAATCACATTAGTATCAAAGAGAGTGAAAGTACTGGTAATAACATCTGGCGAGGAAGCATCCTCGCGTGCGCGTATAGCATAAGCTCTAGCAGGTGCACGAGCCTTAGATCTGGTTGTAGCATCTCTAGATCCTCTCTGACCGCCACTAGCATTACCCGTGTTTCTAGACGGTCTACCCCAAGCAGTAGTAGCACCTAGTTTCCCACTCTGACTTACATTTTGTTCAGGCAACCTCGGGCAATCCTTAATAAAGTGGTCAGCTGATCCACACTTATAGCGAGGCGGTCATGGAACCTCTGACTCCCGAATGCCATTTACCATAATCTCGACACTTTGTTACGTCTCGACATTCATTCCCAACACTGGCGACAAAGTGCCTCGTGTACCCACAGGGTCGAT
This sequence comes from Gossypium arboreum, assembly GCF_025698485.1. NCBI lineage: Eukaryota > Viridiplantae > Streptophyta > Magnoliopsida > Malvales > Malvaceae > Gossypium > Gossypium arboreum. The sequence goes on along the minus strand of NC_069070.1, from coordinate 97,065,181 downwards.
CACGATCTCGTCTAAAAGGCCAAGTGCCTCTAGACCGCCACATCACCACAAAATTTCTTTGATGCTGTTGAAGAGACTTTCCGATGATCTTTTACTGAAACTCTCCGGTTCCCACATCAACTTTTGTTTTTCTTTTCTAAGCTCTTGACTTTACAAGCTCGCTCGACAAGTACTACGAACTCTCATATTTCAAGAATGCCAACGAACATTTTATATCTTCATTCAGCCCATCCTCGAAGCGTTTACACATGATAGCCTCGGACGAAATACATTCCGGCGTATCTACTAAGTCTAACAAATTTTAAGCTCGTAATTAGTAATCGACATAGAACCTTGCTTAAGCTCAAGAAATTCCTTCCGTTTTGATCAACAAATCTCGATGATATACTTTTTCCAAACTCGGTTTGGAAAAACTCCCAAGTTACTTGCTCTCGGGCACTGTGAAGTCGAGTACTCCACCAATAGTAGGCGAATCGCGTAGCAAGGAGATAGTACACTTTAGGCATTCATCGGTGTACAAGATAGCTCATCGAGTACGAATAGTGTTGTCAACCAAAATTCAGCTTGCTCGGCATCGTCGCTATCCGTAGCTTTAAATTTAGTAGCCCCATGTTTTCGGATTACATCAGCTGGGGCTTATTCGACCTTATTTGGTTAGTTACCGGTGGCATTGTAGGTGCGGGGGTTGTATTTGTCGGGAATGGAGGTTGTGGAACAGCCGTATTAGTTCGAATGTATTGGTTGAACCAATCATTCATCACGCTATAAAAAGCTTGCCTAGCCTCATCATTCGGATTACTAGCATTAGGTTGAGAGTCTGCGTTGTCCCTTGTCGAGAGCAGCGCTACACTCTCAAGATCATCACCTACCGCTTCGGTCGGGATCGGGATCCATTACTATAAATAAACACATTTGCAAATGTCAGAAATCACCACACTATCAAATATCACATAAAATGGCATGTATAGCTAGACCCAAACGCATTACGGTAGTCCTAGAATCGACTAAACCGTAGCTCGATACCAATAAAATTGTAACACCCGTGCACTGAGTCCGTTCAGAGTCGAACACAAGGTGCACAGACTTAACTTAATTATTTTCACAGTCCATTTAAAAATTTCGAGACAAAATTGGTTACTACATCACTGTCGCCTTAAAAATCATATCTTGAGTTTCAAAACTCGAAATCAGTTTCATAATTTTTCCTAAAACTAGACTCATATGTCCATCTACATATTTTTTCTAGAATTTTGGTCAGGCCAATTAGTACAGTTTATTAGTTAAATTCTCCCCAATCCGGGTTTGACGACAATCGACCTTCACGCATTACGAATTGGATATCTCCTGTCAGGGCTTCAATACTGATACGTTTGTTTTTATAGAAACTAGACTCAAGGAGGAATCTATACATATATGGCATGACTCCTAATTATCTCTGGTTAATTTACAATGAATTTCCAAAGTCGAAACAGGGAATCCAGAAACCGTTCTGGCCCTGTATCACGAAAACCTAAATATCTCTTAACATACAACTCATATGACCGTTTCGTTTCTTCCATATGAAAGTATATTCATCAAGGTTCATTTAAATAATTTATTCACTATTTAATTCCATTCTTGATATTTTTAGTGATTTTTCACATCCACACCACTCTTCTTTGTCAAGATCTATTTTCAAGGTAAACTTTACCTATTTCGTGGTTTCCATGGACCAACTAGAGTTTTGTCATACATAGGTCCACATATGATCATATTTAGCCATTCCAAGGGCTGATCATTGCCCAACACTTCCATTCCAGTCCATAGTCACATCATGAAACCATATATACATACATAAACACAAATGGTCTAATGCCATACTCCACCTCTACGAGCCATTTTCGCATGGTCGTACACACATACATCACAAAGCGTACTTGAAAAACAGCAAAGGGTAGTCCTATACATGCCATTTCAAAGCTCAACCAAAATTGTACCAAAGGGGCTTTGATAGTGTGGGAGACTTCGACTTCCAAAAATCCCGAGTCCGATGGTGACGAGCCAAAATCTATAAAGCAGAGAACAAAGAAACGGAGTAAGCAATTTATGCTTAGTAAGTTTTGAGCAAGGATTCAGCACAACAAAAGCATAGCATTCATATAGCTAAGCGGATAATTTCATATGCACACATTCTCAATATCATACTTACTTCACATTACCAACCCTTGTGTTCATACACAAAGATCAACTTAGCCAAAGGCCGGTGGCTCGTTTATCAACTAATTCAAAGCACATACGAACATACCTCATTGCTAGAATTTTTGCAAGTGTATTAACTGAAATTTTTACAGCAAGATTGCTCATTCTCGAATCACGTACCTTCAGAATTTAACCGGATATAGCGACTCGCTCGATTGTCTTTGGGACATAGCCCGGTTATAGTGATTCGCACAATTGCCTTCGAATTAGCCCGGATTTAGTAACTTCGCACGAATGCCTTGGGACTTAACCGGTTTTGGTAACTCGCACAAATGCCTTCGGGACTTAACCGGTTTTGGTAACTAGCACAAATGCCTTGAGAATAGACCGGATTTAGTCACTTAGCACAAAAGCCTTGAACTTAGCCCGGACACCATTCGAATAAACATGCATATTTAACACTAAATCATGACACATTCAGTATTTCATTTTCATTAGCAAAACTCAAATACAATACACTTATCACTCTTGCACATTTCGGTTCAATATCCACACACAAAGAGCATGATTTGATTTACTTGAGACATGATCTAATCAAATCATAATTTAAGCTCTATTACTCAAGAACTTACCTCGGATGTTGTCGAGCGATTCGATGGCTATTCGCCCACTTTTTCCTTCCCTTTATCGGATTTAGTTCCCTTTGCTCTTGAGCTTAATTAAATAAATAAATCGATTTAATCATTTGAGCATCGAAAAGAGGAACACAAGGCACTTAGCCCACACTTATACATTAGACATTAAAGTCACATACATGTGAAATCATGCATCAAACTCAACACATTAGTTAGTACTCTCCTTAGCCGAATTTTCTAGGTCGAGATAAAGCCTTCAACATGCTTACTTATGGCCGAACAACACATCAACCTATGTGCTCATTCATGTGGCCGATTATGCATGTTGATGTTGAGGCCAATTACATGTTTAATACCACACATGAACGGCATACATTTTACTAACTAATGCATTACATATTGTAGTTCAATACACATCTATCATTTCCTTCATAACCGAAACATCATCATAAGTAAATATATATACATGTGCAAACATATATACATGTAGGTGCAAGGGCCGAATCTCAAGTTGATTATAACCAAATATAAACATATATCCAAAGCTCAAATCTTACCTACCATGCAATATGCATAAATTATGCTTATGGATATACCATGGCCGAATACACCACAACACCATACCGTTTCAATTTTGGTCATGGTTAAACAAAGAACTTAATGTCTCACTCAAAAATGCTAAAGGAAAATCCAAGAGTCCTCAACCCACCATCACATATATCATCAACAAGCTTCATATTTAGCATGCAATGGCATTAACACAAAATCCACCTTGGCCGAATATCATCCCCATGACATAGCAAGGATTTGAACCATGGGCTAATAAGAACATCAAGCTAGCAACTAAAAGCATGCATGAATCTCATGGCACAACCTCAAACATACCTTAATCTAGACACAAGTATGGCCAAACCTCCTCCTAATCCTCTTCCAAACCAAGCATGAAGCAAGAACTCCCTCCTTCTTCCTTAGAACTTTCGGCCAAGAGAAGTAAAAATGATGAACACTTTTTTTTTCTTTCTCTCCCTCAAGTCACGGCAATGGGGGGAATCACACCTTCTCTCATTTCTTTTTTTTTTCTATTTCTTTATTCCTAACCTTAGTTTTTTGTTTTTTTCCATAATGCACCAACAAAACATGTCTATGACATGTTTTCCCCATCCTCCCTTGTCATGGCCGGCCACCACTTATAAAAAGAGGGATATTTGACATGCAAAACCATTGTTTTGCATGCATGACTCAATTAGTCATCACACATTTCCCCATCCTACTTTCAAAGTTTACTACTAGGTCCTTTTTAGTGAAATTCACATTTACAACCCTAAATCAAAACATCAAAAATGTCACACACGAATTAACACATATTATAGACATCAAAATGAATATTAAATTATTTTTATGCCTCGATTTTGTGGTCTCGAAACCACATTCCGACTAGGGTCGTTTTAAGGCTGTCACACTTTAGGTAATGGCCGGCCATGCTATGGGTTAAAGCATATTATAAACATTTTGTGTTAATGTTTTATGTTAGAAATAATAAAATAAAAGGTTAGTAATAAAGTAATGAAAACAAAGTTGTCTCATCCATGCTCCCCCATTGCCGTGACTTGAGGAAGGAAGAAGAAGAGGATTCTCTTGCTTCATGTTCGGTTGGTTGATGTTTAGGAAGAGGTATGTTTGATGTTATTCTATGAAATTCATGCATATTTCTAGATGTTGGTTTAAATTCTTTTGCTATTTGATGGAGATGATACTCGGCCATGGGTGTTGTCTTCTTGGTTGGTGTTTGATGTTGTGGTGATGAGGCATGAAGATGATTGAGTTTGAGTTCTTAATAAAAAGGATGGGTCTTAACAACTTCATGAAGTATTCGGCCATGGTGCTAAAATGTTGTATTGTGTTTAAACTTAAAATTTTTAGTTATATGAATGTGTTAAGTTGCTTGAAATGTTAGATTAATTTGAACTCATCACCAAGTTCTTTAGGCAACCCATGTTAAAAATTTTGGTATTGAGATGCCTAGAACTTTCGGCCATAGTAGCTATGGAGAAATAAGGTTTTTGTTTCTTGTTAAATTGGATGTATCTTGTTGTATGAGTGCTTGAACAAACTATGATTAAATAGATGCATAGATGCAAGGTGGGAAGAATTGGCTATTATGCTTGATACTAATGCCGAATATGAGAATGTTGTACTTGAAAAATGTAGGTGAACATGACAAGTGTATTCGGCTTAGGGCATAAAGGATATGAAAATTTGGTATTTATTTTTGATTGTGTGTGTATGACCATGGATAATTGGTTGCACAAATATTATAAATACATAATGTATGTTAAATTTATTAAGCTACAAAACATTATACATGATCGGCCAAGGTAAATTATTTGAGTAAAATATATCTTGATGGTACATTTCGCTAGTATAAAATGTATATGGATGTCGATGACTATGTTTAATTTGGGAAGTAAATTGTTTGATTTAGCTCAAGAGCCTAGAGGATCAAAGTTGGATAAGGGAAAGGAAAAAGTGATCGAATAGCCGTCGTGTCGTTCGGCAACTTCCGAGGTAAGTTTTAAGTGATTAAACGTTGAGTAAATTCAATCATAATAGGACATAATGAGTTGATTTAATAAGATATGATGTGGCCATGATATGTCTTAAACTCAAATGGTAAGTTCATAAGTGTTTGGACTTGGAAATTTAAGAGCAAATTGTAATAATTTGCTTAGGACAAGAACAGTAACGTGATTTTAGAAAATCACTATAAATTGTTGATGTGAAATTATAGGCTGAATAAAATATGTATTCAAAGCTTAATTAGTCTAGTTTCTTATAAAAGAGACCATGTAAGCAAAGAAATTTCCTATAAAGAGATATTTAAAGTTGTGTGAGACAAAGTCGAATGACTCAAAATCCCTTGTTCTGTTTTTAGAAAATCATTATAATTTGTACAAAAATGGTTATAAGATAAAATTTATATGCTTAGACTCCTTAATGAGTATAGTTTCAAATGAAATCAAATAGAACATATTTTGAATTCTGTACAATGAGAAATTTGATTCGTAGTGAAGAGTGGTCAGATTAGTCAAATAGTGAAATAGGGGAAACTTTAAGAAATATCTGGTATTGATTGGCCAAACCGAAAATTCTGAAAATTTTATGGATGGAATATATATGAGTCTATATTCAGGGAAAATTAACGGCAATTGATTTTGAGTTTTTTAGCTCCAGTTATAAATAATTTAGTGACTATTGCTCAGGAAAACAACTTGTAGTGAATATGTGAATTTGCTGTAAACATTGATGAAACTATTTGAGTTGCTTATAAGCTATTGCTGAAATTGATGTACAGGATAAATATATATGTGTGTGGTAAAGCCGAATGGCTAATGTGAAATATGTATGAGATATGTATATGTGGTAAAGCCGAATGGCTAGTGTGAAATATGTATGAGATATGTATATGTGGTAAAGCCGAATGGCTAATGTGAAATATATATGAGATATGTATATGTGGTAAAGCGGCTAATGTGAAATATGTATGAGATATGTATATGTGGTAAAGCCGAATGGCTAGTGTGAAATATGTATGAGATACGTATATGTGGTAAAGCCGAATGGCTAGTGTGAAATATATATGAGATATGTATATGTGGTAAAGCCGAATGGCTAGTGTGAAATATGTATGAGATATGTATATGTGGTAAAGCCGAATGGCTAATGTGAAATATGTATGAGATATGTATATGTGGTAAAGCCGAATGGCTAGTGTGAAATATGTATGAGATATGTATATGTGGTAAAGCCGAATGGCTAGTGTGAAATATGTAGGAGATGTGTGTATATTGTGGCCGAATGACCAAATGTGAAAGGTGTGTATTATTAGATATTTGATGAGGCAAATGAATTACAAATATGACAGTCGATGTGAATGTTGTAACATGTGATTATATGTACATGAAACTTGGAAATATATTCCGGGTAAGACCTGATGACTACGTGTGGAGATTATGTCCGGGTAAGACCCAATGACTACGTGTGGAGATTTTGTCCGGGTAAGACCCGATGACTACGTGCGGAGATTATGTCCGGGTAAGACCCGATGACTACGTGTGGAGATTTTGTCCGAGTAAGACCCGATGACTACGTGTGGGACTATTCGAGCTAAAGGTTTCGCTGAAGATTCGAGTAAAGCATAAGATTATACGACTTCACAGTAACAATTGGTAATAAATACGTTCAATGCGTTAAGTTGGTCAGGTATGTATTTTAAGATTATATTTAAGCTTGATTTGGACTAAATCACAAGGTCGTTATATGATGCATATGTGAGTAAAGCAATAAGACTGTTCTATGATTATTGTGCGTTTGGTCAATATGGAAAGTTAGGTGAAAATATGTAATGTACCTATGTTTATAAGAGATCACTATCAAGTGAGAATTTATCTGCCTATTATATATGATGAGATGTGCATATTCGGTAAAGGGATGGTATGCCCGAAGGAAGAGTGAAATAAAAATACGAACAACTATGTTATAATTTGATTGTTATCTGTTGACATTGCTTAAAACTTACTAAGCATTGTAATGCTTACTCCGTTTACTTTGTTTCCTCTGTTTTATAGATCTCATTTGGAAGCTACAGGCCTCGGGGATCGTCACCAACTAGTCACACTATCACTATCCACGCTTGTTACTGTTATGTTTTGAATTATTTTATGGCATGTAAAGAATAGACCAGTGGCCGAAGAATATTTTGGTTAATGTATATAAGCCATGCGAAAATGGCATCTTTTGAATGTGTACTTATAGAAGTTAAATTGTATCCCTGACTGTCTTTAGTATTTACCTAAAGGAACGTTCTTTATAAAAAAAAATATTCAAAATTTTTACTGTTTGGATATGAGTTTCAAGTCCGGTAATGCCCCTTTACCTATTTCGGCGACAGATACGGGATAGGGGTGTTACAATGGCTCTGACCGAACTAAAAGAATTAAAATCTCAGTTGCAAGAGTTGACCGATAGAGGATTTGCTAGACCAAGTTTCTCACCTTAGGGTGCTCTGGTTCTATTTGTGAAAAAGAAAGACGGTACGATGAGAATGTGTATAGATTATCATCAGTGGAATAATTTGACTATCAAGAATAAGTATCATCTGCCCTGAATTGATGATTTGTTTGATCAGTTGAAATGAGCTGCTGTGTTTTCGAAAATAGATTTGAGATCATGCTATTATCAGTTGTGAGTAAAAGACTCAAACATTCTGAAAACTACTTTCAGAACGAGGTATGTTCATTAAGAATTCTTAGTTATGCCTTTCAAATTAACTAATGCACCTGCTATCATTATAGATTTGATGAATATAATTTTCAGACCGTATCTAAATCAATTTGTTGTTGTATTCATTGATGACATATTGATTTATTCACGTGATGAATTCGAACATGCCGAGCATCTGATATTAGTGCTACAGATTCTATGAGATAAACAATTATATGCGAAGTTCAGTAAATGTGAATTTTGGTTGCGAGAAGTTGGTTTTCTGGGTCATATTGTATCAACATGTGGTATACAAGTTGATCCGAGTAAGATATCAGCTATTCTAGATTGGAAACCTCTGAGGAATGTCTCTGAAATCTGTAGTTTTTTGGGACTCGTTGGTTATTATCGAAGGTTTTTAAAAGACTTTTCTATGATTGTGACTCCATTAACAAAGTTGCTTCAAAAATATTCTAAATTTTAGTGGTCTGAAAAGTGTCAAAACAACTTTGATTAGTTGAAAACTTTGTTGGCTGAAGCTCTGATATTGGTACAACCCGAATCGAGTAAAGAATTTGTGATATACAGTGATACTTCGTTGATCGGTTTGGGATGTATTTTAAAGCAAGAAGGAAAAATCATTGCTTATGCTTCAAGAAGTTGAAGCCGCACGAAAAGAACTATCTGACACACGATCTTGAGTTAGCCGCGATTGTGTTTGCTCTCAAGATTTGGTTTCACTACTTGTTCGATGAGAAATGTCATGTATATTCTAATCATAAGAGTTTGAAATATCTAATGACTTAGAAAGATCTGAATTTGTGACAAAGAAGATGGTTAAAACTGCTGAAAGACTGCGAACTTGTGATTGATTATCATCCGGGAAAAGAAAATGGTGTTGCTGATGCCTTGAGTCGAAAATCACTGTTTGCTTTGTGTGTGATGAATACTCATTTGGTTCTGTCTGATGATGGTTTAGTTTTAGTTGATTTGAAAGCAAGACCTTTGTTCTTATAGCGGATTATCAAAGCTCAGAAGATTGATAATGAGATTTTAGCTAAAAGAGCTCAGTGTGATTTAGAGTCTGATTCGGAATTCAGAGTTGATAAAGATGATTGTCTAAGATTCTGAGATCGAATTTGTGTTATGAAAAATCTAGAGTTAATTCAGATGATTTTGAGTGAGGCTCACAATAATTGGTTTTCTGTGCATCCAGGCAGTACAAAAATGTATAATGATCTAAAATAGTATTACTGGTGGTCCATAATGAAAAGAGATATTTCTGACCTTGTTTCGAAATGTTTAATTTGTCAGCAAGTTAAAGCTAAACATCAGGTGTCATCTGGTTTGTTACAATCGATCATGGTTCCGGAGTGGAAATGGGATCGAGTAACAATGGATTTTGTTTTGGGTTTACCCCTGTCTCCGAGAAAGAGAAATGCTATATGGGCTGTAGTTGATCGATTGAAGAAATCAGCCTATTTTATGTCAGTACGATCTAATTACTCACTAGATAAGTTGGCTGAGTTATACATTTTCGATATTGTGAGATTGCATGGTGTGCTATTATCTATTGTATCAGACAGAGATCCGAGATTGACATCACGATTCTGGAAGAAGTTGTAAGATGCTCTTGGTACTAAATTGCATTTCAGTACTGCTTTTCACCAGCAAATGGATGGTCAATCCGAGCAGATTATTCAGATACTTGAGGATATGTTGAGATGTTGTATTCTTGAGTTTGAAGGTATGTGGGAATAGTATTTGCCTTTGATTGAATTCGCTTATAATAAAAGTTTTCAGTCGAGCATTAAAATGGCACTGTACAAAGCTTTATATGGTCACAAATGTTGTACACCTTTGTATTGGACGGAGCTCAGTGAAAATAAGATTGATGGGATTGATTTGATAAAAGAAACTGAACAGAAAGTGAAAGTGATCCGAGATAGTCTGAAAACAGCTTCTGGTCGTCAGAAATCATATGCAGATTTGAAAAGAAAAGACATTGAATTTAAGATTAGTGACAAAGTGTTTTTAAAGGTATCCCCGTGGAAGAAAGTTCTTCGGTTTGGTAGAAAAGGCAAATTGAGTTCGAGGTTCATTGGACCGTATGAGATTACTGAGCGTATTGGACTAGTAGCATATAAATTGCTGTTACCACCAGAGTTAGAAAAGATTCATGATGTGTTTCACGTATCGATGCTTCGACGATACAGATTTAATCCGTCGCATGTGATTTCCCCGTCTAAGATTGAAATTTAGTCTGATATGACTTACGAAGAAAAGTCGATCCGTATCTTAGCTTGTGAGGTTAAAAAACTGCGAAATAAGAAAATTCCGTTAGTAAAAGTGATGTGGCATCGATATGGTATTGAAGAGGCCACGTGAGAGCCTGAAGATGCTATGAAATGACAATATCCGAATCTGTTTAACGGTAAGATTTTCGAGGATGAAAATCCCTAAGGGGGAGAATTGTAACAATTCAGTTTAAACCCTAGTGGGAATAGTGGTTTCGAGACCACATATCCGAGTTAGAAAAATAGTTAAATATTATTTTTCGTGCTTATGATGTGTGAATTAGTATGTGTGAAAGTTTCATATGTAAATTTAATCGTTTGTGTGCTTAATTTGATAAAAGAACCTAATCGCGTAAAATGTAAAAGTTGCTTACTATATGTTAAAAGTGCCTATTTGATTTGGCTTATTAATTGTGAGGTCCTTATGTGGTTATTTGACCATTAGAAGTTTGAATAGACATTAATGACCATCCATTAGGTGATTTTATAATGGTTATTAAAAGGGTAAATTAATAAATTGTTTATTAAATGAATTAAAATAAAACAAAGGCATGAAAATATGGTCATTTGGTGTTCATAATCAATCGAAAATCATAGTAAAAGAAAAGAAAAAGAGAGTTAGGGTTTCGGCACACACAAGGCTTAATTCAAGGTTCGTTTTCGATAATTTCTAAGTTTTTGTGATCGTTGCTTCATGTTTTACTAAGCCCATACCTCAATTTCTGATTTTGATGATGAATTTGAAATGTGCCATGGATAAATTCATGAGTTTTATGTTGTTAGATGATGAAATATGAAAGTTTGATGTTGGGTTTATATGTTTTGTCTTTGGATTTTTTATATTTTTGAGTAAAATGGCTAAATTGTAAAATCTGTAAATTTAGGGACTAAAATTTGAAATAAATGAAATGTGTGGACTTGTATGAGAGCTATGAAAATTTGGCTAAGCTTGTATACAAGAAAACTTTGTGTATTTTGTGATTTTGTGAATTAGGGACTAAAGTGTCGAAATGTGAAAATGTGATCGCTAGTTTGCAATATGCCTTAATTCTGTGTATATGGATTGGTTTGAATGATTTATTGAATAAAAGGGTTAATTTTGAATACATATATATCAAGAAAAGAGGAATTCGAATTTAGACCGAGGGAAGTCGAAGGTTATTGAGTAAACAATCCGAGTCGATAACTCCGAGTACGAGGTAAGTTCGTACGTAAAACATGATGTTATAAGTATGTTTTGATTCTTTGTTTATACATAGATTGTATATACATTTAGTTTGGATCAATACGATGATAAATTAATGGTGTTTGGCACTAAGTGTGAGATTTAAACTAGCTTTCGCTATATGAGGCACTAAGTGTGTGATACCGAGATAGCTTTGATTAATTGAGAAAGCATTAAGTGTGCAGAATTACTAGAACTTAGGCTAATCTTTAAAGCACTAAGTGTGCGGATGTTTAAAGCATTGGTAATCTTCGAAAAGTCTTAAAATATCCGAACAAGAGGTGAGAATGAAAATGAATGAATACGGGAATGTTCAGGTAAGTTTAATACCTATGTGGTAGATGGTATTGTGCATATAAAGTTTATTGAATTGGTGTAAATATATGGATGATGTTGGCATGAAATTGATAGATGAGTAGAGAATTTATAAGTACTTATGTGTTATTGTTTCAAATTTTATAAACTGTTGATGATTTTGGTACGAACTTACTAAGCTTTTGAAAGCTTACTTTGTGTATGTGTTTGCAATGTTTTACAGATATCGAAGCTAGTGTGAGTTCGGGGATCATCAAGGATCATCACCACACTATCGAACCTCATTTTGGTACTTTGAAAATGTATATACTAAAGTATGGCATGTATAGGCTAGAAGTGTTTAGATTATGTTTTGTGATTGTATATATTTAGCCATGTGATATGGCTTGGTATGGATGTGATTATGACATGGTTTTGGTATATGAATCATGAGGCACTATGATATATTTAGTGTGTTTGTGTATGAATATAAGAAATGGTAAGATATGTAAGCTTTTGGCATGTGTTAGCTATGGTACTTGATAAGGTTTGGTCATGAAGTTGAAACTTATGTTTGGTATGATTTTATTTTAGATTTGTTATGATTTGACTGATGTATTGAGATGGAAATTTGTTTGCCAATGATATGTCATGAATGGCTTATGTTTTGGTTGTGAATATGTCTTAAAATGTTGTGCAAATATGTTTGTTTTGGTGCTTGTAGGTTTGACCCAATTGGGGTGGCAATTTGGCTATTCAAATGGCCTATTTTCATCTACATGGCTATGTTGCATGATCGTGTGTCCCCTGGGGTACCCTACAATTGTAAGTTAGGCTCGAGCACGGGAAAGGTACACAGGCGTGTGGCTAACCGTGTGGCCCAAGTCAGATTCGACCATGGCCAAAGCACACGGGTGTGTCTTGTGGCCATGTGAGCAAGTCAGTATGTATGCCCTGTTTTGTCATGGCCTAGACACACGTGCATGTCTAATGTCGTGTAAGCCACACGGCTTGTTCACACGGGCATTAACCCGTACTTGTTTGAAAAATGTTTTAATTTTGGAGAAATTTTGTATGTGTTTGGTTTAGTTCCGACCCCTTTCTAATACATGTTTAAGGTCTTGATGACCTATATAAGGGACTTTATATTGATGATTGATCTTTAATGCTTCGATGCTTATGAAATGAATATTAATGTTTCAATTTTATCTGGTAATGCCTTTAACCCTAGTTCGGCAACGGATACGGGTTAGGGGTGTTACAAATTGACGTAGCCAAGATGAAAATGAAATTATAACTAATTTAAGCAATACAGGTACGTATGAAATCTATGTGAATGTTGAATGAAAGTTAATATAAAGAAAACGTGAGAGTAAAATTAGCAATAAAACAGTTTTGGACAGCAGCAGTTGTGTGACTTTGAAAAATCATCAAAAATGGTGGAAATAGAATTAAAGGTTGAATAAGATATGAAATTAAATCTTATTGAGTCTACGTTCACATAAAAGAAATGATGTGAGCAAAAAAATTTCATATTACTAGATATTTGAATTTTTCTGAGACGTGGTCAGAATGATTTTGAAATCCCCTGTTCTAAATTTGTAAAATCATTAAAAATTGTATAAAAATATATATTGGTTAGAGTTTATATTTTTAAAATTATTATTGAGTCTATTTTCAATATAAACAAACGGGAACATCATCCGAATTCCTTACGATGAGATAATTAATTTTTAGTTAAGAAGGGTTGAAACTGTCAAACAGCAGAATAGGGGAGACTTTAAAGAATAAACTGTACTTATTGGCTAGACCAAAAATTCTGAAAATTTTATGGTAAAAAGATATGTGAGTCTAGTTTCAGAGGAAATAGCGGATCTTAATTTGATGTTCTGTAGCTCAAGATATAAATAATTTAGTGACTGTGACCCAAGTAGACAGCTTGAGATGAACAAGAATAAATAGTGGAACTATGTGCAATTATGATTGTATTTTCTTGAGAACATATTGTGAGAATTGGTAAAAGCATGTTAATAAATTTCTTATTATTTACATAACAACTTACTAAGCTATATAGCTTTCTCTGTTTATTTTCTGTGTTTATAATGTCTTTAGGTTAGCTATGGTTGGAAGTCGCCGGAGAACCTACCACACTATCAAACTAACAAATTTGGTATTGATGATTCTTATACTTAAGGTCATGGCATGTATAGGGGACTTGATTATTTTTGTATGTGTCATAATTTTTTTGGCCTAAAATGTTGGCCTATGCTATTTAAAAGTTCATTGTTGTGAAAAGCCATTTGATGTTGGTATATTGGCTATATTATAAGTCCATGATGATGCATTTCAAGGATGTGTATGCTTACTATGTGGATGAATGAGTGGTGATATCTATGTGTGATGTAAATTTGTATGCAACAGCAAGTCAAATTAGTGCACGGACGAGGGACACGGCCGTGTCCTAATATCGCACAGGAGTGTGCCCCTATTTTCATGAAATTTTTCAAAGTTTTTTAAAGTTCTCAGTTTGGTCCCGAGCCATTTCCAAAGAATGATTTAGGCTTCGTAGGCCCATATTAGGGACTTTAAGATGAAATGTGAAAAGTTTTAAATTTGAACGCAAATTCATGACCCGGTTTTATACAATTGCATGTGTTTATGTTCGGTAATGCCTCATACCCTGTTTCGGTGTCAAACACGGGTAAAGGCTCTTACATTTAGTGGTATCAGAGCTATGGTTTAATCGGTTCTCAGACTAACCTAGCATGTGTAAAAGTCTAGCTATACGTGCCATATATGAACCGTGATAGTGTGATACCTCCCGACTCTAATGAAATTGTTTTGTTGAGACAGAGGTGCTTTCCAACCGAGCTATTTTTGAAAACGCTGCAAATGACATTGCAATATTTGAAAATGTGTTTGTGATAAATTGAAACTGGAAAGGAATGAATAATAGTTCATGACTTGTATGTGATGAGGTACAAAAATGAAACATCCATAAGTTTAGAATTATGAGTAAGATGTTATTATTTTGGTTGAATGTAGTATTTCGATTGATTGTGATAATTTTATGAAACGGGTAAAATGTTATAAATGTTATGAAAAGGCTTTAACCTGGACTGGTAGTATTGTTATATCATATGTGACTCTAGAGTGTGTGTTATGAATATGTGCCAAAAAGGGGCATTTTTTAAAATGAAATGATATATTGTTAATATACATACCTTGAGCATACTATCTGAATATTCCTTCAAATTAAAATAGTGTAAAGGGAATTATTCTTGAATTATGGGAAAGTAACATAAAATGCAAAGTTGTATTATGACAAGCATTCATAAGTGTTTGACCTTCATATGATGTTATGTGTTTGACTTGTATGATTAGGTGAATGCAGTAAGTAAACTTACTCAATATTTGTGGAATGCATGAATAAGTGCACTTGTTTGAATAAGATAATCAGAAAGTTAGTGTAACATAAATATGTGTATTAAATTGCCTGAAGTGAATTGTATAATTGTGATGGTGATGATGAATGTTAAGCCATATGTATATGTATGAGAGTAAAGTTAGAGGCTTTACAACCTCACCCCCGTACTAATGTGATATCTTATAATGAAATTTCATAATATTTGTACTGCATGAGTTCACCAGTGAAAGATTAAAGTGTAATATCCCGAATTAAGGCCTAATCGGAATAGTGGTTTTGTGACCACAAATCCGAGATAGAAATAATTATTTTATAATTATTTTGATGTTTATGATATGATTGCATGATTGTGTGAAAATTTCGTGATGAAATCCTATGCCTAAAGTGGTTAAATTGAAATTAGGGACTCAATCGAATAATTTGTAAAACTTACATTCTAGGAGTTTTTAGCATGAAATTGTTTTGGAATATTAATGAGGAGGTCTTAAATAGCAATTTGACCAATTTCTAAGTCTATGGACAAAAATTGGACATGGATGGAATTTTTAGAAAGTTTAGTAGTAAGGGCATTTTGGTCATTTAGTTATTAAAATGAATTAAAAACAAAATTAAAAGCCAATTTTTGTCCATCTTCGTCATTAGGCCGAAATTTCAAGGGTTCTCCATAGTTAGGGTTCGTTTCAAGCTTCCAAGCTCCATAGTAAGTGATTCCAAGCCCCGTTTTTAATGTTCTTTACGTTTTTGGAATCCCGGTAGCTCGATTAAGCTTATGCTAGCAATAATTCAACCTAGGGTTCATATTTGGAAAAATACCCATAGGTGAAATTTGTGTATTTTGGTGTTTTATGGTAGAACATGAGGTTTTAAATTATGTTAGACAACTTGTACTACTCGGTTTTAAGCCAAAACAAGTAAAAGGGCTTAATCGGTAAAAATACCTAATTGTCATAAGTACATGTTAGAGTGTGAATTTGACATTTCCATAGAAGGGAAAAATGATCAGCATGTCATAAAACATAAGAATAAGGGATGAAGTTTAATACCCGAGCCTAGGGGCAAAAGTGTAATTATGCAAAAGTTTAGGGGAAAAATGTAATTTTTCCAAAGTTCGTATTAAATGTTGTTTTGATGAATATATGTATTAAATAAGATTAATTTGGCATTATAGATCAAGAGAAACGAGATTCAAGTCGCGATCGAGGGAAAAACAAAGTTTACGAAGAATAGGCTCGATTGTTAATAATTTTGTACTAAGGTAAGTTCATGTGTAAATATAGTAACATAATTGTCATTTTAAGCAATTTAATGTTGTTTATATGATATGATGCTGATTATTATCATGAAATATTATGTTTTGTGGTTATTGTTGAATAATATGTAATTATGTGAATTACTTAATGAGTATGAACTATCACCGAAGTATCGATTCTGATATTCCGTGGAAGACGGAAAAGATGTGAGATCGAGGAAAAATCTCGTTTGAACCTTGGGAATAGATTAGAATACAAGTGACATGTCACTAGGATGGTTGAGTTCTGAACTCGTTGAGTTGAGTCCGAGTTCGTGAGATGTAACTAGGCATCCGAGCTCGTTGAGTTGAGTCCGAGTTCACTTATGGATGCGAACGCCCGAGCTCGTTGAGTTGAGTCCGAGTTCACTTATGGGCGGGTTACATGGTAGCTTGGCTACATAAGTTCTGTAGGCTATTGAGTTTGTCTAGCAGCGGGTATGGCTCTTATGTTCATGAGATCCGCGTATTCGAATTATATTCCGATGTGTTCAACGGGTGAATCTTAAGCGAATAAGAAGAAGGCCTAAAACGAAGGTGACATGTTGGTAAGTGTGGTAAATGAGAAAATTTGACAGGTATGTGCTTAAACCCTCGGGTTGAAAACTTGGTATGATGAAATCGTAGAAAGATATTAAATGTAAATGAAACATGAATGTCTTGGTGTTGTTTATGCAAATGATGTTTTATGTGGGATTGTGTGGTTATGTTACTTTCTATTTGCATGTGAACTCACTAAGCATTTGTGCTTACTCCCTCCTTTTCTTTCATTGTAGTTTTGACAAGCAAGCTTGAGAATCGGGATAGGTCGAAGACTCGTTCACACTATCCGAAGGCTTAAATTGGTAAAATGGCTTGTGTATTTTGAATGTGGCATGTATGGCAAAACACTCACTTTGTGTAATTGATCTTATGATATGGCTATGGTTTGGTAAGAAAAGGGTTTGTAAATGATTAGCCATTGGAATGGCCAATCTAAGTCATATTTGATATTATGTATGTTTAAAATGCTATTTAGTCCATGAAAATCCTTAGTAAAGTGAAATTTGCCATAAAAGCAGAATCGACAAAGAAGAAGTGATGTAAATTTGAAAAATCACTAAAATAGTAGAAATGGAAATAAATGATGAGTAAGTTATGAAATTGAAGCTTAATTAGTATATTTTCATATGGATTGAACAAAATAGGTATATAAATTATATTTTATGATATATTTGAATTTTTGTGAAACAGGGCCAGAGTGATTTCTAGATCCCCTATTCTGAATTTAAAAATTCATCATAAATTGTAAAAAAATAATTAGAGTCATGCTTTATATGTACAGATTCCTTATTGAATCTAGTTTTAATATAAACAAACTTCATAGTCATTAAAATTCTGTACAGATAGATATCTGATTCGTAATATAAAGAGGTCAGAGAAGTCAAACCCTGAAACAGGGGAGACTTTAACTAATAAACTATACTCATTAGCTTGAC
The DNA here is from genome assembly GCF_025698485.1 of Gossypium arboreum. NCBI lineage: Eukaryota > Viridiplantae > Streptophyta > Magnoliopsida > Malvales > Malvaceae > Gossypium > Gossypium arboreum. The sequence continues at coordinate 97,047,100 of NC_069070.1, read as the reverse complement.
CAAAAATTTTATAAAAATATTAGTAAATATATATATGAGTCTAGTTTCAGGAAAAATTTACATAATTTGATTTCAAGTTTCGGAACTCGAGATATGAATTTTTAAGTGACTGTGACGCAGATTGCTAGCTTGACTGGAAATTTTAAAAATAAATTGTTTGAGCTGTTTAAGTAATGAATTAAGTCTGTTAACACCTCGTGTTCGACTCCAGCGATGGTCTCGGGTACGGGGCGTCACATAAAGAGTTAAGTAACAGATTTTCTAATAATATGGACAGAGTTGAAAATAGTTACGTAAGTAAATACAGTTTTGGAAAGGATGCCAGGTTATTCTAAAGACTATTTGGACTTCGTAAAGTCACGATTAGAAAAAAGTTAATCTCAGTTAATCGTCTTAAACAAGTATTGTAACACTCCAAACTCGGCCTAGAAGTTAGGCCGAAATCTGGCGTGTCACATTGAAGTATTTTTTGAAAACCATGTTTTCATTGAAAACCTCAGTTTATGTTAGTTTAATTTCAAAGCGTGGTTCATTGAAAAATATATAATTTTATTCCCAAAATCTCTTTTAGTTGCGAAAGCTAGTTTTTGAAATAATTAACATTTTGGGAAAATCGTGATTTAATTTAATCAGATATAAATCAAAGTAAATGAAACCCAAAGTTAAAATCCAAAAACTCTAAAAGGCTTTATTACAAAAATTAAAACCCAAAATAGAATCTAAACCATAAATAAAGTCCAAAGTGTAATAAGACTACAGTTGTGTGACCATCTCCGAGTCCCTCGTAGCACTGATACTCCTAATGCTGGGGATTACCTGTACAGTTAATAGACGGGGTGAGTTTACGAAAACTCTGTGTGAATCCCCTAGCATCCAAACCGTCAGTCAAAAATAGAATTTAGTACCAATCTGGGCTTGAGCCCTATTCAGTAACAAAATAGTCCAATTCAGAATATATTTGGGCCAAAGCCCGATTCATTAGCATTTGGGTCTCAACCCAACACAGTATCAATTGGGCCTAACCCATCTCAGAATCAATATCAGTTGGGTCTAGCCCATATCAGAACTAATATCAGTTGGGGCTAGCCCATTTCAATTTCAAACCTATAGGAATAATGTATGATAACCAATCCAACGCTACACTTGCCTCTTCCCAACCCTGCACCTGTAGGGAATAAATCACCCACGCCATCCCTACACTTACAGTGTTAGCACCAGTTGCGGCACTAACTAGAGTCCCAGCAAAGCTGCTAATATTAGAATATGTGGCACAGCCACCAATATGGTTTCTTCCTCCATAAAAATATCCCAATCCCAAGCAGCATGTCATGTATGCAGAATGTCATGCACAAAATCAGTCAAACAAATCACAGACAAATCAGTCATTTACCCTCGAGAGGCAAAACTGTCACTTTACCCTTTAGGGGTATTTTGGTCATTTTACTAATTTTGGGGTCCTAGTACAGATTACAACCTCATAGATGGTCTCCCGTCGCCTCGAGCGACTTAGATAACCTAGATGGTCAAAACGGTGTCAATGGGCCCAAGGCCCATTACTTGGCCCAAGTGGGCCTATACGCTCGTGTGGCCCATTTAGCCCAACTTTAGATACGGCTATGTGTACATAATATCCCGGTTCATTAATAGTCACTTATCGTAGATTTTATCCGTGTGGGCCCGCAAGCCCATTGGGCCCATCGAGGCCCAAAACAACCCATTTCACGAGAGCACTCATGGTGACTTTTGTAACAGCCTGATTTAGACCTTGATCGGAATGGTGGTTTTGAGACCACGAATCTGAGTCAGAAAAATATTTTAAAATTATTTTTTGTGTTTATTTTGTGTGAATTTATGTCTGTGAAATTTTCGTGATTTAATTTTGTCATTTGAGTGTCCGATTAAATAAAAGGACTTAATCGCGTAAAATGAAAATTAGGCGGTTATTTCTAAAAGAGGCTGATTTGCACTTGGCTTTTTAAATGAAAGCCTTTATGTTGCAATTAGCCCAATATTAAGTAAAGTGGACGGTAATAGGTATGTTATATATGATTTTATAATTTTATAACTAAGGTTATAATAGTAAAATAAGTAATACTAAGTATATAATAAAACATATTATAAGAAACCACGTTCATATTATTATTTGCATGACCGAAACATTAAAACAAAAGAAAAGAGAAAAGAAACCTAGGGTTCCGCTCTTTCAAGCTTGATTCAAGGTAAATTCTAGCTCGATTTTTGATAATTTTTACGTTTTTGAGATCGTTGCTTCGAGTACTACAAAACCCAAGTTTTAATTTTTGATTTTGATGAATATTTTGAGTTATGGCATTGTTGATAGCTTGTGATTTTTTTTTGTTTGATGATGAAATATGACAGATATGTTTTAGATTAACATATTTTGTATTGGAGTTTTTGATAATTTTGAGTAATTAGAACTAAATTGCAAAAATAATAATTTGAGGGACTAAAATGTGGAATAAATGAAATATATAGGCTTGTATGAACACTAGGAATATTCGGTCAAACATGGGTACCTTGAAATTTTGAATATTTTGTGTTTTGTGTAATAGAGACTAATTTGTAAAATGTGTAAATGTTAGAGGTAACATGGAAATTTGCCCATTTATGTGTTTTTGGACTAAATTGAATGAAAATATGTTTGAATGAGCTTAATTTGAATATGTTTAGATCAAGAACCAAAGAAATCGAATTTGGATTGGGGGAAAACGAAAGTTGTCGACTAGCTGTCCTATTCTGTTTTGTATCATCCGAGGTAAGTTTATAAGCAAATAGACGTGTTTTATTGTAGTTTAATATTAAATATGTATGTTGGAACGAAATGTATGAAATTATATATACTATGGTCGAATATGAATAAGCTTAGTTACTACATTCCGAGTTCGTTTCGACTGAGTTACGACGTCTGAAAGCCCTGTATAAACCTTACGAATAGTTAGGATACATATGTCATGAAATAGGATCACGATATACGTGTGCGAGTAAGACCATGACATCGATATGTGATTCTGATATATGATTATATGTAAGACCACGTCTGGGACGTTGGCATTGTACGATACATGTATGATTATCCGAGTGTCCTACCCAATTCTAAATGGTCATCGGGCATCGATAAGTGGGGTACAAATATCTACAATTAGCTAAGTGATCAGGTATGTATTACTTTAGTATTTATTTGCAACAAGGTAAGTGAGTATTATGATATTAGTTACAAGCATGTGTGACATGAATGAAAAGTATATGTGTAAATATGTCATGTGTATTCGGCCTTATGGGCAAGAAGTATGACCCTTGTTCGTGTGATTTTATTTTTGCATATATATAATGATCTTGCATATTCGGTTACTTAGTTAATGTGTGTATATAAGTTTTATCTTGATTTAAAAGCTTATTTATACAAAGGTATGTATATTAGGTTTTATATTGATAATTTGGCTTCAAAAATTGAACAATGATTTGATGACTTAATCTTGTGAACATTCGGCCAAGGTAATGGATATATGTGTTCATGTATATTATTATTGAAGTTGAAAGTTAAGAATAAGCTTGATATTGATATTGTAATTTGGTTGGTTAAAATAAGTTGATTATGTTATCGGTTTGTTTGTTTGCTTATGACTTACTAAGCTTAAATAGCTTATCGTGTGTATATTGGTCTTTTTTTTATAGATTTTGGATTCGAGTTACAAGCTCGGGGATCGTCAGCAAAGTCTATTACAGTATATACAGCTTCAGTATTTTAATATTCAAACTCGAATTATGGTATGTATAGGCTAGAGTGTGCTTGTGTAAGCTAGATATTTGGTTATGTGTAATCTAAGCCATGCGAAAATGGCTAAGTTATTATATTAGAATTTGGTTATGTTAGTTAAGGTTTATATTAATTTTGGTTACTAAGTTGCGTGCCATGATGGTAAAATATATCTGGTAAGAACTATATGTTTGGGAATGGCTTGCTGATTATTTTTGAAATTGGTATGGTAATATCATAGTCAAAATATTTAATGAGCATGTTCGTTGGTAATTGATGATGAAAGCTTTGGGATATGTATATGATTTCAAATAGAAGATTCGTCTATGAAGGAATAATAGTACAATATGCATTTGGTATGTTAATTAGTTGAGATGGAAAAATTATGTGATGCATGTGTTTCATGAATATTTGGTCGATTGTTTAGTAAGTTTTCAATGCTAAGTGTGATCGTTATTATTTTTTAGGGTAAACTGCTTATCATGTACATGTGCATTTATATTATGTTCAGCCAAGGTATAATGTCCCAAATACACATATGTAACTACTTATTAAATTATGTAATATGATTGTATGCTTAAATGTAGTTATTAAGAATTTGGTGTTAAAGTTAGACAATGAGTGACATTAAGTGATCAATAAATTTAAGATATTCGAACATTGACTATTACTTTGCCATTGAATACGAAAATTTGGACACATTAACTAGTATATTTAATCAATGTATTTCTTGGTGGTGTGTGCATGAAATGGTTAAAATTCACTAAGGCCAATTGCGTGTAATTTAATGACTAAAGTAGGTATGTATAGTTTTCTTTTAATAATTAATACTCTAAATGAATTATATAGAAATGTGTGAATAATACTGTGCGGTTCTTTTAATTTGTGGTAAAGTGTAAAGCATGCAAAATTTAAATTGATTATTACCTAAGCCGTATATGCAATGATTTAAGATGTGTTTTTTTGGCTTATTGGGTTATAAGAATGTATATGTAATTTTAGTGGCTATATGTATAATTACATAGGTGGTAATGGAAGTTTATTTAACCATGTTGGTATTTGATAAAGCTGTGTAATTAAATGCATTATATGCTATTAGTAATAAGTTAAAATTTGTTGTGATCTATATATGCTAGGTATAAATCGATGTACGTACTAAAAGGTGGATTAATTATATTTTATTTATAAATGAGTTTGACTTGAATGATTATATATATGAATGCTTTGAAATTTTGTTTTGACCAGTAATGCCTCGTATCCCTAATCCGATGACGGATATGGGCTAGAGGTGTTAAATTTTATTGGTATCAGAGCTACGGTTTATTCGGTTCTAGGATTAACGTAGCGCATGTGAGTCTAGCTATACATGCCATATTATATAATGCAATAGTGTGATGACTTCTGACATTTGAAATGTGTCTTCATATAGTAAATGGATCTCAACAGAGCTGTAGCTGATGATGTCGAGAGTGTAGCACCTGCTCCCGCGCAAGGGACAGTGCCAGTTAATTCTCGACTGATTCTGAGTAATCAAGAAAGTGAGGCTAAAGAAGGCTTCTATCAAATGATGAATGAATGGTTTACTTAATATATTTTGACTAACCCGGCTGCACAACAACCTCCACTCCCAATTGATCCATCTTCGATGCCTGCTGTACCTCAAGTAAGTGATCCGTTGAGATTGTATAAGCCACCTACTGATAAAATCAGAAAACATGAGGCTGAAGAGTTTGAAGCTACTGATGATGATGATGATGATGCTGAGCGAGCTGAGTTCTGACTTGATAATACTATCCATATGTTTGATGAGCTGTCCTGTACCCCAGATGAATGTTTGAAGTGTGCCATATCTTTGCTTCGAGACACAACATATCACTGGTGGAATACCTTAGTATCAGTGGTTTCGAGAGAGCGGGTGACCTGGGAATTCTTTTAGGCATAGTTCCGTAAGAAATATATCAGCTAGAGATTTATTGATCAAAAGTGAAAAGAATTTCTGGAGCTGAAACAGGGTCGGATGACCGTGACAGAGTATGAGCTGAAATTCGTGTAAGACTCAGTCGGTATGCCCGAGAGTGTGTTTCTACCAAAGCCATAATGTGTAAATGATTCAAAGATGGGCTAAATGAAGATATTAAATTGTTAGTTGGCATACTTGAGATAAAGGAGTTTGTGGTACTTGTTGAGCTAGCCTGCAAAGCTGAAGAGCTCGGGAAAGAGAAGAGAAAAGCTTATTTTAAAGTAAGAGACTTGCTTCAGAGATCATTCAGTAAGTCCGTTCAGTCAACACTGAAGAAGTTTCGAGATGATTTCAGTCGTTCTAGAGCCACTTCGGGTTACACCAGACAGGATCAGAATAGACCACCTACGAGCTTAAGAGCTACCTCAATAGTTAGTGTGGGGAATTTTAGATCAAATCAACCCAAGTGTAAACACTGTGGTAAATGTCATCCTAGTAGTCGCAGATTGCATGGTCTGGCCTATTTTAAATGTGGATCAACAGATCATTACATTCGAGATTGCCCAGGGTTAGCTAAAGAAAATCCAGTACAGAACACGAGATCGGGTAATACTACAGTTCGAGGTAGACCACTTAGAAATGTGGGTAATGCGAGTGGAAGTCAGAGGGGGAATAAAGATACAACAGTCAGATCTGAGGCTTGTGCACCTGCCAAAGCCTATGCTATTCGAGCACGAGAGAAGGCTTCATCCCTAGATGTTATTACTAGTACATTCAATCTTTATGATACTAATGTAATTGGATTAATTGATCCTAGTTCTACTCATTCTTATGTGTGTGAGAATTAGTATTCAGCAAGACTCTGCCTGTTGAGTCTACTGAGTTTGTCATTAGAGTGTCAAACCCTTTGTGGCGGTGTGTTATGGTTGACAAAGTGTGTAAGAATTGTCCCTTGATGGTTCGAGATTTGAGCTTTTCGGCTGATTTAATGTTGTTTCCATTTGATGAGTTCAACATAATTCTAAGTATGGACTGGTTGACATTACATGATGTTGTGGTGAACTGCAAGAAAAAGACCATTGATCTATAGAGTCAGAATGATGAGGTTATTCGGATTGAATCTAGTGATTTTTATGGTTTACCAACAATAATTTCTTTGATGTTAGCTCAGAAATATGTGAGAAAAGGCTGTGAGGCTTACTTTACATATGTGCTTGACAGTAAAGTGGCTGAAAGAAACATAGAATCAGTACCTGTTGTATGTGAGTATCCAGATGTATTTCCTAAAGAATTACTGGGTTTGCCATATATTTGGGAAGTAGAGTTTGGTGTTGATTTAATGCCTGGGACAACTCTGATATCCATAGCTCTGTACAGAATGGCACCTACAGAATTAAAAGAATTGAAAGCTCAGTTGCAAGAATTGACAATAGAGGTTTCGCACAATCGAGTTTCTCTCCGTGGGGTGCACCTGTGTTGTTTGTGATAAAGAAAGACAGAACTATGAGAATGTGCGTCAATTATAGGTAGCTTAATAAGGTGACTATAAAGAATAATTATCCATTGCATGGATTGATGATCTGTTTGACCAACTGAAAGGGGCTACAGTATTTTCGAAGTAGATTTGAGGTCAGGCTACTATCAGTTGCTAGTTAAAGACACCGATGTACCAAAGACTACTTTCTGAATGAGGTACGGACACTACGAGTTTTTGGTTATGCCATTCGGACTCACTAATGCACCTGCTGTTTTCATGGATTTGATGAATCAGATCTTCAATCCGTATCTAGACCGGTTTGTGGTTGTGTTTTTAGATGACATTTTGATATACTCTCGTGATGAAGTTGAACATGCCGAGCATTTGAGACTTGTGTTACAGACTTTGTAAGATAAGTAGTTGTATACGAAATTCAATAAATGTGAGTTTTGGTTAAGTGAAGTTAGTTTTCTGGGCCATGTAGTATCAACATCAGGTATTCGAGTTGATCTGAGAAAAATTTCAGCTATACATGATTAGAAACCACCGAAGAATGTTTCTGAAGTTCGAAGCTTTCTGGGACTTGCTGGTAATTGTAGGCAGTTTGTGAAAGGTTTCTCTATGATTGCAGCTCCGATGACAAAACTATTACAGAAAGATGTTAAATTCAAATGGTCAGAGAAGTGCCAAAAAAGCTTTAATCAGTTGAAAGCCGTTTTGACCGAAGCTCCAGTGCTAGTTCAACTAGAATCGGGTAAAGAATTTGTTATCTTTAGTGATGCATCTTTAAATGGTTTAGGTTGTGTTTTGATGCAGGAAGGAAAAGTTATAGCTTATACCTCAAGACAGTTGAAGCCACATGAAAGGAACTACCCGACACACAATTTGGAATTGGCAGCTATTATGTTTGCGTTGAAAATATGGCGTTACTATCTGTTTGGTGAAAAATGTCATGTTTATTCTGATCATAAAAGTCTGAAGTACTTGATGACTCAGAAAGATTTGAATTTGAGACAACCCCGATGGTTAGAATTGCTAAAAGATTACGTGCTTGTGATTGACTACCACCCGGGGAAGGCTAATGTTGTTGCTGATGCTTTAAGTTGAAAATCATTGTTTGCTTTGCGTGTAATGAATACGCATATAGCTATGTCTGATGATGGTTCTATAATAACTAAATTGAAAGCAAGACCGTTATTTTTTCAACAAATTTGTGATGCAAAGAAGGTTGATAATGAGTTGATAGCGAAACGAGCTCAGTGTGATACTGATGCTGATTCAGAATTCAGAGTGGATGTTGACGATTGTTTGAGATTCAAAAACCGAATATGTATTCCAAGGAATTCAGAGTTAATTCAGATGAATTTGAATGAAGCTCATAGTAGTCGTTATCAGCTCACCCAGGTAGTACAAAGATGTATAATGATTTGAAACTGCTTTACTGGTGGCATAATATGAAACGAGACATTTTTTACTTTGTTGCAAGATGTTTAGTCTGTCAACAAGTAACAGTCGAGCATCAGGTACCTTCTGGATTACTTCAGCCGATTATGATACCAGAGTGGAAGTGGGACAAAGCCATAATAGATTTTGTAACTGGTTTACCATTGACACCGAGCAAGAAAGATGCAATTCAGGTTGTTGTTGATAGATTATGTGACACCCCTAATGTGACCCTAGTCGAAAAGTGGTTTCGGGACCACAAAACCGAGTCACAAAAATAATTAGATGTTATATTATGTGCTTATTATATGTGGGATTTGTATGTGTGAATATTTCGTGCCTTGATTTTATCAATTAGGTGCTAATTTATAAGAAAGGACCCATGTGATAGGACTTAAAAATGTGATAGGTGAAATTTAAAGTGGCCAAATAATGCATGAGTTATTGACATGAGGGACTTGCATGTCAAATTAGCCAAAAATCTAAATGGTGGCCGGCCATGCTATGGGGTAAGGCATATTATAGACATATTATGCTAAAATGTGTGGGAAGAATAATAAAAAAAGAAGGGAGTGGGAGGAGAAACCAAAGTTGTCTCCCCCCCCCCCTCTATTGCCGTGAAGGGAAGAAAGAAAGACTTCAACATTATTTTCTATCTTGCTTCCTTGTCTCTTGCAAGGGAAGCTAGAGAGGAGAGGCCGGCTGCATGTAGTGGAAAACCATGAAATTTGTTTGCTTCTAAGTTGAAATTTTCAAGTAAAAGGCTAAAAAGGGGGATTAAGTTCACGAGCTCAAGGAATCAATCTTGTATAGCGGGAAGGCGAATGTAATTGAATAGCCATTTTGAAATTGTTCAACAGTATCCGAGGTAAGTTCTCAAGTGTTTGAACTTTACTTTAGTATACTTAAAGATCGTATAAACTTAGTAGCGAGAATGATGAATTTATATAGTTTAAGTGCCGAACTAGTCTTGACAGATTTGTGTTATTGCAGTATTGTAACTTTGAAATTACACCAAAAATTGTAGAAGGCGAGTTCGAAGTTGAATAAAATATGAAAATGAAGCTTATTGAGTCTAGTGTCTTATAAAAGAAACTATGTAAGCAAAGGAATTTCCTATAAAGGTATATTTAAAGTTTTGTGAGACAGTGTCGGATTGACTCGAAATTCCTGTTTTGTTTTGGAAAATCATTATAATTTGTACAAAAATGGTTGTAGGATAAGATTTATATGCTGAGACTTCTTAATGAGTCTAGTTTCAAATGGAATCAAATAGAACACATTATGAATTCTGTACAATGAAAAATTTAATTCGTAGCGAAGAGTGGTCAGATTAGTCAAACAGTGAAACAGGGGAAACTTTAAGAAAAATCTGGTATTGATTGGCCAAACCAAAAATTCTGAAAATTTCATGTATGGAAGATATATGAGTCTATATTCTGAGAAAATTAACCAAGTCTGTACATAATAATATATGTGATAAGGCCTAATGGCCGATGTGATGAATGTGGAAATGTATACATATGTGATGAGGCCTAATGGCCGATGTGATGAATGTGAAAATGTATATATATGTGATGAGGCCTAATGGCCGATGTGATGAATGTGAAAATGTATATATATGTGATAAGGCCTAATGGCCGACGTGATGAATGTGAAAGTGTATATATATATATGTGGTAAAGCCGAATGGCTAATGTGAATGTTGTAACATGTGATTAAGTGTTCATGAAACTTGGAAATATGTTCCGGGTGAGACCCGATGACTACGTGTGGAGATTATGTCCGGGTAAGACTTACAGATTAAGAATTGCTTATAAATGTACATAATGCGAAAGGTTAAACAGTATGTACTCCAAGTTTACATGTGAGCTTGATTTAAACTAAACCATAAGGTAGTTATGTGATGTATCGAGAGCAATCTATGAGACTATTCCCATGATTATGATGAGATGTGCATATTCGGATAAAGGGTGGTATGCCCGAATGAAGAGTGAAATAAAAATACGAACAACTATGTTATAACTTGATTGTTATCTGTTGACACTTGCTTGAGACTTACTAAGCATTGTAATGCTTACTCCGTACTTTGTTTCCTCTGTTTTATAGATCTCATTTGGAAGCTACAAGCTCGGGATCGTCGACAACTAGTCACACTATCACTATCCACTGTTTGGTACTGCTATGTTTTGGAACATCTTATGGCATGTATAGAATAGACTAGTAGTGAGAGGATATCACGGTTAATGTATAGGCTATTATGTTTTGTTTGAACTTGGTATGTAAAATTTTGAATAGCCATGCGAAAATGGCTTATAAATGTTTTGAGCATAATGTTATAATCATTCGGTATGTATATGCTCATTAAGAGGCATGGAAATGTTTGGCAATGATCAGCCATTAGAATGGTTCATCATGATTATATTTTGGACTATATATGCAAAAGGGTTAGTTGAATCATAGAAACTATGTGTTAGAGAAAGTCTACCCTAGAAATAGATGCTGGCAGCAGCAGTGATGTGGATGTGAAAAATCACTAAAAATAGTAGGAATGGAATTAAATAGTGAATAAATTATGTAAATGAACCTTGATGAATCTACTTTCATATGGAAGAAACGAAACGGTCATATGAGTTGTATGTTAAGAGATATTTAGGTTCTCGTGAAACAGGGCCAGAACGGTTTCTGGATTCCCTGTTCCGACTTTGGAAATTCATTGTAAATTAACCAGAGTTAATTAGGAGTAATTCAATATATGTATAGATTCCTCTTTGAGTCTAGTTTCTATAGAAACAAACGGCATCAGTATTGAATCCCTGTACAGGGAGATATCCAGGTCGTAATGCATGAAGGTCAGTGTAGTCACACCCTGTAACAGGGGAGACTTTAACTAATAAACTGTACTAATTGGCCTAACCAAAAATTCTAGAAATACATTTGTAGATACATATATGAGTCTAGTTTCAGGGAAAAATTACGAAACTGGTTTTCAAGTTTTGGAACTCACGATATGATTTTTAAAGTGGCAGTGACGCAGTTAGCCAACTGCCTGGAAAATTTTTAAAATGGACTGTGAGAGTAAATGAATTAGTCGGTTAGCACCTCGTGTTCGACTCCGGTAACGGTCTCGGGTACGGGGTGTTACAATTATATTGGTATCAGAGCTACGGTTTAGTCGATTCTAGGACTAACGTAGCACGCGTGAGTCTATTTATACATGCCATAAAGTGATAAAATGATAGTGTGATGATTTTGACTATTAAAAGGTGGTTCTTTGTATTGTAATGAATCTTGATCTGATCGAACAGTAGCAAGCTTCGACTATGAGAATTTGCGATATAACTTCACTTAGATATGCCTAAATTATTAAGTTGATCAGGTACGTATCATGTACTCGTATTTGAATTTCGATTTGGATTGAATTAAGGGTATGAGTGATGCAATTTTGAAAGAGTGTTATGACTATAAATGTGATTCTTTGTATGTGGCTATGGAACTGGAAGTTGAATGGTCGATAAGCATGTTGTGTTTATATTCAAGTAATGTAAATGATATACTAATGTGTATTGCTATATGTGTATATGACCATGAGAATTGAGAGTGATATATCCGGACTAAGTTCCGAAGAGCATTCGTGCTAGTGATGTATCCGGACTAAGTTCCGAAGAGCATTCGTGCTAGTGACGCATCCGGACTAAGTTCCGAAGAGCATTCGTGCTAGTGATGTATCCGGACTAAGTTCCGAAGAGCATTCGTGCTAGTGATGTATCCGGACTAAGTTCCGAAGAGCATTCGTGCTAGTGACACATCCGGACTAAGTTTCGAAGAGCATTCGTGCTAGTGATGTATCCGGACTAAGTTCCGAAGAGCATTCGTGCTAGTGACGCATCCGGACTAAGTTCCGAAGAGCATTCGTGCTAGTGATGTATCCGGACTAAGTTCCGAAGAGCATTCGTGCTAGTGATGTATCCGGCTAGGTCCCAAAGAGCAATCATCTTTGGTGGCGTGTATTCGGACTTCGTGCCTAGTAGGCTTCGTCTTGGTAATTTGAGCAAAGTTTAAGTGTTCATTACTATACGAATTCAAAATTAAATGAGATGATATGTTTAAAAGTGTACATACATGATGTTTATGAACTTGGTTAAGTCATTTCAATGTGTAATAACGAATGAATAAGAGCACTATGTGTGTGAATGATTGGAGGCACTGTGTGTGTGTAAATCCCTTTAACCGAGCACTATGAGTGCGAGATCGGTCAGTGGGCACTAAGTGTGTGAAATGGAATTCAAGTAAGACCATGTCTGGGACATGGCATCGGCTCGATATGTGAGAATATGTAAGACCATATCTAGGATATGGCATTGTAAGAGCTATATGTGCTTGAATTAGTTGAGCCCTTACAAGTAAGTATTCGCTCAGTTGATAAACGAGCTACCGGCCTTTGGCTAAGTTGATCTTTTGTGTATGAACATAAGGGTTGGTAATGTGAAGTAAGTTCTTGAGTAATAGAGCTTAAATTCTGAATTGATTAGATAATGTTTAAAGCAAATTAAAATCATGCTCTTTGTGTGTGGCTATTGAGCCGAAATTGCAAGTGTGAAAAGTGCCTTGTGTTTGAGTTTTGCTAATGAAAATGAAATACGAATGTGTCATTATTTATTGATAATTGTGCTCAGTTATTCGAATGATGTCCGGGCTAAGTCCCGAAGGCTTTGTGCTAAGTGACTATATCCGGACTAGGATCCGAAGGCATTCGTGCGAGTTAATAAATCCGGGTCAATTCCCGAAGGCATTTGTGCGAGTTACTAAATGCGGGCTAATTCCTGAAGGCAATTGTGCGAATCACTATAACCGAGCTATGTCCCGAAGACAATCAAGCGAGTCGCTATATCCGGTTAAATCCCGAAGGTACGTGATTCGGAAATGAGCAATCTTGTTGTAAAAATTTCAGTTAATACGCTTGCAAAAATTCCAGCAATGAGGTATGTTCGTATGTCTTGAATGAATTAAATGTTCGTGTGTGTGAAGTTGAATTTTCTGTTGGAAATAAGTTAAGTTGAATATTGAGATACGATGGAGTTATAAAGGATATTTATTGGGATGTTTGAGTATATGTGTATTTTCGGCCGAGTTACTGACTTATACATGGATGAAAATGTGGGTTACAAATATGTGGGTTGATGATGTGAATTATACATGTTAGTATGTGCCGATATGTGTTTGAAATGCAATTGTGATTTAAATTAAGTGATTATCGCTTATGAAATCAAGGAAATGAGATATATGTGCATACTTGTAGAAATGTTATGTATTTGTTTTGAGATAAGAAAATGATTTTATAGATCGATGTGAAATCAATAATGAATTACAATTGCTATCGATGAGCTAATGTTTATATGAATATAATTCAATAAGAGGACGCTATTCTAAACTATGCATCGGTAGAAATTTTCGGGGACGAAAATTTCTAAAGTGGGGGAGAGTTGTGACACCCCTAATGTGACCCTAGTCGGAAAGTGGTTTCGGGACCACAAAACCGAGTCACAAAAATAATTAGATGTTATATTCTGTGCTTATTATATGTGGGATTTGTATGTGTGAATATTTCGTGCCTTGATTTTATCAATTAGATGCTAATTTATAAGAAAGGACCCATGTGATAGGACTTAAAAATGTGATAGGTGAAATTTAAAGTGGCCAAATAATGCATGAGTTATTGACATGAGGGACTTGCATGTCAAATTAGCCAAAAATCTAAATGGTGGCGGCCATGCTATGGGGTAAGGCATATTATAGACATATTATGCTAAAATGTGTGGGAAGAATAATAAAAAAAGAAGGGAGTGGGAGGAGAAACCAAAGTTGTCTCCCCCTCTATTGCCGTGAAGGAAGAAAGAAAGACTTCAACATTATTTTCTATCTTGCTTCCTTGTCTCTTGCAAGGGAAGCTAGAGAGGAGAGGCCGGCTGCATGTAGTGGAAAACCATGAAATTTGTTTGCTTCTAAGTTGAAATTTTCAAGTAAAAGGCTAAAAAGGGGGATTAAGTTCACGAGCTCAAGGAATCAATCTTGTATAGCGGGAAGGCGAATGTAATTGAATAGCCGTTTTGAAATTGTTCAACAGTATCCGAGGTAAGTTCTCAAGTGTTTGAACTTTACTTTAGTATACTTAAAGATCGTATAAACTTAGTAGCGAGAAGGATGAATTTATATAGTTTAAGTGCCGAACTAGTCTTGACAGATTTGAGTTACTGCAGTATTGTAACTTTGAAATTACACCAAAAATTGTAGAAGGCGAGTTCGAAGTTGAATAAAATATGAAAATGAAGCTTATTGAGTCTAGTGTCTTATAAAAGAAACTATGTAAGCAAAGGAATTTCCTATAAAGGTATATTTAAAGTTTTGTGAGACAGTGTCGGATTGACTCCGAAATTCCCTGTTTTGTTTTTGGAAAATCATTATAATTTGTACAAAAATGGTTGTAGGATAAGATTTATATGCTGAGACTCCTTAATGAGTCTAGTTTCAAATGGAATCAAATAGAACACACTATGAATTCTGTACAATGAAAAATTTAATTCGTAGCGAAGAGTGGTCAGATTAGTCAACCAGTGAAACAGGGGAAACTTTAAGAAAAATCTGGTATTGATTGGCCAAACCAAAAATTCTTAAAATTTCATGGATGGAAGATATATGAGTCTATATTCTGAGAAAATTAACGGCAAGTGATTTGGAGTCTTGTAGCTCCGGGTATAAATAATTTAGTGACCATTGCTCAGGAAAACAGCTCGTAGCGAATATGTGATTTTGTTGTAAACATGGATAAAAACTTGTTTTAGTTGCTCATAAGCTATTGATTGATCCCATACTTGAATTCTAAATTGTGATATTGTAAAATGATACATGAGTGTTAGATGGATCTCTGATATCAAAATTTGTGAAATTGTAAGTTTATGAGTATTCAATATGAAATGATAGTATGGCGTGAAATTGAATTATTCGTTGGAAAATGATTGATGAAGATTCGGCCAAGACCAAGTCTGTACATAATAATATATGTGATAAGGCCTAATGGCCGATGTGATGAATGTGAAAATGTATACATATGTGATGAGGCCTAATGGCCGATGTGATGAATGTGAAAATGTATATATATGTGATGAGGCCTAATGGCTGATGTGATGAATGTGAAAATGTATATATATGTGATAAGGCCTAATGGCCGACGTGATGAATGTGAAAGTGTATATATATATATGTGGTAAAGCCGAATGGCTAATGTGAATGTTGTAACATGTGATTAAGTGTTCATGAAACTTGGAAATATGTTCCGGGTGAGACCCGATGACTACGTGTGGAGATTATGTCCGGGTAAGACTTCGTATTAAGAATTGCTTATAAATGTATGCAATGCGAAAGGTTAAACAGGTATGTACTCCAAGTTTACATGTGAGCTTGATTTAAACTAAACCATAAGGTAGTTATGTGATGTATACGAGAGCAATCTATGAGACTATTCCCATGATTATGATGAGATGTGCATATTCGGATAAAGGGTGGTATGCCCGAAGGAAGAGTGAAATAAAAATACGAACAACTATGTTATAACTTGATTGTTATCTGTTGACACTGCTTGAGACTTACTAAGCATTGTAATGCTTACTCCGTGTACTTTGTTTCCTCTGTTTTATAGATCTCATTTGGAAGCTACAGGGCTCGGGATCGTCAACAACTAGTCACACTATCACTATCCACTGTTTGGTACTGCTATGTTTTGGAACATCTTATGGCATGTATAGAATAGACTAGTAGTGAGAGGATATCGGGGTTAATGTATAGGCTATTATGTTTTGTTTGAACTTGGTATGTAAAATTTTGAATAGCCATGCGAAAATGGCTTATAAATGTTTTGAGCATAATGTTATAATCATTCGATATGTATATGCTCATTAAGAGGCATGGAAATGTTTGGCAATGATCAGCCATTAGAATGGTTCATCATGATTATATTTTGGACTATATATGCAAAAGGGTTAGTTGAATCATAGAAACTATGTGTTAGAGAAAGTCTACCCTAGAAATAGATGCTGGCAGCAGCAGTGATGTGGATGTGAAAAATCACTAAAAATAGTAGGAATGGAATTAAATAGTGAATAAATTATGTAAATTAACCTTGATGAATCTAATTTCATATGGAAGAAACGAAACGGTCATATGAGTTGTATGTTAAGAGATATTTAGGTTCTCGTGAAACAGGGCCAGAACGGTTTCTGGATTCCCTGTTCCGACTTTGGAAATTCATTTTAAATTAACCAGAGATAATTAGGAGTCATTCCATATATGTATAGATTACTCTTTGAGTCTAGTTTCTATAGAAACAAACGGCATCAGTATTGAATCCCTGTACAGGGAGATATCCAGGTCGTAATGTATGAAGGTCAGTGTAGTCGCACCCTGTAACATGGGAGACTTTAACTAATAAACTGTACTAATTGGCCTGACCAAAAATTCTAGAAATACATTTTTCGATGCATATATGAGTCTAGTTTCAGGGAAAAATTACGAAACTGGTTTTCGAGTTTTGGAACTCAAGATATGATTTTTAAAGTGGCAGTGACGCAGTTAGCCAACTGCCTGGAAAATTTTTAAAATGGACTGTGAGAGTAAATGAATTAGTCGGTTAGCACCTCGTGTTCGACTCCGGTAACGGTCTCGGGTACGGGGTGTTACAGATTAACTAAATTGGCTCATTTTGTCCCAATATGTACAGACTACTTGCTGAATAAACTGGCTGAATTGTATGTTTCTCAGATTGTGAGATTACATGGTGTGCCTATATCTATTGTTTCGGATAGAGATCCAAGGTTTACATTGTAGCTTTGGAAGAAACTACAAGATGCACTAGGTACGAAATTACATTTCAGTACTGCTTTCCATCTGCAAACAGATGGCTAGTCTGAGCGAATCATTTAGATACTTGAGGATATGTTGAGATGTTGCATTCTCGAGTTTGAAGGTACGTGGGAACGATACCTACCTTTGCTTGAATTTGCATATAATAATAACTTTCAATCGAGTATCAAAATGGCACCTTATGAGGCTTTGTATGGTCATAAATGTCGTACGCCAATGTATTGGACTGAGCTCAGTGAAAATAAGATATACGGGGTCGACTTGATCAAAGAAACTGAACAAACAGTGAAAGTAATTCGTGAAAGTCTGAAAGTAGCATCGGATCGCCAGAAATCTTATGCGGACTTGAAACGTAAAGATATAGAGTTTCAGATCAAAGATAAAGTTTTCTTAAAAGTCTCACCGTGGAAGAAAATACTCAGGTTTGGTCGCAAAGGTAAATTGAGTCCAAGGTTTATTGGTCGTATAAGGTAATAGAGCATATCGGGCCAGTTGCTTACAGACTATTGATGCCACCTGAGTTAGAAAAGATCCATAATGTATTTCATGTTTCGATGCTCTGTAGATATCGATTTGACCCTTCACATGTGATTAGTCCTACTGAGGTTAAGATTAAGCCCGATATGACATACGAGGAATAACGGATTCGTATTCTGGCTCGTGAGATTAAAGAGTTGCGAAATAAAAAGATTCCATTATTTAAAGTATTGTGGCATAAATACGGTGTTGAGGAAGCAACGTGGGAACCAGAGGATACAAATAGAACGCTATCCGAACCTCTTCACCGGTAAGATTTTCGGGGATGAAAATCCCTAAGGGGGAAGAGTTGTAACAGCCCAATTTAGACCCTAATCGGAACGGTGGTTTTGGGACCACGAATCTAAGCCAGAAAAATATTTTAAAATTATCTTCTGTGCTTATTTTGTGTGAATTTATGTCTGTGAAATTTTTGTGATTTAATTTTGTTGTTTGAGCGTCCGATTAAATAAAAGGAGTTAATCGCGTAAAATGAAAATTAGGTGGTTATTTCAAAAAGAGGCTGATTTGCACTTGGCTTTTTAATGGAAGCCTTTATGTTTTAATTAGACCAATATTAAGTAAAGTGGATGGTAATGGGTATGTTATATATGATTTTATAATTTTATAACTAAGGTTATAATAGTAAAATAAGTAATAATAAGTATATAATAAAACATATACTAAGAAACCATGTTCATATTATTATTTGCGTGACCAAAACATTAAAACAAAAGAAAATAGAAAATAAACCTAGGGTTTAGCTCTTTCAAGCTTGATTCAAGGTAGGTTCTAGCTCAGTTTTTGATAATTTTTACGTTTTTGAGATCATTGCTTCGAGTACCACAAAACCCAAGCTTTAATTTTTTATTTTGATGAATATTTTGAGTTATGCCATTGTTGATAGCTTTTGATTTTTGTTGTTTGATGATGAAATATGAAAGATATGTTTTATATTAACATATTTTGTATTGGAGTTTTTGATAATTTTGAGTAATTAGGACTAAATTGCAAAAATAATAATTTGAGGGATTAAAATGTGAAATAAATGAAATATATGGGCTTGTATGAACACTAGGAATATTCAGCCAAACATGGGTACCTTGAAATTTTGAATAATTTGTGTTTTATATAATAGGGACTAAATTGTAAAATGTGTAAATGTTAGGGGTAAAATGGTATTTTGCCTATTTATGTGTTTTTGGACTAAATTGAATGAAAATATGTTTGGATGAGCTTAATTTGAATATGTTTAGATCAAGAACCAAAGAAATTGAATTTGGGTTGGGGGCAAAACGAAAGTTGTCGACTAGCTGCCCTATTCCGTTTTGTATCGTCCAATGTAAGTTTATAAGCAAATAGACGTGTTTAATTGTAGTTTAATATTAAATATGTATACTGGAACAAAATTTATGAAATTATATATACTATGGCCGAAAATGAATAAGCTTCGTTACTACATACCGAGTTCGTTTCGACTGAGTTACGACGTCCGAAAGCCCCGTATGAACCTTACGAATAGTTAGGATACATATCTCATTGACATAGGATCCTGATATATGTGTACGAGTAAGACCATGGCATCGATATGTGATTCTGATATATGTGTACGAGTAAGACCCTGTCTAGGACAGTGGCATCGATATGTGATTACATGTAAGACCACGTATGGGACGTTGGCATTGTAGGATACATATGTGATTATCTGAGTGTCCTACCCGATTTCGAATGGTTCATCGGGCATCGATAAGTGGGGAAAAAATATGTAAAATTAGCTAAGTGATCAAGTATGTATTACTTTAGTATTTATTTACAACAAGTAAGTGAGTGTTATGATATTAGTTACAAGCATGTGTGACATGAAATGTGTAAATATGTCATGTATATTCGGCCTTATGGGCAAGAAGTATGACCCTTTTTGGTGTGATTTTACTTTCGCATATATATATACTGATCTTGCATATTCGGTTACTTAGTTAATGTGTGTATATAAATTTTATCTTGATTTAAATACTTATTTATACAAATGTATGTATATTAGGCTTTATATTGATAATTTGGTTTTGAAAATTGAACAATGATTTGATGACTTAATCTTGTGAACATTCGACCAAGGTAATCGATATATGTGTTCAGGTATATTATTTCTGAAGTTGAAAGTTAAGAATAAGCTTGATATTGATATTGTAATTTGGTTGGTTAAAATAAGCTGATTATGTTATCGGTTTGTTTTTTTGCTTATGACTTACTAAGCTTAAATAGCTTATCGTGTGTATATTTGTCTTTGTTTTATAGATTTTGGATTCGAGTTACAAGCTCGGGGATCATCAGCAAAGTCTATCACACTATCTACAGCTTCGATATTTTAATATTCAAACTCGAATTATGGCATGTATTGGCTAGAATGTGCTTTTGTAAGTTGGATTATCAGTTATGTGTAATCTAAGCCATGAAAAAATGGCTAAGTTATTATATTAGAATTTGGTTATGTTAGTTAAGGCTTATATTAATTTTGGTTACTAAGTTGCGTGCCATGAAGGTATAGTATATGTGGTAAGCTCTATATGTTTGGGAATGGCTTACTAATTATTTTTGAACTTGGTACGGTAAGATCATAGTCAAAATATTTAATGAGCATGTTCGTTGGTAATTGATGATGAAATTTTTGGGATATGTATATGGTTTCAAATAGAAGATTCGTCTATGAAGGAATAATAGTACTGTAACACCCTAAACCCAGCCCATATGTTACGATCGAATCTGGCGTGTCACATTGTAACGTTACTATAAAAGTCATGTTTTATCTAAAGTCTTTCTTAGTGTTTAACGAATATCCTCATTATAGATTAAAGTGAATGGAAGCTGTGCACCAGGTAGGATGCCAGAAAAGAGGAGGTGAGTCAATTAGACTGCATAAGTACCCAGCTCTCCACGGATCCAATCCTAGACATGCACACAACCATTGCCACACTTTAACTGAGTGATTGTTCAGGGAAAACCAATTCGTTTAAAACCACTTGAAAAGGTTATTAATTTTGAAAACATTTTCGTTGCGGAAGCTTTGCTTTGTTAACGCGATATTTTGAAATTAAGTAACCTTTTTAAAACGCACCCTAGAGCTATTCAATTTCAAACAATTTAAAACAATATCATATCTAGGCTAACAAAACATACTAAAACAATTAAAAATAACTAAAGCGGCCTTGTTACAACTTGAAAACCCAAAACAATTAAAGTAAGTAAGTGCTGATCAAAACACATGAAGAAAAGAAAATTTGCAAAACATGTGGCCACTCCGAATCCCTCACGGCTCCAAGTCCACTATGGTTGGGGATTTCCTGCATGGATGCAATTAAGGGGTGAGTTTGGAAAACTTAGTGTGTAAAATAACCCAACCATAGTCCAAATCAGATCAAACCGTAAAAACAGATTAAGTCGAGCCTTAGCCCTATACAGAATTTAGAATGAAGCCCATAGGCCCATAACAGATACAGAACAGATATATCATGTATGCAGAAAACCCAACCCATATCCATCTGTATACACCCCCGTACAAACCTTACACCATGTGGGGAGACAACTCGACCCACCTATCCGCTACACGCCATAGAGTTTGTAGCATGGCTGCCAGAATAGATATTGTGACAGAGTCACCAGATACAGATATTGTGGCTGAGCCACTAGAACAGATTTTTGTGGCGTAGCCACCAGAAACAGATATTTGTGGCATAGCCACTAGAACGGTTCCTCCATCAATATAACCCATATCCCATACAAAAAATATACATGTCATGGCATACAACATACAAAATCAGATTATCATGCATTTCAGTCAAAATTAACCCTAGGGGTATAACGGTCACTTTGCACCTAAGGGTATAATGGTAATTTTCATACTTCGGGGTATTTTAGTAAATTTACTATTTTAGGGTTTTCATGCATATTACAGCCATTAACGTATTAACAGAAGCACTTATCGAGCATTTTTACCGATTTGGGCCTGTTGGCCTATTAACCCGATTTCGGCCCATTAAGCCCAAATATACCGTAGTGCACGAACTTGCGCACTCTGCAATCTTACCACTTGAGATTACTAGGATTAATAAACAGTCTATTTCACGAGCGCTCGCACGCTCGCAAGTTCACAAAATGCTGGCTCTTTGGCATTTCGGCTTCTCGTTTTTTGTCGATCTAGTTTATAAGTGGGTGTCGTTTACACACCTGCTTTACGACAAAACGTTGACGAGTTCTGCACATGAGCAGCCTACAATCGGTTACTATAACATTAGATTAAAACTCGATAACAACTTAACACATCAAACCCTTACCATATTCGGCCATAGTCCATATCTTTAACCCTTACCTTTATTGATCTCCAACTACCAGATCTAGATGCTCCAACAGTGTCAACCCTCTATGCTCCTTGATTGCTTGTCCTTAAATCCACACGAGGATCTACTTGCCAGAAACGTTCTGAAGTACCTTCCTATTCCAGATTTGTTATAGATCAAATCCCCAAAATACAAGGAGAGAACAGATCTAATGATTCGGCTTCTAGAACCTATTCTGAGGTATGCTTAATTTGGTTTAAGAAGAAAATAGAAGAATAACGAAGAAAAAGAATAGAGGATTCGGCTAAGGAGTAAAGTCAGCTATCACGTAGTGTGGTCCGACTTTTCGAAGGGTAATTGGTTAGCAATGGTTTGGTGGAAGAAAAAGAAAAGGGAAAGAATTTTAAGAATAGTAATAAAAGATTTAGGCTTCGGCAAAGAAAAGAAAGATGGATCAAAAGGAATGAAAGTTGATAAAATAAAATAAAAAATATGATAAGAGAATTTGAGCTGAAAAAAAAGATAAACAAACAATTCATCCTAGCCAAAATTTTAGAGTTATTTCGGCATCTAATTGCCCAAGGCCGAATGAGTTCTATTTCGGCACCACTGTCCTTCCCATATTAAAATTCCTTATTTTGCTCCTTAATTTAAGCCCTTAGCATAGTTTGAATTTCATTCAAACTCCTTCCCACCATTTAGCAGCCTTATCCACCCCTTGCACCGCTTCAGCACGTTGCTAAGAGAGTCCTAATCAGACTCCAACTCCTTCCCCATGCGAGCAGCAAAATTGGTCCTTCGCACGCATAGCAGCTCAAACTCCAGACCTCATCCTATCCCTGCACTTCACATCCTGCTACTGGCCACTGTACCAATCTTTCCTTTATACCATAATAGGGTCACAATTAATCTTAATCTATTCCTGCTGAAGCCTCGGTTACTTGCGAAATAAAAAGGAAATTTTGCCTGCTATACATCTCGAACCTACGACCTCCTAAACACACACATACGCTGCTTGCCACTACACTGAAGTTCCTTTTATGACATAATCTTCTCACAATTAATTTTAAGGCTTAACTGCTGCAGTCACAGTTACTTAAAAATAAATCAAAATTTCGCCTTCCTTTCATGACATATATATATGAATGCTTTGAAATTTTGTTTTGACCGGTAATACCTCGTAACTCTAATCTGGCGACGGATATGGGCTAGAGGTGTTACAACCTCTACAGTCTATCGCCCTTGATCTGTGGGCTCGATTTACCGCACGAGTGATCGCACACTCATGAGCCTCAAACGCCGAAGTTTCGACTTTTTGGCTTTTTGCCGATTTCCAACAAAGTGGGGCGTGAATACACACTTGATTACAAAACTTTGCCAAAAATCCTTCGAGCAACAACCTGCATCATTCATGTTATTTAATTAATCTCTTGGCAACAAGGGTCAACACCCACTTACTATCACTTAAGGAGAAACAGATCACATTCGGCCCAAATGGTTACACTTGAATTCAGCTACACTTGCGAAAGGAGAAAAGAAAGGTACCACTTCGGCACTAAATGCTCCAAAACCAAAATTGCACAACGAGAACAACTCCCAAAACTCTCCAATTGCCGAAAATGCACACAAAGGGACCCCTTAGTTGAATTTACACACACTAATTCCCTATTAGGCTACAACACTCTCCAAGTTTGAAATTCCTTGATTTTCTCCACCAAATTCTCTTTCATGTCCATAACAACCATTATCATATCCCTTGATTTCTCTCCTTGACCAATTCTACAACCACCTCAAAAGAGTTTTAATCCAACTCTATCTCTCTCACCTCATGGGAATAAAATAAATGTACCTTGCAAATCATGGGATTCGAACTAAAAATCCCTTTCCACCATAATGACGCCACAACCACTAGACCACATGCTTCTTTGTGATAAATTTTAACCATTAATATTTATAAGGCCTACAAGCTAAAGCCAAGGTTCACTTAAGGGAAAAACTAAAATTTTGCTAAAGCCTAAATTTGAACCCAGGACTTCTCATACATCCCCAAACACGCCCAATTCACTTAACCACCGCACTAAACATGCAATTTGTGTCACTTTCTTGCTCAAGTAAAATATTTATAAGCTGCCTACTAATAGTTCCCACGCTCAAGGCCCAATACTTCTAGGCCCAGAATTCGGGGCGTTACAAGTATGATGACTAAAGTATGTGTTTGCTGGAATTTCTTCTGGATTGATTTACTTAGTGAATTGAATAATATGGGGCTGGTAATGACAAAAATGGTTAGAGAAACGAATTACGACTTGTAAAGATGTCTGAGTATGACAATAACGATTGAGTAGATTATGATGATCTCTTCTGGGTATTATATATGTGTGTGATTGTTCATTATCTGATGAAATTCTTACCGTATGAGAATGAGGGCTGATAATAATGCTATTTGAAAACACTGTGGTTTGGCTGATTGATGATTAGTATATCTTACCGTTCTCTTTGGAGTCTATTCGAATATGTTTGGCATGAAAAGTTAATGGTGAAAATTATGTAAGGCTATACTTCTACTACTACTAAGCATTGATTTATTTAAGATATGTATAATTGTTAATATGTTACCTTTGTTACAATTGATTCCAGAACGAGTAAGCATAATTTTCTTCTAGATTTCTCTAAGGAATCGTCAAGATCTTTATTATTATTTCCTTCTAATTATGTTCTCAGACTTTTAGTATGTGTATTCTTTAACTTGTGATGGCTATGTCTATTATGGATGTTATCCCAATTTGATCACGAGAACGTGGTGATCCTGGCATCATGATTCCTTAAATTTTTGTGAAAAGAATTGCTATCGGAAGAGGTATGGATAGTGAAAGTTCAAACTCAAATGGTATAATGATTTTCTTTCCTCAGGCAAGTTTGATTGAATCCAATGAGTTCAATCGAGATATTTTGTTTCCTTGAGCGAATGCAGTCGTAAAGGTCTTTGATTAGTATGATAAGAGAATTTTGAATGATTGTGTGTTTCAGTTGTTTTAATAGTGTGAAGAGAGGTGCATTTTGTTATGTTATTATTTGATAGTCATAATTGACTCGGTTGTTTTTATCAGAGTGAGCTGGTCAATTGAAATGTGATTTGAGTTACATGTAGTTAAAGTATCCTCAGTTATGGTAATAAATTTTGTGCATTCACGAGTATATCGATGGACAGTCTGAATAAAGGATTGATACTCTAGAGAGTATGATACCGAGATATACCTATTAGATTTGTTCTAATCTGATGATGTTATTGTAGGTTAAAGTTGTTCTGAATGACATGGTTATCATATTAATGAAAATTTGGATGGTCTATGTATGTTAGCTAAGTTGAAAAGTTGAAGATATTATTAACTGAAGCTCAGGTTCTGAGTTCAGTTTGAATTGAGTAATGAATTTATGATTTTTCAGTGATGCACTATTAAATGGATTGGAATGTGTTTTATTACTAGAATGTAAAGTGATGGTTCATGTTTTAATACAGTTAATGTCACATTAAAAAGAATTGTTATACCAGTGATTTAGAGGCAGTCACTTTTATGTCTGTATTGAGAATTTGGTGATATCGTTTAATCGACGAAAGGTGTCACATGTTCCCTGATTTCAATAATTAAAGTATCGAATGTCATAGAAAGATCTAAAGTTAAGATAGTGTTAAAGACTTGAACTATTAAAAGATCGCGAGTAGTTCTTAATTAATCTCTAGGAAAGCAGATATGTTATAGATACTGAATGGAAAAAAAATCTTTGTTTATTTTGTGAGTGGGTTACAATATTGATCTTAATTGATGATGATCTAATTTTAGCTAGATTAAAAGCTAAAATGATGTTTTCATTACAAGATTGAGAATCTCAGAAATGTGCTAATGAATGGTAAGTTAAATGAGTTCAGTATGAGTCGATTTTTTATTCTGAATCTCAAGTCTGACCTAATGATTGATGTTATTGTTCTGAGATAGAAATTGTGTGCAGATGAATTCAAAGCTTATGCATGAAATTTTTTTATGAGGCTTAGTAGTAGCTCGTTGGTTCATTTTAGGAGTAATAAAAATGTGCAGTTATTTGAAAGAGATGTTTTGGTGATCGGGTATGTAACCTGATATTTTTGAGTTTATGCTCAGATGTCGATTTGATAATGGATAAAAGTCAAATATTAAGAGCATTCAGGTCTATTGCAGTCAGTGATAACATTGATGTAATATGAGATAGAATTATTATAGATTTTGTATCTAAATTATCTTTATCTCCAAAAGGAAGATATTATCGGATTGTGATTGATCTTTCGTGTACAGATTTCTTATTTAACAAACCAGCCGAGTAAGATGTTTCAGAGATTATTCGATTATGTAAAGTATTAGTCTCCATTATTACGATAGAGATCCGAGGGCTATATTCCAATTATGGAAAGAGCTATAGGAAACTATGTGTACGCAGTTGCATCTTGGCAGGGTAATACACCTGTAAATCAGTGATAAGTCTGAGAGAGTAATTCAAAAATTTGACGATATGCTCCAACACTGTGTGTTAAAGTTCAAAGGTGATTAGAAAAAGATATATGAGATTGATATGATTTTTAATTCTAGGAAAATTAATGAAAGTGATTCCTGATGGTTGAAAGTAATTTCTTCTAGTAAGACTCTCGGAGACGAAAATCCCTAAAGAGGGAGGAGAATTGTAACAGCCCGATTTTGGACCTAGTTGGAATAGTAGTTTCGGGGATCACAAATCCAACGGAGAAAAAAAATTATTTTTATTATATTTTTATGGTCTACGGTTTCACGGAATTATTTTGTGAAAATTTCTTTCAAAAATTTTGACGTTTGGGCACTCAATTTAGTCAAAAGGACTAAATTGTAAAAAGTGCAAAAGTTGAGTTCTACATATTAAATGGTTGAATGGTACATATATGCTTTAGTAATTAGACCAATTGTATTTGGCTTACTAAGCTCCTTGTATCTTACTCTGTGTGCTTACTGTCTGTTTTACAGTTATCGTAGCTAGTGAAGGCTCGGGGATAGTCGAGGATTGTCACCACACTATCGATCTCATTTTGGTACTTTTAAAAGTGTAAATATTTTAAATTATGGCATGTATAGTCTAGAATATCCATGTATTAAGTTTTGAATTGTATATATGTTAAGCCATAAGAGTTGGCTAGAAAATGGTAGGTTTGTGTTAAGATTTGGAATGGTTTTGAATGGGTCGTTGAATAATGATGATATAGTTGTAATAAAGCATGTTTTGAGAATGAAATTGGATGAAAATTTATTGTATGAATGTTTGTGACAGCCCTAAATTGACCCTAGTCGGAAAGTGGTTTCGGGACCACTAAACAGAGTCATAAAAATAATTAATTGTTATATTCTATGCTTACTATGTGTGTGCATGCATATGTGGAAGTTTCATTCTCTAATTTTACCAATTTTGTGAGAAATTATTAAATAGGGATCAATGTGAAACATGGTGAAATATGATAGGCTAATTTTAAATGGCTTATTAATGCATGTTAACACAAAGGTGGAGTTGCATGTCAAATAACCCATTTCTTAAGGTTAGTGGCCGGCCATGACATGATGATGGGCAAAGAAAACATGTCCTAGACATGTTGGCCTAGTGCATTATGGAAGGGAAATAAAGAAATGAAAAAAAAAAAAAAGGGAAAATGATGAAGAAAAATGTGTGTATGGATACTCTTGTGCCGTGACAAAACAAAGAAAAAAAAGGGGAAGAAAATTGGTTGTTCATCCTTCCTCATTTTTGTTACAATTGCCATGACTTGAAAAGATGAAGGAATAGGGGAAATCTCCCTAAAGAAAATCGGCATTCTTCTTTAGCTAGCAAGAGGGTGATGAAAACAAAGCTTGGAACTTAAGCTCTTCTTGGCCGAATGTAAAGAGGAAGAGGGGAGAAAGACTTTCGGTCATGGAAGGAGAAGAAAGGTTAGTGAAAAGTGTTAGATTTGTTTTGAAATTCAAGCTTGTTTTAGGTTAATCATCTTGCTTCTTACTTAACCCAAGCCAAAAGAATCTTGAAATCTTGATGGAGGTATGGTACATTCGTTTATGGTTAATGGGAGAATAATTTGATTTTAGCCTTTGAACCTTGAGGAAGAAATTGTTGTTGCAAGAAGTTGAGCTTATTGATAGTATAAATTTCTAATGCACCTAAGGTAATAGCCGAACATGTAGTGGTTTAATGCCTTGAACAAGTGTCGTTTAGATGTTCTAAGATTGTCTAAATTAGATGTTTAATCATCTAAGGGTTCGCATGGTGCATTCTTGAGAAGAGTTTGATTTGAAATCATGAGATCTTGTTGACTTGTGTTTAAGTTGTAATCGGCCATGGGCTATGGGTGTTTGCTAATCCGGTTTTGTTGCATAGGTGTTAAATACCTTGTATTGGGAATTTGATGAATAAGTAGCAATAAATTAAGATGAGATTGAGTAAATTTTAGCTTAGTTGTGTTAAGTATTCGGCAATAATCATAATAATGTATATGAATGCCGTATGTTTGTGTTTGATGGAGAGGTGAATTGTTTGATTTAGCTCCAGAGCAAAAGGGGACTAAATCGGACAAAGGAAAGGAGAAAGCAAACGAGTAGCCGAATTGGAACCGTTCTACCCTACATAATGTAAGTCATTAAGCATATATTTGGTGTTGATGTAAATGACCATAATATGTACGCAATTGTGTTTAAATGAGTTGATGTGTAAATGAAAATGTATGTGTATGGAATGATGCCATTGTTGAATGTATAAAGGCAGCAAAATGCATAAGGTATTGGTCTCGGCACTAAGTGTGCGGGTATAAATGGACACGGTGACAAGATTGGCACTAAGTATGCGGGTTTAAAATTGTACAGCACTAAGTGTGCGAGTTTGATTATATAGCACTAAGTGTGCGAGCTGAAAATATATAGCACTAAGTGTGCGAGCTGAAAATTATATAGCACTAAGTGTGCGAGCTGAAAATATATAGCACTAAGTGTGCGAGCTGAAAATTATATAGCACTAAGTGTGCGAGCTGAAAATATATAGCACTAAGTGTGCGGATTCACTATATGCTCTTGCATTACAATTGGCAATTGAGTGTGCGACATTATCGAGTTAATCCCAGACAGCGGATCGGGTAAGTACCTTGAGCTCATGACGAATAGGAAATACGTTCATGCTCGGGGTTGAGCTTAGTAAGCTTTAAATCTATGTGATGATTGCAATTGTATGATTGTGGTGTGAATGAGTTGGTGTGTAAAAATGCCTCAAATATCTTATTGTATAGAATATGAAATGTGGATGTATGACTTGGTATGAGATTGAACCGAAAGGTCCGAGGAATTATGGTATAGTTTCGATATGGATGAAGTACCTAGCCTCGTTTATTGTTTGATGTTGTGAAAATTTTATTAATGGATGGTTGATGAATGCTTATGACTTCTTGAGTTATAAACTCACTCGGTGTTTTCTTGTCACCCATTTTAGGTCTCTTGGACTCGTATTGTTGCGTGCTTTCGGAACCGTCGTTGAAGTCATCACACCGGCTGGAAATCTTTTGGTATTGTCTTCGTAGTTGAACTAGGAGAACATTTGGCATGTATAGGCTATTATGTTTTGTTGAATTGTGGGTTGTAAACTTTAAGCCATGTGAAAATGGCCTATGTGGTCGTTGAGTGGGATGCTAGAGCCTATAGCCACGAGTCTTAGAAACTTTAATTTTGATAAGGTGGCCATAATTTGTGTCATGTATGATGGATGATTAGTAAGGCCAAGGAAAGATTCATGAAATTGGCATAGTCTACTGCAGTAACTGTTGCGGACAGCAGCAGTGATATGAGATTGAAAAATCACTAAAAATAGTAGAAGTAGAATTAAATAGTGAATAAATTATGAAATTGAACCTTGATGAATCTATTTTCATATGGATAAACGAAACGACCATATGAGCAGTATACTGAGAGATATTAAAGTTCTCGTGAAACAGGGCCAGAACGGTTTCTGGATCCCCTGTCTCGACTTTGAAAATTTACCATAAACTATCCAGAAGGAATTAGAAGTCTTTCCTTATATGTGCAGATTTCCCTTTGAGTCTAGTTTCATTAGAAACAAACGACATGAGCATTGAAGCCCTGTACGAGAAGATATCCAGGTCGTAATGCATGAAGGTCAGTGTAGTCGACCCCTGTAACATGGGCGACTTTAACTAATAAACTGTACCAATTGGCCCGACAAAAAATTCTATAAATAAATCCAGGGATGGATATATGAGTCTAGTTTCAGGGAAAATTTATGGAACTGATTTTCGAGTTCTGGAACTCGAGATATGATTTCTAAGGTGACAGTGATGCAGTTAGCTAGCCTTCCCGAATGTAAATCAATTATTTCAAAGAGAGAAATAAGGAAGTAAGCCGGTAACACCACGTGGTCAAATTCGGTGACGGTCACGGGTTTGGGGTGTTACATTTTATTGGTATCAGAGCTATGGTTTAGTCGGTTCTAGGACTACCATAGCGCGTGTGAGTCTAGCTATACATGCCCAAAATGTTAGTGCTTAGAAATGTGATGACTTTTGACGGTTGAAGTTTTTGTTTTGATTTGCAAATGGAACCGGGGGTAGAGAGACCCTTGGAGGATGACGTTGAAAGTGTAGCGGCTGTTCCTGCGCAAGGGACACCGCCTGTTGAGCCTCGATCATCCGCGAATAATCAAGTGAAGGGCGAAACAAGCCTTCTTCACCATGATGAATGAGTGGGTCGCGTAATATGCTGAACCAATCCTACCGTCCAACCATTCCTGAATTTAAATACTCCACCCAAGAGCCCGTAATGCCTCCAGTTGCTGATCCTGTGAGGCTGAGTAAACCACCTGTGGACTTGATTAGGAAGCGTGGGGCCAAGGAGTTCAAGGCCATAGTTACTGATGATGCCAAAAAGGCCGAGTTCTGGCTTGATAACACCATTAGAGTGTTAGATGAACTGTCATGCACACCCGATGAATGTCTTAAGTTTGCTATATCCTTGTTGCGAGACTCAGCTTACTATTGGTGGAGGACTTTAATTTCCATAGTCCCAAATGAACGAGTTACTTGGGATTTCTTTCAATCCGAATTTCGAAAGAAATACATTAGTCAACGTTTCATCGATCAGAAGCGTAAGGAATTCTTGGAACTCAAGCAATGCTGGATGACCGTATCTAAATACGAACATGAGTTCGTAAGACTTAGTCGGTATGCTCGGGAGTGTGTGGTTGATGAGGTTGCTATGTGCAAGAGATTAGAAGAAGGCTGAATTTGAAGCTAGAGATTTTCGTAAAAGATCGACGGGTAAAGCTCCATTCTCGGTAGTAAAGAGGTTCGGGGAGGACACTAATAAGTCGAGGCGATTGCGGGAATTTCCATCGAGCTGGACCATTGGCGGACTCCGAGCTACTTGGTAGCTAGTGTGGGCTATAATCGTCAAGAGAAACCTGAATGCCCCAATGTGGAAGACGACACCTAGGTGAATGTTGGGGTAAGTCTGCATTAATAGGGTCAGTTATGGATGCGGTTCGAAGGACCACTTCATTAGAGATTGCACGGAGCTAAATGAGAAGAATAAGATGCAAGGTGCAAGACCTAGTGAAACGACGGCTAGAGGTAGGCCCCCGAGAATTTCTGGAGGTAGGGGTGGTAATCAGAGAGGAGCCTCTGATATGGCTGTTCGATCTGAGACCCGTGCTCCTGCTAGAGCATATGCCATCCGCACACGAGAGGTGGCATCCTCCCCTGACGTTATCACTGGTACTTTTACTCTCTTTGATACTAGTGTGATTGCATTGATTGACCCCGGCTCTACTCATTCATATGTATGTGAAACCTTAGCATCCAGTAAGACTCTGCCTGTTGAGTCTACTGAGTTCGTAATTTGGGTGTCAAACCCTTTGGGTCAATACGTACTCGTTGATAAAGTGTGCAAGAGATGCCCCCTAATAATTCGAGAATCCTGTTTTCCGGCCGATCTGATGCTTCTACCATTTGATCAATTCGATGTTATTCTTGGTATGAATTGGTGACCAGTACATGATGCGTTGGTGGATCGCAAAAGGAAAACCATTGATTGGAGGAGTGCAAATAATGAGGTAGTCCGAGTCGAGTCTACTGATTTAAAAGGAGTGCCAGCGATAATATCTTCTATGACCGCTCGGAGATATGTGAAAAGGGGTGTGAAACATACCTTGCGTATGTGTTTGAAAGTAAAGAGACGGAAAGGAAACTCGAATCGGTACCAGTGGTTTGTGAGTATTCAGATGTTTTTTCCTGAGGAGTTACCGGGATTGCCACCGGTTCGAGAAGTGGATTTCGGCATCGAAGTTGTACCGGGTACTACGCCGGTCTCAATAGCCCCGTATCGTATGGCATTAACGGAATTGAAAGCCAAACCATTATTGATACGTCAAATTCGTAAAGCTCAGAAAGTCGACGATGAGTTGGTTGCAAAACGGGCTGAGTGTGTTCCGAACAAGGACTCGGAATTTCAAATCGATGATGATGATTGTTTGAGGTTCAGAAGTCGTCTGTGTGTTCCAAAGAATTTGGAACTTATTTCGATAATTCTGAACAAAGCCCATTGTAGCCAAATGGCAATCCACCCGGGGAGTACGAAGATGTACAATGATTTGAAACGTCGATTTTGGTGGCATGGTATGAAACGAGACATCTCGACTTTGTTTGAGATGTTTAATATGTCAACAAGTGAAAGCGAGCATCAAGTGCCTTCGTGATTACTTCACCGATCACGATACCCAAATGGAAATGGGATCGAGTAACAATGGACTTTGTGTCAGGTTACCATTGACTCGAATAAGAAAGACTCGGTGCGGGTCATTGTTGATAGATGACCAAGTCCGCTCATTTTATTCTGTCCGCACGGATTTTTGCTTGATAAATTGGCGAATTATCGTCTCCCAAATTGTTCGATTGCATGTGGTACCTATTTCTATCGTGTCGGATAGAGACCCAAGATTTACATCGCGATTTTGGAAGAAATAGCAAGAGGCTTTGGGTACCAAGCTACATTTTAGCACTGCTTTTCACCCCCAAACCGATGGTCAATCCGAACGGGTAATTCAAATACTCGAGGATATGTTGAGATGTTGCATCCTTGAGTTTAGTGGTTCATGGGAACGGTATTTACATTTGGTTGAATTCGCTTACAACAATAGCTTTCAATCAAGTATTAAGATGGCGCCTTACGAGGCTTTATACGGTCGTAAATGTCGTATCCCATTATTCTGGACTGAACTTAGTGAAGGAAAAATCTTCGGGGTTGATTTGGTTAAGGATGCCGAGCAAAAAGTTCGAGTAATTCGTGAAAGTTTGAAAGCTGCTTCGGATCGCCAAAAGTCGTATGCGGATTTGAAAAGAAAAGACATTGAATATCAGGTTGGAGACAAGGTATTTCTCAAAGTCTCACTCTGGAAGAAGGTGCTTAGATTTGGCCGTAAGGGCAAATTGAGTCCGAGGTTCATCGGTCCGTATGAAGTATCTGAACGAGTTGGGCCAGTAGCGTACCGATTAATTTTACCCCCTGAGCTTGAAAAGATCCACAACGTTTTCCATGTCTCGATGCTTCAACGATATAGGTCTGACCTGACACACGTAATTACTCCATCTGAGGTCGAGGTTCAGCCTAATTTGAGTTATGAAGAAGAGCCGGTTCGCATTCTGATGTGCGAAGTAAAAGAGTTGCGCAATAAGAAAATCCCATTAGTGAAGGTGTTGTGGCATAAACACGGAATTGAAGGAGCCACTTGGGAACTTGAGGACTCTATGAAAGAGCGATACCGAGCCTATTTACGGTAAGATTTTCGGACGAAAATTTCTTAAGTGGGGAGAGTTGTGACACCCTAAATTGACCCTAGTCGGAAAGTGGTTTTGAGACCACTAAACCGAGTCATAAAATAATTAATTGTTATATTCTATGCTTACTATGTGTGTGCATGCATATGTGGAAGTTTCATTCTCTAATTTTACCAATTTTGTGAGAAATTATTAAATAGGGATCAATGTGAAACATGGTGAAATATGATAGGCTAATTTTAAATGGCTTATTAGTGCATGTTAACACAAAGGTGGAGTTGCATGTCAAATAACCCATTTCTTAAGGTTAGTGGCCTACCATGACATGATGATGGGCAAAGAAAACATGTCCTAGACATGTTGGCCTCTTGCATTATGGAAGGAAATAAAGAAATGAAAAAAAAAAGGAAAATGATGAAGAAAAATGTGTGTATGGATACTCTTGTGCCGTGACAAAACAAAGAAAAAAAAGGGAAGAAAATTGGTTGTTCATCCTTCCTCATTTTTGTTACAATTGCCATGACTTGAAAAGATGAAGGAATAGGGGAAATCTCCCTAAAGCAAATCGACATTCTTCTTTAGCTAGCAAGAGGGTGATGAAAACAAAGCTTGGAACTTAAGCTCTTCTTGGCCGAATGTAAAGAGGAAGAGGGGAGAAAGACTTTCGGTCATGGAAGGAGAAGAAAGGTTAGTGAAAAGTGTTAGATTTGTTTTGAAATTCAAGCTTGTTTTAGGTTAATCATCTTGCTTCTTACTTAACCCAAGCCAAAAGAATCTTGAAATCTTGATGGAGGTATGGTACATTCGTTTATGGTTAATGGGAGAATAATTTGATTTTAGCCTTTAGACCTTGAGGAAGAAATTGTTGTTGCAAGAAGTTGAGCTTATTGATAGTATAAATTTCTAATGCACCTAAGGTAATAGCCGAACACGTAGTGGTTTAATGCCTTGAACAAGTGTTGTTTAGATGTTCTAAGATTGTCTAAATTAGATGTTTAATCATCTAAGGGTTCGGCATGGTGCATTCTTGAGAAGAGTTTGATTTGAAATCATGAGATCTTGTTGACTTGTGTTTAAGTTGTAATCAGCCATGGGCTATGGGTGTTTGCTAATCCGGTTTTGTTGCATAGGTGTTAAATACCTTGTATTGGGAATTTGATGAATAAGT
This sequence comes from Gossypium arboreum, assembly GCF_025698485.1. Lineage (NCBI taxonomy): Eukaryota > Viridiplantae > Streptophyta > Magnoliopsida > Malvales > Malvaceae > Gossypium > Gossypium arboreum. The sequence continues at coordinate 97,011,654 of NC_069070.1, read as the reverse complement.
AGCAATAAATTAAGATGAGATTGAGTAAATTTTAGCTTAGTTGTGTTAAGTATTCGCAATAATCATAATAATGTATATGAATGTCGTATGTTTGTGTTTGATGGAGAGGTGAATTGTTTGATTTAGCTCCGAGCAAAGGGGACTAAATCGGACAAAGGAAAGGAGAAAGCAAACGAGTAGCGAATTGGAACCGTTCTACCCTACATAATGTAAGTCATTAAGCATATATTTGGTGTTGATATAAATGACCATAATATGTACGCAATTGTGTTTAAATGAGTTGATGTGTAAATGAAAATGTATGTGTATGGAATGATGCCATTGTTGAATGTATAAAGGCAGCAAAATGCATAAGGTATTGGTCTCGGCACTAAGTGTGCGGGTATAAATGGACACGGTGACAAGATTGGCACTAAGTGTGCGGGTTTAAAATTGTACAGCACTAAGTGTGCGAGTTTGATTATATAGCACTAAGTGTGCGAGCTGAAAATATATAGCACTAAGTGTGCGAGCTAAAAATTATATAGCACTAAGTGTGCGAGCTGAAAATATATAGCACTAAGTGTGCGGATTCACTATATGCTCTTGCATTACAATTGGCACTGAGTGTGCGACATTATCGAGTTAATCCCGGACAGCGGATCGGGTAAGTACCTTGAGCTCATGACGAATAGGCAATACGTTCATGCTCGGGGTTGAGCTTGGTAAGCTTTAAATCTATGTGATGATTGCAATTGTATGCTTGTGGTGTGAATGAGTTGGTGTGTAAAAAATGCCTCAAATATCTTATTGTATAGAATATGAAATGTGGATGTATGACTTGGTATGAGATTGAACCGAAAGGTCCGAGGAATTATGGTATAGTTTCGATATGGATGAAGTACCTAGCCTCGTTTATTGTTTGATGTTGTGAAAATTTTATTAATGGATGGTTGATGAATGCTTATGACTTCTGAGTTATAAACTCACTCGGTGTTTTCTTGTCACCCATTTTAGGTCTCTTGGACTCGTATTGTTGCGTGCTCGGAACCGTCGTTGAAGTCATCACACCGGCTGGAAATCTTTTGGTATTGTCTTCGTAGTTGAACTAGGAGAACATTTGGCATGTATAGGCTATTATGTTTTGTTGAATTGTGGGTTGTAAACTTTAAGCCATGTGAAAATGGCCTATGTGGTCGTTGAGTGGGATGCTAGAGCCTATAGCCACGAGTCTTAGAAACTTTAATTTTGATAAGGTGGCCATAATTTGTGTCATGTATGATGGATGATTAGTAAGGCCAAGGAAAGATTCATGAAATTGGCATAGTCTCATCAAGTAACTGTTGCGGACAGCAGCAGTGATATGAGATTGAAAAATCACTAAAAATAGTAGAAGTAGAATTAAATAGTGAATAAATTATGAAATTGAACCTTGATGAATCTATTTTCATATGGACGAAACGAAATGACCATATGAGCAGTATACTGAGAGATATTAAAGTTCTCGTGAAACAGGGCCAGAACGGTTTCTGGATCCCCTGTCTCGACTTTGAAAATTTACCATAAATTATCTAGAAGGAATTAGAAGTCGTGCCTTATATGTGCAGATTCCCCTTTGAGTCTAGTTTCATTAGAAACAAACGACATAGCATTGAAGCCCTGTACGAGAAGATATCCAGGTCGTAATGCGCGAAGTTCAGTGTAGTCGACCCCTGTAACATGGGCGACTTTAACTAATAAACTGTACCAATTGGCCCAACCAAAAATTCTAGAAATAAATCCAGGGATGGATATATGAGTCTAGTTTCAGGGAAAATTTACAGAACTGATTTTCGAGTTCTGGAACTCGAGATATGATTTCTAAGGTGACAGTGACTCAGTTAGCTAGCCAGCCTGGAATAGAAATCAATTATTTTAAAGAGAGAAATAAGGGAAGTAAGCCCGGTAACACCACGTGGTCAAATCCGGTGACGGTCACGGGTTTGGGGTGTTACAATGTTGCTTAGCATTGCTTGTAGGATTGACCCTTAAAGGGGTGGAAAATTGGCTTAAATCAAGCCTGCATCATGCCACACGGTCAAAGGCCACGGACGTGCCTGGTGGCCGTGTTAGTTTGGCAGTAACCTTTTAAAATTTACACCGTTACGGAACACGGGCGTGCCTTATAGCCGTGGGCTTAAGTCAGTAGCTAGCTATGTATCACACGGTTATGGCACACGGCCGTGTCTGTTGGTCGTGTGAAGAAGTCAGTATAGGACCTCTTTTTGGCACGGTTGGATCACATGGGTATGGCTTATGCCCGTGTAAGTCACACGGCCTAGTCATATAGGCGTATGGCTTTGACAGCTTTGAAATATTTGATTAAGTTCTAAAAATTCTGAATGAGTTCGGTTTAATCCCGATCTTTCCCAAATGTATGTTTTAGGTCTCGTAGATTGTATTAAAGGTTGAATTGTGAATGAATATCTATGTATTGATATTATATGATATCAGTGATTCTATATTGTTTTGTAATGTTCTGTCCGTCCGATGACGCCCTTACCTATTCCAGTGACAGTTCTGGGATAAGGGTGTTAGGTTTTATTGGTATCAAAGCTATGGTTTAGTCGGTTCTAGAACTACCATAGCATATTTGTGTCTAGCTATACATGCCATATATCTGAATCTGTGATAGTGTGATGTCTCCTAACATTGAAATGTGCTTTTGTATGGCAAATGGATCTCGATAGAGCTGTAGCTGACGATGTTGAAAGCAATGCGCTTACTCCCGCGTAAGGGTCAGTGCAAGCTAATTCTAGACCGGCTACGAGTAGCCGTGATGGTGAGGCTAAGCAAGCCTTCTATCAGATGATGAATGGATGGTTCACCTAATATATTAGAACCAATCCGACTGTATAACAACCTCCACCCCTGGTTAATCCTCCTCAAATTCTTGATATGTCACAAGTGAATCTAGTACAATTGAGTAGACCACCAGTTGATAAGATTAGAAAGTATGGGGCTGAAGAGTTCTGAGCTACCACGAATGATGATGCTGAAAGAGCCAAATTCTGGATGGAAAATACAATAAGAGTGTTTGATAAAATGTCTCTGAGTCCTGAGGAATGTGTAAAATGTGCTATTTCACTTCTGAGAGATATGACATACCATTGGTGGAAAACCTTACTATCTGTGGTTCTGAGAGAACGAGTTATGTGGGATTTCTTCCAAGCTGAATTTCGGAAGAAATATATCAGTCAAAGATTCATCGATCAGAAACGCAAAGAGTTTCTCGAGCTTAAACAGGGCCATATGTCTGTTACTGAATACGAACGCGAATTTGTGAGATTGAGCCAGTATGCTAGGGAATGTGTATCGAATGAAGAAATAATATGCAAAAGGTTTGAAGATGGACTAAACGAAGATATCCGTCTGTTAGTTGGAATTCTAGAAATTAAAGAAATGGTTGTGCTCGTTGAGTGAGCTTATAAAGCTGAAGAATTAAGTAAAGAGGAAAGAAAAGCTAATTCTGAAGCTAGAGATGTTAGAAAGAGATCTTCGAGTAGATCATTTCAGTCTATGCCAAAGAAATTCTAAGATGATTATAGCCGTTCAAAGATTGATTTAGGACATTTGAATCGATATTGAACTAGATCGCATTCTAATTTTAGAACTCCTGCTACTTCTGTTGCAAGTGTCGAGAATGTCTAATCTGAGAGACCTGAATGTAAACACTGTGGTAAAATACATCCGAGAAATTGTAGATTGAATGACCGAGCCTGTTTCCGATGTAGATCTCTGGACCATTTTGTAAGAGATTGTTTTGAACCTACTGAGCAAGAGAATGTACAGAATTTGAAACTGAGTAACACCTCAGGTAGAGGTAGACCTTCCAGAAACGCAAGAAATGCAAGTAGTGGTCAAAGAGCTACTGGGGATACTATTGTTAGATCCGAGGCCAGAGCACCTGCCAGGGCCTATGCTATCCGAGCTCGTGAGGAAGCTTCGTCTCCAGACGTGATTCCTGGTACTTTCACTCTTTATGATACTTCTGTAATTACATTGATAGACCCTGGATCAATGCATTCTTATATTTGTATGAATTTAGTGCATAGTAAGACTTTGCCTGTAGAGTCCACTGAATTCGTAATTAGAGTATCGAACCCCTTAGGCAAAAGTGTCATGGTTGATAAAATCTGCAAGAATTGCCCGTTAACGATTCAAGATATCTATTTTCTTGCTGATCTAATGCTTTTACCTTTCGATGAATTTGACATAATTCTGGGAATGGATTGGTTAACTCTGCATGATGCTATTGTGAATAGCAAACAAAAAGTCATTAATTTAAGGTGTGAGAATGATGAAATAATTCGAATTGAGTCTAGTGATCTGAATGGACTACCAGCTATGATATCTGCAATGAAAATACGAAAATATGTGAAAAAAGGTTGTGAAGTCTACTTAGCTTATGTGTTAGATCTTAAAGTGGATGATAAGAAAATTGAATCAGTGCCTGTTGTTTATGAATTCTCCGATGTGTTTCCTAAAAAACTACCTTGTTTGCCTCCGATTCAAGAAATCGAGTTTGGCATTGAATTAGTACCTGGTACTACTCTGATTTTAATAACTCCGTATAGAACGGCTCCAACCGAGTTAAAGGAATTAAAATCTCTGTTGCAAGAATTGACCGATCAACGATTTGCTAGACCAAGTTTCTCACCTTGGGGTGCTTCTATTTTGTTTGTGAAAAAGAAAGATGGAACAATGAGAATGTGTATTGATTACCGTCAACTTAATAAAGTGACTGTAAAAAACAAATATCCTCTGCCTCAAATTGATGATTTAGTCGATCAATTGAAAGGTGCTGCTGTGTTTTCAAAGATAGGTCTGAGACCGAGTTACTATCAGCTACGGGTAAAGGACTCTAACATTTCGAAAACTGCTTTCAGAACGAGGTACGGGGATTATGAATTTTTAGTTATGCCTTTTGGTTTAATGAATGCACCTGCTGTATTTATGGATTTAATGAATAGAATTTTCATACCGTATTTAGATCAATTTGTTGTTGTATTCATTGATGATATTTTGATTTATTCACGTGATGAATTTGAGCATGCTGAACAACTGAAAATAGTGCTACAGACTCTACAAGATAAACAATTGTATGCAAAGTTTAGTAAATGTGAATTCTGGTTGCGAGAAGTTGGTTTTCTGGGTCATATTGTATCAGCTTCTGGTATCCGAGTTGATTCGGGTAAGATTTCAGCTATTCTAGACTGGAAGCCTCCGAGGAATGTATTTGAAGTCCGTAATTTTCTGGGACTTGCCAGTTACTACAGACGATTTGTAAAAGATTTCTCTGTGATAGCAACTCCGTTGACAAAATTGCTTCAGAAAGATGTAAAGTTTGAATGGTCTGAGAAATGTCAGAAAAGTTTTTAGTGGTTAAAAGCTTTGTTAACTGAAGCTCCAGTATTGGTACAACTTGAGTCGGGTAAAGAATTCGTTGTTTACAGCGATGCTTCATTGAATGGACTCGGTTGTGTTTTAATACAAGAAGGAAAAGTTGTTGCTTATGCTTTGAGATAGTTGAAGCTGCATGAGAAGAACTATCCAACACACGACCTTGAGTTAGCTGTCATTGTGTTTGCTTTGAAGATCTGGCGTCACTATCTGTTTGGTGAGAAATGTCACGTGTTTTCTAATCATAAAAGTCTGAAGTATTTTATAACCAAAAAGATTTGAATTTACAGCAGAGAAGATGGCTAGAACTATTAAAAGACTATGAACTTGTGATTGGTTATCATCCGGGCAAAGCTAATGTTGCTGTTGATGCTCTAAGTAAGAAATTATTTTCTGCGTTGCAAATAGAATTTAGACCGGATGGGTAATCCTAATGTAATCCCTCTTGATTTAGGCTATAAATTGGATTTAGCCCGAACAGGTAATCTATATTAAGCTCTTTAGAGCATATGCTATGAATAGGATTCAGCCTGGACTGGTAATCCTACAGTAAAAAGTACAACTCAAAGGTGTGCTTTTTCATTATGTACCCAATGGATACTTTTGCACATGTGTATATTACCTAAACATCCAGCGAGATTTCAATAGTTCAACGGAAAAGACTCTTGAAAAGTGGAAAGGTGAAATTAATGTAAGCTTGTAATGTGATGAGCTCATCTATGTTTACTTGATACTCATATGAGGTTATGTGTCTAACTTGTTTGAATAAGTGTATGTGTTTATGTAACTTACCCAAAATTGATGGAATATGTATTTATATGTGCTTGTGTTAATAAATAAGAGCAGTAAGTTTATTTCCTGTTATACAAACTTATTAAGCATAAAATCCTTACTCTGTTTAGTTTTCTCTATTTATAGTGCTCAAAGCTTGCGAAGGTTGGAAGTCATTTGGAGCAGTCATCACACTATCCACTATCTCATTTTGGTATAAATAGAAACCTCATTTTGGTATAATGGCATGTATATGCTTAGTTGGCCAATGATGGCTTGTAATGGTTGTTTTGTAACCTAGCCATTAGAGTGGCTAATGATGGTCTAAGTTTGGCTATTTTAAACTGGTGTTTTGATAATCACATATGCTTTTTATGAGTTGGTTTGATGAAATTGTGTTAGTATATGAGTTTATGACATGAGTAAGTTTATATCTATTGATGCATGAAATAATACTTTATGATTGACGTCAAATTTCTTGTGAATATGATGCTGGATTGGTGGATATATGCTTGTAAGTTTTAGTGCAAGAAAATGGTAAGTTTTTTGTGACAAATAAGGCTAGGAAATGGCCTTATTTTGTCTACACAGGAAGAGACACGGGTGTGTACTTGTCCCATGAGCATATGGTCCGCCTGTGTGTCCCCTGCATCTTAAAAATGAGAAATAAAATGCTCAGAATTGGGTACACGGGCTGAGATAAGGGTGTGTGTCTTAGCCGTGTGCTTGACACAACCTTAGACACGGGCATGTTACATGGCCATGTGAAAACTGCAGCAAAATTTTGAAAATAAAAATTCACCACACGGCCTAGCACACGGGCGTGTGACTTGGCCACATGACTTCAATTTCTTCATGCTTTAAAAGTTAAAGAGTTACACGGGTTAGGGACACGGGCGTTTGTTGTAACGCCCCAAAAATATTAAGTCTTTATTTTTGTATGTTGTGTTGCTCAAGCGTGTGCCTGTTCCAATGGTTGGGTGTCTTAAGAGGTGCTGGCGAGGTCTTGAGTTCAAGTATTGGCTTGTACAGAATTTTGGTTTTTGTTTGAGTTAAACCTGGCTCTAGGTAATTGATCTTTTAAATTAAGTTGGGTAAGTATGGCATAAGAAGAGCGTGTGGTCTAGTGGCAAGGGGTGTGTGGAGTGATCTTGGAGGTCTGGAGTTCGAGCCATGTTGCGCACAAGGATGATCTTTTTGCTGCTGTGCCGTAGGAGAGTTCTAGGTTGACCAAAATTGGAGTGTTTGAATGAGTTTGAATGGGTGGTTTTGAGAGAGAATCTAGGAGATAATGGATGGATTTGGATAGTGATAAGGTTGAGTGAAGTGTGGAGAGACTTTAGGAGAAGTTGTGGGGAGTTGGGGGAGAGTGTGATAGTGTGCCAAATTTGGGGTTAGTGGCATTGAGGAATTCGGCTAAAATGTTTTTTCAAGCCATCAGTTTTGTTTTTTCCTTTTTCTCTCTTTGTCGTTTGGTGTTGAGGGGGTTTTCTTTCGAGTTTTGCGTGTGCTTTTTGATTTTATGAATTAGCTCTCTCATTCTTTGCACTTTCGAGATTTGGCAATTGTGTTCTCAAGTTTTCTTTTGGCCGAATATCCTTGGTCCCTTTTCTCTCACCCTTTGTTTTGGTTTTGAGCCTTGTGTGGGGGAAACTGATTCTTTTTCTTCTTTGCTCTTGCTCTCTGTTTCTTCTTTGGTCAATCCTTGTCAGGTCCTGGGTAGCGTACTTCTCTTCTCTTCTGTTCTTCTCTGTGCGTAACCATTTCTTGCTGTGGGACTGTCGAAATCCCTTGTATGCTGGTAAGTATTTCCTAATCGAACTTCGTGTGGTTTTTCTCTTGAAGGTTCGGCTTATGTTCTTCTTAGGCCAAGTAGTTTCTTTTCCTTCTTAACAAGGGGAGATATCTTTTGTTTTAACACTATTTTGTACGATTATGGCTAGGGATTCAATCTCTTTAAATAAGGTGTGAGCCGATTGCTTTCTTGTACGAGTGTCCACTCCTTCATTGGTAAGTATTAAAGATCTAGATGTGTTTAAATGGGATTTCAGATTCTTATTAATCGATTAGCTGTTCTTGAAGGGTCAAGTGTTGGAAGGGAGTTCGTGGCGTGAAACAAGGAGAGTCTGCGATTATTGTTGGTAAGTAAGGTTTCGATTAAGGTGTTTGTAAACAATAACTATATGGTTATGGGTTGACGAGGGTGTTAGATTAACGAAATGATATGGTTGATCATAGGTTTTCGATCTCGATGGCAATACGGCTACGACTCTATAATAGGTGTGTAATCACTCGGTCTCAACCATTACACGACAAAAGCCGAAAAACTGTAATCATCGTTGTCACGTGAACGAATGCATGTTTGTGTGGACATCTGAGCATATAAACGAGAGCATGTGACTGTATAGACCACTACGAGTGATCTCGTAGACATGGGTCGGTTTAGGCCACTTTGAGCTAAAATGGGCTGTGTGGGCCCGCACAGGTGAACCGCACGAATGTGTGGAGATTGTTGGTTTGGTTGTGTAGCATGCACGACCAAGGCCATTATTTGGGCTTATCAGGCCACCCAAGAGTGTGGGCCCACATGGGCAGTACTATGGGCTTCGGCCCATTTGTCACTATTTGACTGTTAGGGTTGCACGAGTCGCTCGAGACAACTGTGGACCTACTGTAGGGTCGGTAAATACACCTATAACCTAATCTATTATACCCTTATAAGGTAAATGACAGATATACCCCTGTATGATATATGACTGTTTGAGCTTGCCATGACTATTGTATGTACATCCATATTATGATTGCACTGCATGGGGTGGGATATATGATATTGAAAGAAGTGTACTGAGAGGCTATAAGGCCTTTTACTGGCAGCGCTGCTGCAAATACTGATAGTACAGTAAAATGGTATGTTATACTAGAGTGTAGGGATGGGTGGGTCGATTTATTCCCCACATAGAGTGTAGGGCTAGACGAAGTGAAGTGTATAGGATGGCTGGGTAGGATCTATTAATGCATGACTGATATTATTTCCGTATTGGGGTAAGGCCCACACTAATATTGCAACTGATGTGGGCTTAGACCCAAACTGTTTTTCACTGCTTGACTTATTATTCGATAAATAGGGATTACACACTGAGTTTACATACACACTGAGTTTACATAAACTCACTCTACTGTTTATCTGCATAGGTAATCCTTAGGTGGGTCGATGCTGCGAGGGACTTAGGAAAGGCCACACCACTATTATATTACATACTGGATCTTTAAATTATGGTAGCTTTATTTGGGTTAAATTTTATGTAATTCAGCCATTTTAAGTTTTATTTTTAATTGGGGATTTATTTAAATTGGTTTATATCTGTTAGCGGTAGTATTCGGGTTTTCAAAATAATAATGATTTTCCAGCTACCATCTTACGCAACTTGTTTTTAAAAGCTTCCGCGACGATTAGTTTTTAAAACTATAATAACGATTTGGTATGAAACATGTTTTGCTAAAGGAACCGGCAACTTGGCTGTAAATAAATAAATTGGTTTTTCTTAAAGACCTCAACGAGACTTAACACAGATGGTTCTTTTCAATAATACTACGTTTTACAAAGCCACTCTATTGTGACATCGCCAGATTCGGCCATAATGTCCAGGCCGGGTTTGGAGTGTTATATTTTGTGGTATCAGAGCCAGGTTACAAAAACTCGACTGTGGATTTGGGTTTTTCCTGAAAATGGGGATTTCAAAAGAAATATTTTAAATGGTGGAAAAATATCTTGAGGTAATAGATTCTGAATGTGTGGTCTACCGAGCCTCCGGCGTTGAATCTATAAGTGCTTTAAAACTACTGTTTGTTTTAATTGAAATGGGATTAACGTAGATGATAGACTATACTGAAACCTTTGTTAGGGAAACCTAAAACTGTAGTAAGACTACGATCTACGAAAACAAACAACTCTGAATTATTGATGCTATTTTTCATAAAACATCCACTAATAAACACTGAAACTGTAAAACCAATGCATAAAATTGATAATACAGATAATACATAAATCGACTATGAGCACTAGGGGTACCCATGGAAAGGGTACTAAAGGCCAGGTGCTCAGGCTGGATCTTCAGCTTCGGGCCATATGCCTAACGTTGAGGCACGAGAGGCTCTGGATTTACCTGTGACTGAGACTCAGTCACACGATCGAGTGGCTAGGGATGACGCACTATCCCAAGCTATGCTGCGGATTTTAGAAAAGGTCGATGGGCCCAATACTGGTACTGTGGGTCGGGGGTCGATGACGGAACGACTCAGATCTAATGGGGTTGAGATCTTTAAGGGTATCGCTGAAGTTGCCCCTAATGTGGTGGAATATTGGATAGAGGCCACGGAGAGGATCATGGATGACCTCGACTGCACCCCAGAGTAGAAACTAAAAGGTGCAGTGTTGTTGTTGAAAGATGAAGCCTATCATTGGTGGCTTACTGTGAAAGAGGGTACTCAGCCCGATCGATTAACTTGGGAGTTTTTCAAGAATGCTTTTCAAGGGAAATACGTGGGCGCTAACTATGTGGATGCCTGCAGAAGGGAGTTTCTGCATCTGACCCAGGGGGATAAGTTCATAGCGAAGTATGAGGCAAAATTTTTGCGATTGAGCCGCTATGCGCGAGGTATGGTGGCTACTGAGTATGAGCATTGTGTACGTTTTGAGGATGGCCTCAAAGATAATCTGCGAGTGTTGATAGCTCCACAGAGGGAGCGAGATTTTGCAGTGTTAGTAGAAAAGGCAAAGATCACTGAGGATGTAAAACGTGCTGAGTTCCAGAATCGCGAGAAGGATAAGAGGAGAAACAAGAGGGTTTGGGAGCCCTCAGGTTTGACTATGAGGCTTGGAAAGAAAGCCAGAGTTGATGGAACAGTTTGTGGGAAACGCCATCAGGGCGAGTGCTGGGTACAGAAAGGGACATGTTTTAGGTACGGATCTATGGAGCACCGTATCAAGGATTGTCCACGGAGGCCCGGTTAGATGCAAGCTACTGGTAGTGGTACTGTTCAGTCACAAAGGGGTTTTTACTAGCCACTGAGAGGTCGTGGTCTGACCAGAGGTGGAAATGGTATGAGCCGTGATCGTGGAGCACCGGGCAGAGGCACGGTCATACTAAGGCGAGATAGCCAACACTGGTTTATACTGCACATCGTCAAGAGGACGAAGACTCCCCAGATGTTATTACGGGTACGTTATTTATTCATCATTTTCTTTACACTTCATTGATTGATATTGGTTCTACGCACTCATATATAGCATGCTCTGTGTCTGAGACTTTGGGTGTGATGTGTGAAAACACTACAAGTGAGGTTACCATGTTAAGTCCATTAGTGCAGTCAGTGAGGGTGAGAAAATTGTTTAAAGAAGTACCCTTAGAGGTTCACGGAGAGATCTTTTTAGCCGACTTGATGGAACTTCCTTTTAGGGAATTCGACATAATTTTGGGCATGGACTGACTGGTTAAGGATCAGGCAAATTTGGACTATGTTGCAAAGTGAATGATGCTGAGAACTTAAAAGGGTGATGAGGTAATTGTAATTGGGGAGTGACGAAATTATCTATCAAATTTGATTTCTACACTTAGGGCTAAAAAGCTGGTGCGTAAAGGTTGTGAGGCGTATCTAGCCTATGTCAGTGCTTCGAGTTCTAAGGTTTCTTCTATTAAAGATATTAGAACAGTTAAGGATTTTTCAGATGTCTTTCCCAATGAGTCACTGGGTTCTCGTTTTCGACAGATAGAGAATAGGAAAACTTCAGATTTTGTGCTGCATAGCAAAGAGGTACTTTGTTTCCATAGGAGAGTCTGTGTACCGAGGGATATGGATTTGAGACAGTTTATACGACAGAAGGCACATAGCAGTTCTTACGCTATGCATCCTAGCGGAAACAAGATGTACTGAGACCTTCGGGAAGTATATTAGTGGTTGGGCCTTAATTTGGAAGTTACTGATTTTGTGAGTACATGTCTAACTTGCCAACAAAGTTAAGGCGAGCATCGCTTGCCTTCAAAGTTGTCAGCAACCAAAGGATTTATTCCACTTTGGAAGTGGGAGAGAGTAACTATGTATTTTGTCAGTGGGTTACCCCTAACGCCTTCTAAGAAAGATTCGGTATGGGTCATCGTGGATCGTTTGACCAAGTCTGCCCACTTTATACCTGTTTGTATTGGTTATTCATTACAGAAGCTGGATAAGTTGTATGTATCCGAAATTGTGAGACTGATGGGGTACCGGTTTCTATTATATCCAATAGAGGTCCTCGCTTTACGTCTTGGTTCTAGAAGAAACTGCATGAGGCACTATGTACAAGGTTGGACTTCAGTATTGCGTTCCTTCCTCAGACAAATGGTCAGTCTGAGAAGGTGATGTAGATACTTAAGGACACATTAAGAAGTTGTGTGATTGATTTCTGAGGCAGTTGGAAGGAGTACTTACTGTTGGCGGAGTTCGCATACAATAATAGCTACCAACCTAGCATACAGATGGCACCTTATGAGGTATTATATGGTTGTAGGTGTCATACTCCTTCACGTTGGACAGAGTTGGGTGAGCGGCATGTTTTGGGTCCAGAGCTAGTATTTGATACCGAGGATAAGGTTAGATTGATTTGGGACCAACTAAAGGTAGCATCAGATAGACAGAAGTCTTATGCGGATCTTAAGCATAAGGAGATTGAGTTTTCAGTGGGGGATTTGGTGTTTCTTAAGGTCTCGCAATGGAAAAAGGTACTGAGGTTTGGTTGAAAGGGAAAGCAAAGCCCTAGATTCATTGGGCCTTATTGTGTATTGAAGTGCATTGGACCAGTTTCCTATCAACTTAAATTGCCTCTAGAGTTTGACCGGATTCATGATGTGATCCATGTTTCTATGTTGAGGCGGTAACGCTCTGATCCTACACATATCATCTCGACAGAGGAGATTGAGTTTAGACCAGACCTGACATTTGAGAAGGAGCCAATTCAGATTTTAGATTGTGATGTGAAAGTTCTAAGGAGGAACTCAATTCCACTGGTTAGGTTACTATTGCGTAATCACAGTTTCGAGGAGGCTACGTGGGAGCTAGAGGAGGTAATGCAACGGTAATACCCTCACCTACTTTGATCAGGTAAATTTTGCTGAAATTTCTTTTAGGGGGTAGAGTTGTAATGCCCCAAAAATATTAGGTCTTTATTTTTGTATGTTGTCTTGCTTAAGCGTGTGCCTGTTCCAATTGGTAGGTGTGCTGAGAAGTGATAGAAAGGTCCTGAGTTCAAGTATTGGCTTGTACAGAATTTTGGTCTTTGTTTGAGTTAAACCTGTCTCTGGCTAGTTGGTCTTTTAAATTAAGTTAGGTAAGTATGGCATAAGAAAAGTGTGTGGTCTAGTGGCAAGGGGCGTGTGGAGTGATCTTTTAAATTAAGTTAGGTAAGTATGATCTTTTTGCTGCTGTGCCGTGCGAGAGTTCTAGGTTGACCGAAATTAGAGTGTTTGAATAAATTTGAATGGGTGGTTTTGAGAGAGAATCTAGGAGATATTAGAGAGATTCGAATAGTGATCATGTTGAGTGAAGTGTGGAGAGATTTTAGGAGAAGTTGTGGGAAGTTGGGAAAGAGTGTGATAGTGTGCTGAATTTGGGGTTAGTGGCATTGAGGAATTCGACTAAAGTGTTTTTGCAAGCCATCGATTTTATTTTTTTCTTTTTCTCTCTTTGTCGTTTGGTGTTGGGGGGTTTTCTTTCAAGTTTTGTATGTACTATTCGATTTTACCAATTAGTTCTCTCATTGTTTACACTTTTTGGATTTGGCAATTGTGTTTTCGGGTTTTCTTTTGGTCGAATATCCTTGGTCCCTTTTCTCTCACCCTTTTGTTTCAGTTTTGAGACTTGTGTGGGGGAAACTGGTTCTTTTCTTTTTTGGTTTTGCTTTCTGTTTCTTCTTTGGCCGAACCTTATCAGGGCCTGGATAGTGTACTTCTCTTCTTTTCATCTTCTCTTCTGTTCTTTTCTGTGCGTAACCGTTTCTTGTTGTGGGACTGTCAAAATCCCTTGTGTGCTGGTAAGTATTTCCTAATCGAACCTCGTGCAGTTTTTCTCCTGAAGGTTCGGCTTATGTTCTTCTTAGGCCAAGTAGTTGCTTTTCCTTCTTATCAAGGGGAGATGTCTTTTGTTTTAACACTCTATTTTGTACGATTATGGCTATGGATTCAATCTCTTTAAACAAGGTGTGAGTCGATTACTTTCTTCTATGAGTGTCCACTCCTTCATTGGTAAGTATTAAAGATCTAGATGTGTTTAAATGGGATTTCAGATTCTTATTAATCGATTAGCTGTTCTTGAAGCGTCAAGTGTTGGAAGGGAGTTAGTGGCGTGAAACAAGGAGGGGCTACGATTATTGTTGGTAAGTAAGGTTTCGGTTAAGGTGTTTTTAAATAATAATTGTATGGTTATAGATTGACAAGGGTGTTAGACTAATGAAATGATATGGTTGATCACAGGTTTTAGATCTCGGTGGCAGTACAGCTACAACTCTAAAACAAGTGTGTAATCACACTGTCTCAACCGTTACATGGAAAAAGTCGAAAAACTGTAATCATCGTTGTCACACGAACGAACGCACATTTGTGTGGAGGTCTGAGCACATAAACGCGAGCATGTGACTGTAGAGACCACCACGAGTGATCTCGTGGGATGGGTCGGTTCAGGCCACTTTGGGCCGAGATGGGTTGTGTGGGCCCCATGGGCTCATGGGCCCCGCACAGGCGAACCGCACGAATGTGTGAAGATTGTTGGGCTGGCTGTGTAGCATGCACGACCAAGGCCATTATTTGGGCTTATCGGCCACCCAAAAGTGTGGGCCCACATGGGCAGTAGTACAGGCTTAGGCCCATTTGTCACTGTTTGGCTATTAGGGTTGCACGGGTCACTCGAGACGACTGTGGACCTACTGTAGGGTCGGTAAATACACCTAGAACCTAATATGTTACACCCCTATGAGGTGAATGACTGATATACCCCTGTATGATATATGACTGTATGAGCATGCCATGACTATAGTATGTACATCCATATTATGATTGTACTGCATGGGGTGGGAGATATGATATTGGAAGAAGTGTACTGAAAGGCTATAAGGCCTATTACTGTCAGCGCTGCTAAAAATACTGATAGTGCAGTAAAACGGCACGTTATACTAGAGTGTAGGGATGGGTGGGTCGATTTATTCCCCACATGGAGTGTAGGGCTAGAGGGAGTGAAGTGTATAGGATGGCTAGGTAGGATCTATTAATGCATGACTGATACTATTTCTGTATTGGGCTAAGGCCCACACTAATATTGCGACTGATATGGGCTTAGACCCAGACTGTTTTTCACTTCTTGACTTATTGTTCAATAAATAGGGATTACACACAGAGTTTACATAAACTCACTCTACTGTTTATCTGCGCAGGTAATCCTTAGGTGGGTCGATGTTGCAAGAGACTCGGGAAAAGCCACACCACGGTTATATTACGTACTGGATCTTTAAATTATGGTAGCTTTATTTGGGTTAAATTTTATGTAATTCGGCCATTTTAAGTTTTATCTTTAATTGGGGATTTATTTAAATTGGTTTATATTTGTTAGCGGTAGTACTCGGGTTTTCAAAATAAAAATGATTTTCCAGCTTCCATCTTACACAACTTGTTTTTAAAAGCTTTCGCGATGATCAATTTTTAAAAATATAATAACGATTTGGTATGAAACATATTTTGCTAAACGAATAGGCAACGTGGCTGTAAATAAATTAATTGGTTTTTCTTAAAGACCTCAACGAGATTTAACACAGATGGTTCTTTTCAATAGTATTACGTTTTACAAAGCCACTCCATTGTTACATCGCCAGATTCGTCCATAACGTCCAGGCCAGGTTTGGGGTGTTACATGTGTAGTACACAGCCTGACCACACGGGCGTGTCCCTAGACCACACGGCCATGTGAGCCTTGCACCTATGAAAATTTTTGGAATTTCACGAAAAATTCTCTGAGTTCCCGATTTAGTCCCTATTTGATTCCAACACTCGTTTTGGGCCTCGAGGGTCTATATAATGGATGATACGTATGATCTTGGTAAATGATTAATAATTTATGTAAATTAATTGAAAATGTTTTGAATATTCCAATAATACTCCGAAACCCTGTTCCGACGATAGATACGGGTTAGGAGTGCTACAAAAATTGCCCCCAATATTTTACTTTTATTTAATTTAGTCCTGAAGCTTAAAACATGCAAATTAACCATTTTTACACAAATTTGAGCTTAGCCAAATTTATTGGAACCTTAATATAGCCCATATTTTATGTTATTACACATTAAATCCTTGTACTTTTACTATTTCAACAATTTAATCCCTAATTGTTAAATTCATCAAAAATCACTTAAAAAATGCTTATAAATAACAACTAATACTTCAAATTCATCATTTAACATCTAAAATCACAAATATTAATTAATGGTAAAATTCAAAATCTTTAACAGTTTCAAAAACGAAGGTCCGGCCTAGCTTGACGTAGTTGCAACGATCTGAAAAACATAAAAAATATTAGAAATAGGGCTAAAATCACATATCAAGCTAGCTTTTGAACTTGCTGAAACTTCAAGGTTTAAAAATGGCTTCTTTCTCCTTCGTTGAAGAAAACTTGTAAAAGATGATAATAGCTTTTGTTTTATTTATTTTAATTTAATTAATCAAATTACCATTTCTAACCTTGGTTAATAATTAAATTAAAACACCAAATCCTTGTCCATATTTTTCCTTAAATGGTTTATTACCATTTAAGTCCATTTACCTTTATTCATTAAGTCATTTTGTAACAGCCCGGTTTAGACCCTAGTCAGAATAGTGGTTTTGGGACGACAAATTCGAGTAAAAAATATTTTAATATTGTTTTCTGTGCTTATAATATGTGAATTGATATCTGTGAAAATTTCATGATTTAATTTTACCGTTTGAGTACTTAATATGCAAAAAGGACTTAATCACAAAAAATGCAAAAGTTGTGTGTCATTTGATTCAGTGTCGAATTGATGTGTCTCATTAAATATGAAGTCCTTATGTTGTAAATGGACCATTAAATTCACGAAATTACATGGTTGAACATGAGTTAGTGGATTTTTAACTGAAATTAATAAGGTTACTTAAGTAACTTGTTAATTAAATGATAGTTAAAATAAAACAAAATCAAACGCTCATCTTATTTTCATCTTTTTGACCAAAACTAAGGAAAGAAATAAGGGTTTCTAAGCCTTCAAGCATTCGACACTTATCTTGGCTAATTGGTATGTGATTTTTGATCCTTTTTTTTATAATTTCTACATTTTTGTGATCGTTACTTAGTAATCTATCCAACTCATGCCTCAATTTCTAAATTTGATTATGATTTTGAGTTGTGCTATTGTTGATACCTCAATTTCTGAATTTGATTATGATTTTGAGTTGTGCTATTGTTGATAATGTGAGTTTTATGAAGTTAGAGGACAGAAAATGAAAGATATGTGTTAGATTACTATGTTTTGTATTGGGATTTTTGATGAATTTGAGTATTTTGGACTAAATTGTGAAAATGGGAAATTTAGGGGTTAAAATACGAAATAAATTAAATATATGGACTTATATGAGCTAAAGGAAAATTCGACTAGGCATGTGTGAAATGAAATTATGCATATTTTGTGATTTTATGAAATAGGGACTAAAATGTTAAAATGTGAAAATGTGAGGATTAATTTGTAAAATGCCTTAAATATGTGTATATAGATTGATTTGAATGAATATGATATTGAATAAGTTAAATTTGAATGTGTTTAGACCAAGAACCAAAGAAAAAGGAATTAGATCGAGGAAAGTCGAAAGTCGAAAGTCAAAAATCGTCAAGTAGTCAATTCCATCCGTTCGAATTTGTACGAGGTAAGTCGATATACAAATAAATGTTTTTGAATTGATTTATATATGTTTATATGATATTGAATTGTGATGAATGGTTATAAAAGCTGAATATGTGAAATTGAGAAAGTTTCAATTATGTGACGACGTCTGAAAGCCCCGTACGAACCATAGGAATAGTTAGGATACATATGTCATGACATAGGGTTTTCGATATGTGATCTCGTGTAAGACCACGTCTGGGACGTTGGCATCGATTTGAGATTTACGTGTAAGACCATGTCTGGGACATCAGCATCCTATTTGATCATGTCTGGGACATCAGCATCCTATTTGATTTTGTGTAAGACCCTATCTAGGACAGTAGCATCGATAATTGATTACATGTAAGACCACATCTGGGACGTTGGCATTGTATGAGCTTTTCGAATTATCCGCATATCCTATTTGATTCTATACGATTCAATGGGCATTACGAGAAAAGATTAACTATGTGAAGGTGTATTCGATTCAGGTACATTTGAAATATATATCATGAATGAGACTGAAAAGTAAGTATATGTGCAAGTGATGATATGAGATATAAGTATGAGAAATTATGTCATATGTGCAATGAATTGCGAATATGTATCATGAATATGAACTATGTGGTTTGTAATTAGTATTTGGCTATGGAATATATGTATTTTATGATGCTTATATGCTTAAAATGATAAGTTTATTTGTATATGGCTTACTAAGCTTTTGAAAGCTTATTTTGTGTGTGTTTGTAATGTGTTTTAGATATCAAAGCAACTGGAGGCTCGGGGATTGTCGAGGATCATCACCACACTATCAAACTTATCTTTGGTACTTTTTGAAAGTGTAAATATTAAAATATGGAATGTATAGTCTAGATAAATTGAGATATGTTTTTGAGTTATGAATTGTAACACCCTTCGCCCGTATCCAATGCCGGGACAGGTTTCGAGGTGTTACCAGACTTAAACTCAACCAACCACATAAAATTAGGCCGTAAAATTTTGATCAATTTAAAATTTTTCATTTCACATACATTTTGTCCTTTAAACGAGCTCACGAGGCCCAAAACATGCATTAGAGAAGGTTCAAGACTAAACCGAGAGCTTAAGAAAAACTTGGAAAAATTTCATGCTTTAAGGCTCCACACACCACCCGTGTTCAAAAACCTGGACATTCTGCCAATTTGGTCATGAACAAATTGAAGCCACACGACCAAGGCACACGCCCATGTCCTATGACCGTGTCCTTCACACGGCTGAGACATATGGTTGTGTCTCCTGCCCGTGTGCTTACTTCCATGCATACTAACTTGAAAAACTTAGGTGCAGGGGACACACGGCTGGATAACACGCCCATGGGGGCAGACCGTGTGTCACACATGGCCTAGACACACGCCCATGTGTCTAACCGTGTGGACAAATACAAGGCTATTTTCCAAGCCATTTTGTCACCCTCACAACACACGCACGCATACTTATACAATAGCATACAACATGGAAAAATTAAGCACTTAAACATTCCTAACATGTCATGACCATGGCAATTTCACATGCAACCAATATCATAGCTTTTACCTTCATCTTTACCACATTAATGCTATAGCAATCAACATGTCATCAAACCTCATTTTCATCACTAAGCATGCATGATCACATCCACATACCATTCATACCAAGCCATTAAAAACTTTTCATAAATAAATAGGTTTATCAACCCTATAATCAAAATAGGCCAATACATTTGACTAAAGCAATATCACATACTCAAATATTTAAACTCCTATACATGCCATAGACTCAAAGTACTTGAAATCACTCACACTGATAGCGATAGCTTCACAATGTGATAATATCTCCGACGAACTCCAACCCGAGCTAACATAGAAACACTAGAGAACATGGGAAAGGAAGGGGGGTAAGCTTTATGCTTAGTAAGTTCATATGAAAACAATAACCAACTCATTAACATGCTTTTATCAATGTTCCCAACATATTCTCAAGTTCATGATAAGTTGTCTTCTTGTACACAGTCAATAAAATATTTATATCTAGAGCTAAAAAACTTCAAATTAAGTTATATTAATTTTTCTTGAAACTAGACTCATGTACCTTTCTACATAAAATTTTCAAAATTTTTGGTTTAGCCAAATAGTACAGTTTATTCCTCAAAGTTACCCTTGATTCACTGTCTAACAGTTCTGACCCTTCTGCACTAAAGTTCTATTATCTCATAGCACAAGACTTGTAACACCCCAAACCCGGCCTAGACGTTATGATCGGATCTGATGCGCCACATCGAAGCGTTCAAAACATGCCATATTACTTAGTTTGGAAAAACTTAGTTGGTGTTGTAAAAGACACTTTTAAAAGTAGGTTAAAGTGAATGGAAGCTGTGCACCAGGTAGGAAACCAGGAAAGAGAGGAGGTGAGTCCGTCAGACTGCTTAAGTACCAAGCTCCCTTCAGATCCAATCCTAGACATGCACACCGTCATTGCCACACTCTAACATCTCGTATAATGTTGAGAAAACCATTTGGTTATGTCCATCTTAAGAAAAGGTTGAAAACGTTTGCTTAGCGGAAGTCTTACTTGTATTCGTGTTATTTTAAAATCACTTAGTGTTTTTGAAAACACGTCCTAGAGCTAATCTATTTCGTTAGTTATCATAGATCAGTTTTATCATAATAGAATTAAATAATAAAGAAACAAACCAAACCATAAAAATAATTAAGCGGCCTTATTACAAAAAAAAAACCCAAAACCATAAATGAAAATATGGGAAAATCTAGTTCACCAGAAGAAAACGAATTTGCAGAAAACGTGTGGCCACTCCGAATCTCGTCCAGCTCCAAGTCCACCAACTAGGGCTCACCTGTAAGGATGGAAGAAAAGGGTGAGTTTGGGAAAACTCAGTGTATCTGAAACCCATCCAAAGCCCAAATCACTCGAGCCCATTGGGCCTAAGCCCCATTCAGATCACAAGACACAAAGGGACCAAAGCCCTTTTAGAATACAAGAGCAAGGCTTTAGCCCTTTTTACATAACAATGTGGCCCATAGGCCCGCTTCAAGAACATAGGTAACAATAGAAGAAATGCATGCAAACCCATCCTGGGAGACTACTCAACCCACCAAGCACTACACTGCACCCGCATTCAGCCTACACTCCATGTGGGAATATCTCAACCCACCCAAATTTACACTCCACAGCTTGCAAAGAACGCACTCAAATATCGAGAAGTTGAAGCAAAGCCTCCAAGACGTGGATGAACCACTTTCAATACTTCCTCCATCAATACCCCAATCCCATGCAATGATATTAATAAAAGCATATCATGTAAAATACAGTATTAATCAATCATGCAATTTAGCCAATTTAAACCCTAGGGGTATATCGGTAATTTTGCTCTTTAGGGGTAATTTTCGTAACTTAGCAACTACACAAGCTACTTCAGTAATTTTCAACAATTTTATGCAGTTTGGTTCCACCATCTAACTAACAGGCTAATTTGCCCATCTCTTAGCCATATTGGTCCGTAAGCCCATTGGGCCCAGTTTTGGCCCATCGAGACCCTTTTTCCAAAGTACGTTAAAACGTCACACGAACTTACTTACCACCTTACGGTGCTAGATCTAACAATTACTCTATCTCTCGAGAGCATTCGCATACTCACAAGCCCATGAAATGCCAGAATTTCGGTATTTCGGCTTTTGCCGAATTGAACTAAGAAAGGGTGTTCTTACACACCGATTCATGACGATCGCTCTCGAGATCTCTTCCGATGTCCTACAATTGATTAGCACAGTTCTTATTTACAAACCATAATCACTAAACCCACAACCTACTTATCCATGATCAAACCATGTCCCTAAAAGCCTTCAAAACCTTACCTTTTTGCCAAAATCGACAGCTAGCTCCGAATCCGATTGCTCCAACAACCCACGCCTTCAATCCAACACTTAAAAAGACACTAATCATTAACAGAAAACATCAGTTAAAAACCCTTAAAGCCACATGCCCAAATCGACAGCCTCCCTAGATTTTAGGGACTTCGGCTTTTCCTAACTTTGTAAAATAGGACCAGATCTGAGATGATGAACACTTACCCCTTACTCCTTTTTGATCTCCACGCAATCTGGTGTAGAATTATCTTTCAAACAACGGTATAACTCGACTCCCAGAGTTTTGAAGTTTCGGCTATAATCCCCCAAATCTATGGTTTTTCAGCTTTTGGGTGATGTAGGAGATGACAATATGAAACTATAACCTGGATGTAGAATTGCCGACAGGTCTCTAGAGTTTAGAAAGAATAATCGTTGATTAATGGAAACACAATGTTAAAGGGTTTGGCTTTGAAGAAATCGGTACTAGTAATGTGTGTTCAAGATTCCGCTTTTATGGATTCGCAAAAGTATTGATGAACAATGAGAATTGATGAATGGTTTTGAAGAAGAAAATAGAAAAGAAGAATAGGGAAGTGGTAGTTTCGGCTAGAGAGGAAAAAGAGAGAAAAGAAAAACCCTAAGGTGTTTCAGCAAAAGAAAACGGCACCACTCAATACCCTAAGTGCTGAAATACTAACCTCATAACCCTCTGCCGATTTTTTCCTCTTCAATTCCCAAAATTCGGCCAACTCCTATCCTCTCTCCAAATCCCTTAAATCTCTTCCCTTGTCACTCCTTAATCCAAGCGTTTGGACAGATTCAAACTCTCCTTTAGCAGACTCCACCGGACTCCAACACTACCCTCCCGCACTTAAAAATAAATGCATCTATTTGTCAACACAGGGAATCGATCCCATGCCTTCCCCAATGCTCTACACGCCACCTTTTTAGGAGCCTAGTGGCGTCACCCTTGCCACTCTATTAAGGCTCTTTTTGTGATGCAATTTACCCATAACTCTATACAAGGGCCACCTAGCCAGAACCCCTAACTCCCGAGTCCAAAATTCAAAAATTCAACCGGGTTTTGGCCAACACATGGGCCTTCTACAAGCCCATTTACCTACTCAAAATATTAATTTCACATCCAAATACAAAATTTTAAAATCTTTCCAAAATATTGAAAACCGCGAATAAATCCGAAAATCAGGATGTTACAACTCTACCCTCCTTAAAGAAATTTCGACCTCAAATTTTTACCTTATTAGAACAGTTGAGGGTACTGTTGACGCATAGCCTCCTCAGTCTCCCAAGTAGCTTCTTCTTTGCCATGGTTCCTCCAAAGTACTTTCACTAGTGGAACTGATTTCCTTCTCAACACCTTGACGTCACGATTAAGTATTTGCACAGGTTCCTCTTCGAAGGTTAAATCTGACTGTACCTCGATTTCTGCAACTGGTATGATATGAGTTGGGTCAAATCGATACCGCCTCAAAGATGGATACATGAAAACGTCGTGGATACGATGCGATTCGGTGGTAACTCTAGCTGATAAGCCACCGTCCAACCCGCTTAACAATTCGGTAAGGCCCAATAAACCGTGGGCTCAACTTACCCTTCTTACCAAATCTCAAAATTTTCTTCCAAGGGAAACCTTCAAGAAAACCATATCCCCAATAGCGAACTCAATCTCTTTGCGCTTCAGATCCGCATATGACTTCGCTCATCGATGCCTCCTTTAACCGATCCCTTATCGCCTAACCTTGCTTTCGATTATCCGCCACCAATTCCGGTCCAAGCACTTGTCGTTCACCCAACTCGTCCAACACGTCGGCGCATTTACATCTTCGCCCATAAAATGCTTCATATGGTGCCATCTCAATACTTGCTTGATAGTCATTATTGTAAGCAAACTCCGCCAATGGTAAGTAGTCCTCCCAACTTCCACGAAAATCAATGATACAACCTCTCAACATATCTTCCGAACTCGAATAACCCTTTCGACTTTCCTTCGTTCGTGGGTGAAAAGTCGTGCTAAAATCCAATCGTGTACCCAACGCTTCCTCGCAACTTCCGCCAAAATCGAGATGTAAACCTAGGGTCTCGATCGAAATTATCGACATCGGCACCCCATGCAATGGACTACCTCCGCCACATATAACTTGGCCAACTTTTGCAAAGTGAGTAGTCGGTGCGAACAGTATGAAATGAGCGATTTTGTTAACCTATCCACAACCACCCACACCGAATCTTTCTTGGTGGGTGTCAAAGGTAACCCACTCACAAAGTCTATTGTTACTCTTTCCCACTTCCATAGCGGAATTTTCACAGGTTGCAATAATCCCGAAGGCAATTGGTGCTCACCTTAACTCTGCCGGGCACGTTAGACATTTCCCAACAAATTCACCACCTCTCGTTTTAATCCGCCACCAAGACACCTCTCGCAAGTCTTGATATAACTTATTTCCTCTAGGATGAATGGCACAGAGTCCACCATGAGCCTCTTTTAGAATTAATCGCCTCAATTCGTGGTCCTTTGGAATACAAACCCTTCCACAAAAGCACGTAACTCCTTCAAGATGTTCAACCCAAAATCCTCGTTCTCACCACTCTTAACTTGTCGGAACCAAGAGCTAATGAATCGCCCTTCAACTGTTTTTCCTTAATCTGCTCACCCAAGTAGGCCTTACTTGCGCTTCGCCAACAAGCTTCCATCGTCAGATGACTTAATCGTGCGAACAAGGCTCTCAAATCAAGAATAACCCTTCGACTCAACGCATCCGCCACCACATTAGCCTTTCCGGGTGCTACTCTATCGAACAGTCGTAGTCTTTAAGCCACTCCACCCATCTTCGTTGCCTAAGGTTCAACTCCTTCTGAGTCAACAAATACTTTAGGCTCTTATGATCTGTGTATATGATGCACTTTTCCCCATATAAGTAGTGTCTTCAAATTTTTAATGCAAAAATCACCGCTGCTAGCTCCAAATCATGCGTAGGGTAATTCACCTCATGAGCCTTAAGCTGCCGCGATGCATAAGTGACCACCTTGCCCTCTTGCATCAAGACGCAACCTAACCCCACATGCGACGATCGTCAGATACAAGAAAGTCCTTCCCAGACACCGTTGAATCAACACCGGCGCTTCGGTCAATACCTTTTTCAACCGATCAAAAGCTTTTTGCTATTTCTCGGTCCAGACAAATGGTACTCCTTTCCTTATGAGTTTTGTCAAGGGTGCCGCCATTACCGAGAAACCCTCCACAAACCTTCTGTAGTAACCTGCCAACCCTAGGAAACTCCGAATTTTCGATACTGACCTAGGTGGCTTCCATTCCAGAATCGCTTCAATTTTACGATGATCCACCTTAATCCCCTCGGCAGAGACCACATGCCCTAGGAAGGTTACCTCCCTCAACCAGAATTCACACTTGCTAAATTTCGCATAGAGCTCATTTTCCCTTAACACTTGCAGCACAATACGGAGATGCTCATCGTGCTTCGCCTCCGTTTCAGAGTATACCAGGATATCGTCGATAAAGACGACTACGAACCGATCCAAGTAAGGTTGGAATACTCGATTCATCAGATCCATAAAAGCTGCAGGTACGTTCGTCAGCCCAAACGGCATAACCACAAACTCGTAATGTCCATATCGAGTTCGGAATGCTGTCTTATGAATATCCCCTTCTTTTACCCTTAGCTGATGGTATCCAGAATGAAGATCGATTTTGGAGAATACCGAAGCTCCCCTAAACTGGTCAAACAGATCGTCAATCCTTGGTAGTGGATACTTATTCTTAATCGTCAGTTTGTTCAACTGGCGATAATCAATGTACATGCGCATCGTTCCGTCCTTTTTCTTCACAAACAGACCGGGTGCTCCCTAAAGAGACACATTAGGCCTAATGAAGCCTCTATCTAACAACTCTTGAATTTGAGCCTTCGCCCCACTAACTCCTTCTTGCCATCCTATAGGGTGCAATAGATACTAGAGCTGTTCCAGGCAACAAATCGATTCCAAACTCAACTTCCGATTCGGAGGTAATCCAGAAGCTCTTCCAAAAAATATCCCGAAATTCCCTAACAGCCTCGATGGTCTCCACAACCGATCCTCGCCACTTGGCTTACCAAAGCCGATATGCCTCGCATCCCTTGCGATCGGTTTCTCGACCCTCAACGCCGATACTACATTGGATAAGTAATCCTCCGTTCTCCAATAATCATTACCTCTTTATCATTGATGATCCTTAACACCATCCTCTTAGTCGCACAATCCAAAGTTGCCTTATGCTTGGTCAACCAATCCATCCCTAATATCAAATCGAATTCTTCAAGTGGTAACTCCATCAAATCCCCACAGAACACCCCGCCTTGAATCTCCAAAGGCACCTCCTTGAAGAGTTTCTCTACCTTAACCGAATGACCTAAAGGACTTATCACAGACACCCCACACACAGTCTCCTCGAAGTGCATACCCAGTGCCCCAGAAATGTTATATGCCACATATGAATGGGTTAATGCCACATCAATCAGAGCAGTATAAGGTACACCATATATAAAAAATATACCGCTTATGACATCAAAAGGCACCCTCCTCAAGACGAAAGCAAAGATACACCAAAGTCGGTGATGAGCATCCGCTTACCAATATCCTCGCCAGTGCCCCACGCCCACGGCCATTACCACCGCGACCTTGTCCACGACCTCTTGGCGTGGCGGTCCATCCTCACAAAGTTGAGCCGGTCGCATAGCCCTTTGTTCGCCACCTGAGCCTGAGTGGCCCTCCTAGGACAATCCTTAATCCTATGCTCCTTAGACCCACAACGAAGACAAGCCCTTAACGCTTCCAAAGACTATCCTTGATGCATTCTCGCCGCAATCCCCACAAACTTGCGGTCTACTTGTGTTCACCGGAACTGCTCGAACCGGTTCCTCCATCCTAGCTCTCTTAACATTTCGATTTGCAGCACCCGTTGGTCCAGCATCCCTCCTGAATGGATTCCGATCCCTATCACGATTCTTCCATTCGGTTTGCTTTACCTCCTCGGCTATCTTAGCCTTCTCTACCAGTGCAGCAAAATCTCGCTCTCTCTGCGGAGCTATGAGCACCCTTAACTCATCTCTGAGGCCATCCTCAAAACGAACGCTGCTCTCGTATTCAGTGGAAACGATGCCATTAGCATACCGACTCAATCGTAGAAACTCCGCCTCATATTCAGCAATGGTCTTATTTCCCTAAGTCAGATTCAAGAACTCCTTTCTGCGTGCATCCACATAGCTAGCTCCAACATATTTTTCCTTAAAGGTCTATTTGAACAGCTCTCATGTTACCCTCTCAGCTGGGGTACCCTCTCTCACAGTAATCCACCACCGACACGCTTCATCCCGCAAAGAACGACACCGCCTTTCAACTTCATTCTCTTCGAGCGATCTAGGTCATCCATGAATCGCTCTGTGGCTTCCAACCAGTACTCAGCCACATTTGGGGCCACTCTAGATACGCCCCTAAAAATCTCAGCTCCGTTGGCCCGAAGTCGTTCAAAAATGGACCCTCTATTCATGGGCCCAATGTTAGCTCCTGCCACTCTTTCCAAAACCCTCAACATGGCCTGAGACAAAGCGTCATCCCCTGCGGCCCGGTCATACGGCCCATTTTCATTAACCGGTGGTGGACGTGCCTCGCCAGCTGGTATGTGTTCAGATGACGCAGATCCAGCTTGAGTGCTACCTCGGCCTCGACCACGGCCTCTTCCCCGAGTAGCCCTTGTACTCATAACGATTTATCTGATTACGAATTTTATGACATTAGTTTACTGGTTTCACTATTTATTACAGAATGTCTTATGAACAGATAGAGTTTCAGAGTTATTTTCGCGCAATCACAATTTAGCTACGGTCCCAGTTTTGTAGCCCTAATACTACATTATCAATAGCACTATCTCTAAGGCTCAAGATTATCTACAAGATTATTTCCATCCGGCCCATATAAATATTTAAAGCGTAAAAAGAACACTTACAGACTTGGTGCGGGATTCATGCAGCCACTTCCTTATCATCCAAAATTTTTTTTTGTTTTTTTTTTAAACATGTTTTGTTTTCTGAAAATAAAAAGATTTGATTTGAAAACACTTTTATTTTAAAACTATTGGTTTAACCCCGTTTAACAATAGAGAAACTTTGAACATCTTCGAAAATTTATAAAAAAACTTTTTTTTTTAAAAGATTTTCGGACCCGATCCACAGCCGAGTTGTTGCAACCAGGCTCTGATACCACTAAATGTAACACCCCAAACCCGGCCTAGACATTATGACCGGATCTGATGCGCCACATCGAAGCGTTCAAAACATGCCGTATTACTTAGTTTGGAAAAACTTAGTTGGTGTTGTAAAAGACACTTTTAAAAGTAGGTTAAAGTGAATGGAAGTCATGCACCGTAGGAAACCAGAAAGAGAGGAGGTGAGTCCGTCGATCGCTAAGTACCAAGCTCCCTTCAGATCCAATCCTAGACATGCACACCGCCATTGCCACACTCTAACATCTCGTATAATGTTGAGAAAATCGTTTGGTTATGTCCATCTTAAGAAAAGGTTGAAAACGTTTGCTTAGCGGAAGTCTTACTTGTATTCGTGTTATTTTAAAATCACTTACTATTTTTGAAAACGCGTCCTAGAGCTAATCTCTTTCGTTAGTTATCATAGATCAATTTTATCATAATAGAATTAAATAATAAAGAAACAACCCAAACCATAAAAATAATTAAGCGGCCTTATTACAAAAAAAAACCCCAAAACCATAAACGAAAATATTGGAAAATCTAGTTCACCAGAAGAAAACAAATTTGTAGAAAACGTGTGGCCACTCCGAATCTCGCCCAGCTCCAAGTCCACCAACTAGGGCTCACCTGCAAGGATGGAAGAAAAATGGGTGAGTTTGGGAAAACTCAGTGTATCTGAAACCCATCCAAAGCCCAAATCACTCGAGCCCATTGGGCCTAAGCCCCATTCAGATCACAAGACACAAGTGGATCAAGCCCTTTCGAATCTGATAGCAAGGCCTTAGCCCTTTTTACATAACAGTGTGGCCCATAGGCCCGATTCAAGAACATAGGTAACAATAGTAGAAATGCATGCAAACCCATCCGGGAGACTACTCAACCCACCAACCGCTACACTGCACCGTACCACCCTACACTCCATGTGGGAATATCTCAACCCACCCAAATTTACACTCCACAGCTTAAAGAACGCTCAAATATCGATAAGTTAAGGCAAAGCCTCTAGTACGTGGATGAACCACTTTCAATACTTCCTCCATCAATACCCCAATCCCATGCAATGAGATATTAATAAAAGCATATCATGTAAAATACAAGATTAATCAATCATGCGGTTTAGCCAATTTAAACCCTAGGGGTATATCGGTAATTTTGCTCTTTAGGGTAATTTTCGTAACTTAGCAACTACACAAGCTACTTCATATTTTCAGCAGCTTTTATGCGTTTGGTTCCACCATCTAACTAATGTGCTAATTTGCCCATCTCTTACCCATATTGGTCCGTAAGCCCATTGGGCCCAGTTTTGGCCCATCGAGACCCTTTTTCCAAAGTACGTTAAAACGTCACACGAACTTACTTACCACCTTGCGGTGCTAGATCTAACAATTACTCTATGTCTCGAGAGCATTCGCATACTCACAAGCCCATGAAATGCCGGAATTTCGGTATTTTGGCTTTTATCGAATTGAACTAAGAAAGGGTGTTCGGTACACACCTGATTCGCGACGACAACTACTGAGATCTCTTCCGATGTCCTACAATTGATTAGCACAGTTCTTATTTACAAACCATAATCACTAAACCCACAGCGTACTTATCCATGATCAAACCATGTCCCTAAAAGCCTTTGAAACCTTACCTTTTTGCCAAAATTGACAGCTAGCTCTGAATCCGATTGCTCCAACAACCCACGCCTTCAATCCAACACTTAAGAAGACACTAATCATTGATGAAAATGTCGATTAAAACCCTTAGAGCCACATGCCCAAATCGACACCTCCCTAGATTTTAGGAACTTGACTTTTCCTAACTTTGTAAAATAGGACCAGATCTGAGATGATGAACACTTACCCCTTACTCCTTTTTGATCTCCACGCAATCTGGTGTAGAATTATCTTTCAAACGACGGTATAACTTGACTCCCGGAGTTTTGAAGTTTCGCTATAATCCCCAAATCTATGGTTTTTCGACTTTTGGGTGATGAAGGAGATGACAATATGAAACTATAACTTTGGATGTAGAATTGCCGATGTGTCTCTAGAGTTTAGAAAGAATAATCGTTGATTAATGGAAACACAATGTTAAAGGGTTTGGCTTTGAAGAAATCGGTACCAGTAATGTGTGTTCAAGATTCCGGCTTTTATGGATTCGACAAAAGTATTGATGAACAGCAGAATTGATGAATGGTTTTGAAGAAGAAAAATAGAAAAAGAAGAATAGGGGAAGTGGTAGTTTCGGCTAGAGAGGAAAAAGAGAGAAAAGAAAAACCCTAAGGTGTTTCAGCAAAAGAAAACGGCACCACTCAATACCCTAAGTGCAAAAATACTAACCTCATAACCCTCTGCCAGTTTTTCCCTCTTCAATTCCCAAAATTCGGCCAACTCCTAGCCTCTCTCCAAATCCCTTAAATCTCTCCCATTATCACTCCTTAATCCAAGCGTTTGGACAGATTCAAACTCTCCTTTAGCAGACTCCACCTGGACTCCAACACTACCCCTCCTGCACTTAAAAATAAATGCATCTATTTGTCAACACAGGGAATCGATCCCATGCCTTCCCCAATGCTCCACACGCCACCTTTTTAGGAGTCTAGTGGCGTCACCCTTGCCACTCTACTAAGGCTCTTTTTGTGATGCAATTTACCCATAACTCTATACAAGGGCCACCTAGCCAGAACCCCTAACTCCTAAGTCCAAAATTCAAAAATTCAACCGGGTTTTGGCCAACACATGGGCCTTCTACAAGCCCATTTACCTACTCAAAATATTAATTTCACATCCAAATACAAAATTTTAAAATCTTTACAAAATATTGAAAACCGCGAATAAATCCAAAAATCAGGATGTTACAAGACTCGAATAATGTTCCTATCTATTTCTATTACAAATATACTCATTAAGGATTCTAAACATATAAATTATGTCTCTTAACTATTTGTTTACAATTTATAATGATTTTATCAAATCAGAATAGGAGATTTCAAAGTCATTCTAACTCTATCTCACACAACTTTAGATATCTCATTATATGAAATTCTTTTGCTTACATGGTTTCTTTTATAAGAAACTAGACTTAACAAGCTTTAACTCCATATTTTATTCAGTCTCTAATTCACTTTCTACTATTTTTGGTGTATTTTCAAAGTTACACCACTGCAATAGCCCAAAACTGTCTAGGCTAATTTACTCATTCACAATTATTGTTCACCAAATTAATACCACATCATATCATCTATCATGGTAAGAACACATAGCTATGCATCATAAGCATAGACCCATAATCTTAATGTCATCAAGCATCAAAGACTTATTCCAAATCATGCCATTTTCATAGTATTCAGCAAATACTATATACGTCATAGATTATCACATATCAAGGCATTACTCATAAGCTTAGTGTACATACCTATACCAACTGGTAATAAAGTATATACTCATACCTTCTTTAACATGCTCTCTTTAGGGATTTCATCACATCATCCATTACATTACCCGTTGAACACTCGGGAAGGTAAAGGATGTTCGAAATTATCATACACCAAATAGAATACCAAATCCATGTCCCATACATGGTCTTACATGGATCCACATATCGTTGCCATATCCCTGATATGGTCTTATACAAGGTCTCATGTCAGTGCTGATGCCATGTCCCGGACATGGTTTTCTACTAGCACACATATCATCACCTTTTCATTGAATCATCACAAGTCAATTCCAATAAAGGAATATATCCATATTTCGTACAATATCAAGTATTAAGCACATGATAATGAAGTTGATAAATTACTTTCATATCAACTTACTCGTTTCAAAGAAACATCATATTCCATCAAACTTCTTATATTTTAAATCGTACACTTAATGCCATAATAATAAAGAATTTTAATTCAAGCATGACATTGCATTATTATTGCCATACGAACTTACCTCAACACCAAATTGGTAAAAGAGGCCTAAACATTAATTTCTCGTTTTTCCACGTTCTAAGCTTGAATCTCATTTTTCATCATCTATAACATCACATTTAACTTATTAAAACAATATACTAATCAAATTAGTCCAATGAAGCATTTTGGCTTAATTTTTTTATTTTGCCCTTATACTTTTCCATAATTACCAAATTGCCCTTCGGCTCGTAAAATGATTTTTATCACATTTTCTTACTCATTAAGCCTAGATGAACCATTTTCATAACTATAGCAACTCATAATTTCAACTATTTCACATATTTACAGCTTGTTTTACAAACTTTATAAAATAGTCCATTTAGGTGCTTTCATGCAAATTTCTTTCACAAAAATTGTTTATAACACTCCCAAGGCCCATATTCTTCCATAAAAACTCAGCAAACATCACATATGCTATCATGGCAAAACCCTAGACTCTTAATCATTTTGCAAAATAGTCCCCTCTTTTGAAAGCTCATGCTTTAGGGATTCCAAAAATGTAAAAATTATCAAGAAATGGCATTAAAAACACTTACTTACTAGGGAAATATGTTGCTGAAATTTTCCAGCTCTCAAACCCCCCATGTTTCTGCCATTTTCGGTGAAAGAGAAGGAGAAAAAAAGAAAGAAAATGACAACTTTTTCTTTATTTTATTTTTATTGCCAAAAAGTCATTTTAAATCCCATAAATCTTCGCTTTTGACCAATTTTGTCTCCCTTGGCAGGCCACCTCTATTAAAAAGGGTCTAATTTCCCTTTAAATGTGCCCAATTTTAATTATCTAGCTATTAAACACATTTAGGCATTACAACACAACTTTTACCTTTTACGTGATTTAGTCCTTTTTCGAAATTAAGCCCTCCAACGCTAAAATTAATTCACCAAAATTTTCATGTACTTATATAATCATGCTATATCACATAAAATAACATCAACATAATTTTCCCCGGCCTCAAAATAGTGGTTTTGAGACCACTATTCTGACTAGGCCCAAAACCGGGCTGTTACATGAATATTTAGCCATGTGATATGCCTTGGTTTTGGTTGTGATTATGAATAACATTTGAGTATAATCTATGTGATGCAATATTTCCAATATGATGTGTTCATGAATGGCCAAGAGAAATGGTCAATTTGGTATGATTTTGGCATGCGATTGAATAAAGTAAATTGAGGTTATGAAACATATGTTTTGGTATGACTTTGGCTTATGATTTAACATGATTTTGGTATGGATATAAGCATGGAATTGGTTGTTAATGTTATGGCATGATTGGTGTATGTTTTGGTTATGTATTGGTTGAAATTTGGTATAAATTGATTTGGTTTTGATCTTGTTGGAAGGACCCAAAATTAGGGTGGCAAATTGGCCATGTAAATGTCCTATTTTTGCCCACACGGGTGTGTGTCTCTGTCGTGTTGCTCAAGGGACATTTTGAAATGAGCCTGGGTAGACCACACAGTCACACACATGGGTGCGTGCCAAGCCGTGTGGCCAAGTCAGTTTCGAGCACGGGATAGACACACTAGCGTATGACTGGCCGTGTGACCGAAGTCAGTAGCCTCCCTAATTTTCACACGGCTTGGCACACGGACGTGTATGTATGCCCTGTTTTGCCACGGCTTAGACACACAGGCGTGTCTAATGCCGTGTGAGGCATATGGCCTGTTCACACGGGCGTGTGACCTTTGTAACTTAGAAAAATGTTTAAGTTTTGAAAAAAAAAATTTGTATCTGCTCTTTTTAGTCCTGACCTCTTTCTAAAGCTTGTTTAAGGTCTCGTTGACCTAAGAAAGGGACTTTATGTTGATGTTTGGCTATGATGCTATGATGTTTGTAGAATGAATACGAAATGTTCTGATATGTCAGGTAATGCCTTTTAACCCTAGTCCGGCGACGGATACGGGTTAGGGGTGTTACACATTTAATCACTCAAATCTAATAGTGATCAAATTTTACATCCTTTATGATTTAGTCCTTTTTAATTAATAACTATCTAAACATTAAAATTTCTTAACAAAACTTTAATACAACCTTAATGTAACAGTCTAGTTTAGACCCTAGTCAAAATAGTGGTTTCGAGACCAAAAATATGATTCAAAAAAATATTTAAATATTATTTTCCGTGTTCATTATATGTGAATTGATATCTGTTAAAATTTCATATGAAAATTTGATCGTTTGTATGCTTAATTTGATAAATGGACCTAATCGCGTAAAATGTAAAAGTGGCCTTCTATATGTTAAAGTCTTTAATTGATATGTCTTTATAATTGAGAGGTCCTTATGTGGTAATTATGCCTTTAAATATGTTAGTAGACAATTATGGACACTTATTTAAGTGATATTAAATGGTTTATTTAGGGGTAAAACGGTAAAATGGCCATTAATGTTAATTAAATTAAAAAAAGCCATATTTTCTTCCAAATTCATCATCTATTGCCAAAAATAAAAAAGAAAAGGAATGAACAAGAGATTTTAGGGTTCGACCAAGTAGATTAGTGATTAAGGTATGATTTTTAGTCAGTTTTTGATAATTTCTACATTTTTGTGATTGTTGCTTTGAGTTCTAGCTAGCGCATGTCCTAGCTTTAGAGTTTTTGATGATTTTAAAAGATTCCATTGATGAATTCATGTGTTTTATGGTGTTTAATGATGAATTATGAAAGCTTGGTGCTTGATATACATGTTTTGTAAAGTGAATTTGAGTAAAAATGCATATTAGGGATTAAATTGAGAAAAGTGTAAATTGACGGGTTAAAATGTGAAATAAATGAAATATATGGGCTGCTAGGGACCATAGGAAGATTTGGCTAAGGCATGATTGAGATGAATTTTGTATATTTTGGTGTTTTGTGTAATAAGGACTAAAATGTCAAAATGTGGAAATTTAGGGCTAATATGCAAAAAGGAAAAATTATGTGATTATGAATTTAATTGAATTAATGTGAGATAGAATAAGTGAATTTGAATTTATATAGATCAAGAAAGGAGAAATTCGGACCTAGATCGATGCAAAAACAAAGTGCTTGATTGATCGACTAATATCGTCGTTTTTACGTCCGAGGTAAGTTTGTGTATAATATATATTGTTTAAACAATGTTTATATGAGTTGAAATGAATAGAAATGTGATTGTGAAGTTTGAGTATGTATTGAGGATTGAATATATGAGGCACTAAGTGTGCGAATAAAGAAATAGCTACGACTAATAAAATGGCACTAAGTGTGCGAGATTAAAACAGCATTGGCTGAATAAATGGCACTATGCGTGCGATACCGATATTAATTTGGTTTATTGTAATGGCACTAAGTGTGCGATACTATTATAGCTTCGGCTACTTAATTGGCACTAAGTGTGCAGTTTCATTAAACATTTAATGATGATTAAAGGAATTAGTGCATCGAGTATTGGAGTGATAAATGTGATAGATATGAATGTGATGGTACAGGTATGTATAGAATCTATGTGGTTGATGACATAGAATATGAAATAGATGAAAGATTTTGTAAATGAATAATGAAATGAGTAATATGATGACTGGCTTTAAGTGTTAGTTAATTGATTGAATTATATTTTAATTGATGAGTTAAATGTGTTATATCATGAACTTACTAAGTATTAAAGCTTACTGTGTGAAATGTTCTCTATTTTACAGTGTTGTAAAGCTAGCTCGGATCCGGGAATCGTCAGCGACTCAATCACACTATCAGACATCTCTTTTGGTACCATTTTGAGCGTTGTATATATGGTATATGGCATATATAGGCTAGAGTTATTTTGATAGGTTTTGTGATATGAATATCTAGCCATGAGATTTAGCTTGTAAATATCGGTATGTATGGCCTTTTAAGTTAGCCTACATGGTATGTTTGATAAATAAGTTATATGGTGTATATAATGCTTATGTGATGGTCTGAATGTGGAATGTTGAATTAGTAAGTTTTGTGATATGAAATATATGATAAAATAATGAGTTTATGTATTTGGAACTTATGTAAGTTGTGATTATTTTGATTCATTGATTTGGTATGTTTTAGTTGTGGAATTAAGTAATGAAATGGTTGACTATGAAATGGCATGAAATGTGTGTGATTTAGTATGTTTTGGGCTACCTATAAGTGTATGGAAATGATTTCAAATTGGTTGTTATGAGTTCATGATTGTAGGGTGGCAAATTTGGCTTTTCAAATGGCCTATTTTTGTCCATACAGGCAGAGACACGAGCATGTCCTCAGCCGCGTGCGACACATGGTCATGTTACACGACCATGTGTCCCCTGGGTACCCTACGATTTTAAGTCAGTATACCCTACAGTTTTGACACGGCCTAGACACACTAGCGTGTCTATTAGTCGTGTGTGGCATACTGGTTGGCATATGGGAGTGTGGTCGGCCATTTGACCTAAGTCAGTAGTGTGACAGCCCTAAAGTGACCCTAGTCGGAAAGTGGTTTTGGGACCACTAAACTGAGTCATAAAAATAATTAACCGTCATAGTTGATGCTTATTATATGTATGTATGCATGTATAAAAATTTCATATTGGAATTTTGTTAATTGTAAGTGAATTTTATTAAATAGGACTTATGTGGGAAAATTTAGAAATGTGCTAGGCAAATGTAAAGTGGCCTATTTATGCATGTTGCAAAATAATTGTACTTGCATGTCAAATTAACCAAAGAACAAGATGGTGGCCGGCCATGCTATAAGTTAAAGCCTATTATAAACATTTGGTGTTAGTGTTTTATGGGAGGAAGAATAAAATAAAAGGTTAGTAATAAAGTAATGAAAAGGGAGGGGTGATGAAAACAAAGTTGTCTCATCCATGTTTCTCCCCCGCCATTGTCGTGACTTGAGGAAGGAAGAAAGAAAAGAAGAAATCGGTTCTTCTTGGCCGAAATGAAAAGAGGAAGAAGGGAGTGAAGCATTCGGTTATCCTAGGTCAATATTAAGGTAAGAAAGTTTATACTAGTTCTTGAAATTTTAGTTGATATGGAGTGAGATATCAAGTTATTTTTGTAACCCATGTTGAAATTTTGAGTGTGGAGTGAGTAAGGTTTTCGGCTATGGAGATTAATAAGGGTGATGGTTGTTGTTTCATGCTAAATCTAGATGAACAATGGTAGTTGCTTACATCTTGATATTTATGAGTTCCTTTCTTGGTTCTACCTTAGACCCACGAAGTATATTTTTATTTAGTGTTGTTGGAGATTGATGATAGAAGCTAATGAGTGAGAGTTGGATAGATATTATGAGGTTAAAATTCATGGGATTGTAAGCTTGTAAGTTGGATGATGAAATTCATGCTTTGTGAGGGTAAATGGGTTAAAAGGAGCATTCGGCCATGATGTAAAAGCATGATGAACTGATGTTAAATGCCTTGAATATTGAGTATATGTTGTTATAAGTTGAATTTAAGGTTTTTTAAATTGTCTTTGTCATTGCTGAATGTGTGTAGTTAAAGAAAAATTGTTAAAGTGCTTAGTTAATTGATATTAGGTTAATGTATGTGTTTTGAATTGATGGAATGGAGAGGATGCTTTAATTGTGTTATGAACAATTATATGTTAAATTAAGGTTTGCTAAGCTAGCTATTAAGGTGAAGTACAAATGTTAGTATTTGATTGCTAGTGTATATATGGGTATTAGCCGAGTTTTGAACTTGAAACAAAATGGTATTTAGTCAATACAAGTAACCATATTTGTAGAATGTATTAAGTATAGAATCGGCCTCAACATAGACATGCATATTCGGCCACATGAGGTAGATTGGTGTTGCATGTATTCGGTTAGAGGCAAGCATATTGATGCTTTTATCTTGGCTTAGATAATCGGCTAAAAGAGAGTGTGGGCTAATATGTTGAGTTGATTCATGATTTCATATATATGTGACTCTAATGTCTAATGTATATATGGGTTAAGTACCTTGAGTTTCTCTTTTGATGTTCAAATGATTAAATCAATTTATTCGTTAAATTAAGCTCAAGAGCAAAGGGAACTAAATCCGATAAAGGGAAGGAAAAAGTGATCGAATAGTCATCGAAATCGTTCGACAACATCCGAGGTAAGTTTTGAGTAATGGAACTTAGTTTACGATTTGATTAAGTCATGACGATAATCATAACAAATATACGGTGATATAATGATTCTACTTGAATTATATGTTGAGTTAATTAGTCTATAAGTATGATGGGTAGCCGTATGTGCATAGAGATCATGTCACAAAGCAAACCAAATCATGCTGTTTGTATGTGGCTATTGAGCCGAAAATGGGAATGCTTAATAATTGATTTGTGTTTGAATTCTAGTTATGAAAATGAAATAAAGATGTGTCATGATTTACTGATATGTGCATGAATATTCGGATGATAACGAAGGCATTTGTGCTAGTGACTAATTCCGGGCTAAGTCCCGAAGGCATTTGTGCTAGTGACTAATTCCGGGCTAAGTCCCGAAGGCATTTGTGTGAGTTACTATACCCGGGCTAAGTCCCGAAGGCATTTGTGCAAGTTACTATATCCCGGCTAAGTCCCAAGGCATTGGTGCGAAGCTACTATATCCGGGCTAAGTCCCAAGGCATTTGAGCGAGTAGCTATATCCGTTAAATCAAGGTACTTGGTTTGGGAATGAGCGATTTTGTTGTAATAATTTCAATTAATATGCTCGTAAAATCCCAACGATGAGGTATGTTTCAGATATGCATTGGATTAATTGATTCCTTTTAAATAGTATTCGCTCATCGATTAATGAGCTTAGGCTTTTGGTTAAGTTGATTTCTTATGTATGAGTATAAGGATTGGTAATGTGAAGTAGGTATGATTTTGAGAATGTGTATATGAAATTATCCGTTTAGTCATATGAATGCTATACTTCAATTGTGCCTAATTTCATTGCTCAAAACTTACTAAGCATTAAATGCTTACTCCGTTTCTTTGATTCTCTGTTTTATAGATTTTGGCTCGTCACCATCGGACTCGGATCGTCAAGTCGAAGTCGTCCACACTATCAAAGCCCTTTTGGTACACTTTTGGTTGAACTCTGAAAATGGCATGTATAGGACTACCCTTTTTGTTGTTGGTCATGTACCCTTTGGTTTTGTATAAATTTGGATAGCCATGCGAAAATGGCTTATATATATACTTTGAGCATAGCATTAAAATCGTTTTGTATGTTGTTTTCATTGAGAGGTATGGAAATGTTTGGTAACGATTAGCCATTGGAATGGTTAATCATGATCATTTTGGTGCTTTGTATGACAAATTCTAGTTGATTCATGGAAAACCATGAAATAGGTAAAGTTTACCTTAAAAACAGATGCTGACAGCAGCAGTGGTGTGGATTAGAAAAATCACTAAAAATAGTAGGAATGGAATTAAATAGTGAATAAATTATGTAATCGAACCTTGATGAATCGACTTTCATATGGAAGAAACAAAACAATCATATGAGTCCTAATTTAAGAGATATTTAAGTTTTCGTGGAACAGGGCCAGAGCGATTTCTGGATCCCCTGATCTGACTTTGGAAATTTACTATAAATTAACCAGAGATAATTAGAGGTCATTCCATATATTTATAGATTCCTTTTTGAGTCTAGTTTCGTTAGAAACAAACGGCATAAGTAATGAAGCCCTGTACAGGAAGATATATAAGTCGTAATGCATGAAGGTCAGAGCAGTCGAACCCTGAAACAGGGGAGACTTTAACTAATAAACTGTACTAATTTGCTTGACTAAAAATTCTAGAAAACAATTTGTAGATGGACATATGAGTCTAGTTTCAGGAAAAATTTACGGAACTTGTTTTCGAGTTTTGGAACTCGAGATATGATTTTTAAGGTGACAGTGACGCAGTTAGCCAGCTTGTCTGGAAATTTTAAATGAACTGTGTTTTACAATGAAATAAGTCTGTTAACACCTCGTGTTCGACTCCGGCAACGGTCTCGGGTACGGGGTGTTACAAGTAGCCTCTCTAATTTTCACACGGTCTGGCATACGGGCGTGTCATGTGGCCATGTGGATAAGTCAGTATGTATGCCCTGTTTTGCCACAGCCTAGACACACGGGCATGTCTAATTCCATGTGAGGCACACGGCTTGTTCACACGAGCGTGTGACCTTTATAATTTAGAAAAATGTTTAAGATTCAAAAAATTTTGTATGCGTTTGGATTAGTCCCGACCCCTTTCTAAAGCATGTTTAAGGTCTCGTTAACCCATGTTATTAATGTTTCAATATGTCTGGTAATGCCTCTTAACCCTAGTCCAGCGATGGATACGGGTTAGGGGTGTTACACTTAATAACACTTCGTAAATATTTATAAAAATATTTACGACTCGGTTTATAGAAACGAGGTCTTGTTACCTCATTTTCTAAAACCACTTAACTTTAAGGTCATACCACTTAAACCTAATTGTTCTTCCGTTTAACACAAATCATTAAATCAAAATTTATGATTACACCATATCATATTCGTAAATATTAAATAATAATATTTACGGGCTCACACATTAGATTTGTGGCCCTAAAACCATTGTTCTAATGCTTTAGAGAAATGGGTTGTTACAGCCACGGCAAAGTCATCAGTATTCTACTGCTCGATAGGTTTCTACAGTAGTCTGCTTCTCCCTAGAGCAACACATTAGGTTACCTCCCCCAATGCACTATATGTCTATAGGCTTTGAGTTCAGCTACCATGAATATTTTCTACCTTCTTTCATATGAGGCAAGGCTCTATGTTTAGAGGTTGCTATGAATAAGTGATTAATCATTCACTCATATTATCCAACTTCTATCCAGTTAATCTAACCCTATCGGAATTAAGTTATCTTTATAAACTTGCCGCACATTTGTCAATGTACAACATGTATATAACATGAAATATCATTGAATAAAATAGTAGAACAAACCAAACTTAAACTTTAAACATTAATAGAAATAAAAGTTTCATCAAAGTAGTCCAGAACCTAAGAGATTTAGCACATGGTTGAGCAAATCAAGTTTGAGTTTAATACGATAACCAACATCATCAATAACAAATAAGCTTTAAAAGAAGCATGATAAGAAACAAACGAGGAAACTGAGATTACAGCTTTCACCTATCCAGCTCTCAACACAGGTAGTGCAATGTCTTATGGCTACCAAAGATGATTGAAATCTTTTTTCTCTTTCTTCTGTCGCCCTCGTTCTTTGCCCCTACCCGATACTCTTTGTTTCGTCCAAGGTTGTTGGCCCTAATTAGGGTTCCCTGCTTGGCTTTATAAGTTTCACCTTCTAGGGTAGGTCCATCAGCCCATGATCCTTCCTCTATTTTCCAGGGAAATATATCTAGGACATATACATATGGGGACAAGAATAGTATGTAACAGTCTATTTTTGGTCAAATAGGAACAGTGGTTTCGAGACCACAAATCTAAGGTTGAAATATTTATTTTTTTATTATTTTACTGTCTACAGTATGATTGAATGATTGTGTGTAATTTCTTTTAGAAATTTTATCGTTTGATTAGTCAATTTGATAAAAAAAGGACTACATTGCGTAAAGTGTAAAAGTGGAGTTCTATTAGCTAAAAGTATTTAATAGCTAAGGAATTATAAATTAGAGGTCCTGAAATGGTAATTTGACCATTATTTATATGAGTGGACAATTATGGCCCTTAATTTGATGATTTTAATGGTTTCTGAATAAGGTTAATTTTGTAATTTAATTAATAAAGCATAATTAAATGTGATAAAATTTCATATCATCTTTTTATTTTCTTCATCATCAACTGAATACTCAAAGAGAGGAAGCCATTTTAATGCATTTAGGGTTCAGTCACTTTGGGTTTAAATTGGTAAGTGATTTTTATCTCGTTTTTAATGATTTTTGTGTTTTTGAGCGTTGCAACTAGGTCTAGTAGCCCAGGGATTATTTAGCAAAACTATTAAAGATTTTGAATGATGCCATTGATGAATACATGAGTGTTTTGAGTTTTGATGATAGATTATGAATGTTTGCTGTGAAATATGCAAGTTTTGTTAAGTGATTTTTAGTGAAAATGCAAATTAGGGATTAAATTGAGAAATGTTGAAACTGTATGGTTAAATGTGTGAAAAGTTGATAAAAGTGGGCTGCTAGGGGCATTATAGTAATTCAGCTATCATGGTATTAAAGAAATTTCATGATTTTGTGATTTTGTGTAATAAGGACTAAATTGTAAAAGTGGTGAAATTCTAAGGGTAAAAGTGTAAATGTGCTTAAATGTGTGTTTTGGATTAAACTGAATAGAGAGATTATTAAATAAGTTAATTTTGAATATATTTAGATCAAGAAAAGTAGAATTCAGATCTAGATCAGGGAAAAACTAAAGTTATTGACTAATCGACTTATTTCGTCGTTTCCACATCCGAGGTAAGTTCGTATGTGATAAATTTCATTCTAAGTGTATTTTAAATGCTTTGATATTGTATAAGTTGTGAATACGAGACTTCAGATAAGTTTGAAAATGACTCGACAGTAATTCGGTATTCGAAATCTTGATTGAACCTCAGGAATAGTTTAGGATCCTAGTGACATGTCATTAGGGAACATTGAGTTGGCTTCAGGCCATGATATTAGCACTTCGAGTACGAGTTAGCTTCAGGCCATGAATATCGGCTGATTTGGCTTTGGGCCATGATATCAGTACTTTAGATATATGTTACCTTGATTTGACTTCGAGCCATGGCATAGGTACTTAGTGTGCAAAACTCCTGATTATCTGACTTCTATTCCGAATGGTTCAATGGGTAACTGAATGATGTGGTTGAGAACGAGATTGGTATAAGATGGTGCAGGTATCTACATAAACCGTATTAGCTTTGAATCAAAGAAATGGTGAAGAAAGTATATAGTTTAGTGAATGAGTAATTGAAATGTTAGTTGATGTGAATTCATGTATCTATAGTTGATTGTTGAATTATGTGGATATGATTATATTGAGTTTATTTCATACGAGCTTACTAAGCTTTATAGCTTACTTTGTTTATTTTTCTTGTGTTTTATAGTGTTATCAAAAGCTAGCTCAGATTTGGGGTTCGTCGGAGATCGTTTCACACTATCCACCTATCACTCGGTGCCTATGAACTTTTGTATTTTAAGTATATGGCATGTATAGGGACTTTGGTCATTTTGGAACATGTGTTGTTATGAATTTGGCCATTTGTGTTGGCTTATAAATGTTATGTATATAATGTTGTATATAGCCATGTAAATTGACCTATTTGGCTTAGTTGGTGATATATATATGTGTGAGCTAATGCCATTTTCTGATGTGGTTTATATTGCTTGGTGAAGGGTTGATTGTGGATTATTAGTTTGAGTAGCTAATGGTTGAATTTGAGATTGGTATGCTTGTGGTTCTAGGCAAAGGAATGTTTAGATGGAATAGTGCATGTAGATGTGTTGTACAAGTGAGTTTTGGTATGAAATTGAATGGTATATTGTGGTATTAATGTGTTTGTATTGGTTGGTGTTGAAATGCTATGAATTATGTTCGAAAAATGTTAATAAAATGCTTA
Source organism: Gossypium arboreum (assembly GCF_025698485.1). Lineage (NCBI taxonomy): Eukaryota > Viridiplantae > Streptophyta > Magnoliopsida > Malvales > Malvaceae > Gossypium > Gossypium arboreum. The sequence continues at coordinate 96,967,872 of NC_069070.1, read as the reverse complement.
TTTATGCCTTGTACTGGTGCCAATTGGTTAGATGTAGGTGTGTACCAAATTAGGTGGCAAAATGGCTTGGTAAATAGCCTATTTTTGTCCACACAAGCAGAGAGACAGGCGTGTGTCTCAGTTGTGTGTGACACACGGTCATGTTACACGACCGTCTGCCCCCTGGTGTTGAATTAAAAACCAAGTCAGTATACCCCACATGGCCTTACACATGGGCATGTAACCTGGCCATGTGACATAAGTTAATATACCCTACAGGTTTGGCACGGCTTAGCACACGGCCTGGCACACGGGCGTGTATGGCCATTTTTAAGGCACACGGGCTAGCCACACAGGCGTGTGTGTTGGCAGTGTAACCCAAGTCAGAGAGTTACACGGGGTTAGACACGAGCTAGATATGGCCATGTACTCCTATTTTGAATGTCCACACGACCTGTGACACGAGCGTGTCTGTGGGCTGTGTGAGAGACACGGCCGGGCCACAAAAGCATGTGTCCCTTGTTTTGAGAAAATTTTTCTAAGTTTCGTAAAAATTTCTTCAGTTATAGGTTTAGTCCCGAACCACTCCTAAACCATGGTTTAGGGCCTCGTAGGCTCATTATAGGGACATTATGATTGAGTTTGATAGTGAATGTTTAATTGTTTTATAAGTTTGATAATGTTTCGTAACCCTATTCTAGCGTTGAACACTGTAACACCCCAAACCCAACCTAGACGTTATGACCAAATCTGGCCTGTCACATTAAAATGCTTTTTCGAAAAACTTTGTCTTATTGATAAATCTCGCTTGAAAGAGAAAAGCCCATTTGTTTAATTCTAAATTCAACTTAATTATTTGTTAACCATTTTAAACCAGCCTTACTTTTAAAAACATGTTTGTTGCCGAAGCATTTCAAGAATGTTGCGAAAACGTGATGTTATGAAAACAAATATCGTTTTGGAAAGCGCACTCTACTTTTAAAAGTAATAAATCATAATAGTTAAAAACCCCCAAATTAAAAGCTAAAGAATTAGAGAAAAGGCCTTATTACATCAAAAACCCAAAGAGAAAGTAATTTAAGTAATGTAAAAGAAAATACGAATATTTAAAGTTGTTCGTAGTGTAGAGCTGCCAATCACATAATGGCTTTAAGCCGCTGGTGGATCCACAGTCGTCAAGCGACCATGCGACCCTAGCAAATCATATACTTCCTCCAAATCAATGATCCCATCCCCCATGCAGCATAATATCACATGAATGCAAACATATCATAAATGGCATACAATAACAATCATACAACATGTAGGGGCATTTTAGTCATTTTGCCCTTCAGGGGCATAACAGTCATTTCATAAATCGGGATCTAAGTACACTTACTGACTCATCAGTGTGTTCACAGTCGTCTCATGTGACCCGTACAACCTTTAGCAAATATAGATTGCTATTGGGCCCAAAGCCCATTGAAGCAGGCCCATTGGCCCACACGACCCATTGGCCCACCAAACCCGATTTTGATCCAAGCTACGTGAGTGACATAGCCGGTCCAATGGTTTCCCAACTATTGGTGAGTTTTACACATCTAGGGGCCGAATGGCCCAACTCGGCCCAACGTGGCCCATTATGACCATAGCCCATGAGTTCGCTCATGGTGGCCTCTACTATCGCATTATATTTTCCACACGTACGTTCACGCGCTCGTGTAGTAACCATTGCCATTCTTTCAGCTTTTCGGCATTTTGGGATTTTCTAATCTAGAGTTAAGGTGCTACATGTACACACCTGGTTTACGAAACGTGCTACGAATCCCCTAGCAACGAACCTTAAATGATAAAGCCTTGCTAATCTCCCTATTCGATATCAAAGTTTACACCAGTAGACAGATCTGCGTTTACAAAAGCCTTGTTAAAAGGGATTGTTAAAGCATGTGGTTCAATCCATATTCGGCAATTCGTAGGGTCATCCGACCTATACCTATAAGGTAGGGTACCGAAATTACCTTAATCGATTAGTGGGTGACAGGGTTTCGGTAGCTAGAAAATTTCTACACTTTCACTCCTCGGAAACACCTAAAAACAATGAACACATATTAAGGGGAAGGAGTCACCATTCGGCAAACACAGAATACTAAGAGAAGGAGTATTCTATTTTTAGAAGAATACAGAAGAAACGGATTTGTCAGATCACTTAATAGAATACTTACCGATTCATCAGAACACTTGCAGACCAAAATAATTTACCAATACTAGAGAAGAATAATATTCAGCCAACCACTACCCAAACTACTTGAGAAAGATTAAAGAAGTATAACTTTCGGTTTAGAAGTATAAAAGAAGAAGAAGGGAGAAAAATAAATGAAGGGGGAAGCAGAAGGAAAGTTGGCTATGAAAGAAAATTGAAAGAATAATGGGACAGAGGAGGAAGATGTGTTCGGCAATGTCAAGAGAGTATAGAAAGAAGAAGAACAGTGTCTGGTAGAGAATGAGAAATAACTAAAAGAATAAAAATGTCGCGAAAGGCACAAACCCAAAACAACTCAAATGCCAAAATTGACCAAAGGAATTTGGCTACCACTTGTAAAAAGGAGAAAAGAACCCTCTTCGAAAATACTCACAAATATCGAAAATGGTCAGTTTTTTTTCCAATGCTGAATTAGAGGTACCAATGGCACCAACATCCCCACACTCATCAAACTCCTAATTTCTCTCCACAAATCTCTCCCCAATCCTCTCCATGATTTCCTCCTTGATATCTTCCACCTATCACTCCACCATTCATCCATCAGAATTTTTCTGCAACACAACCACTGGCTAAACCAAGTTACAAAATAAATACCTCATTTGTGCTATGCCAATGCTCGAACCTCAGACCTCAAGGTTCCTTTACACGCCACCTTGCCACTAGACACAAGGCTTTTTGTGACTTAAAATAAGCGCAATTATTTATAAACCTATGTACCAGAGTCCAGAAAATTCTACAAAGGCCAAGACTTGAACCCAGGCTTCTTTAATACTCCCAACACACCCAAAACACTTTTAGCCATTAAGGCAAACATGCAACTTGTGAAACTTTCTTGCACAAATAAATATTTATGTGCCGTCTTCTAACAGCTTTCTTTGCTCAAAACCTAATACTTTTAGGCCCAAAATTCAGGGCGTTACAACTTTACCCCCTTAGAGAAATTTTGTCCTCAAAATTTCCAACTATCAGAATAGCCGCATAACACAGACTACCACACCATGCTCCCGCTGTGCACTCTAATTCCAAATTAGGTAAATAGCACACTATGGGTAAAATACGTACCAATATTCGCCTCTGGAGCATTTCCGTTCTCTCGATGACGTGTTGGATAAACCAAAGCTAGCTCCCTTGCCTCAGTATGACCAGCACCTCTGCCTGGTGCTTCACGGTCCAAACCGTTTCCACCCCTAGGCTGACCACGGCCTCTCGGCGACTGCTGACCACCCCTCGGTGGCTGTACATTACCTCTACCAAAGACTTGCATATGATTCGGTCTTCTGGGACACTCTCTAAGACGATGCTCCATGGAACCGTAACTCAGATAGGCTCCTATTCTCTTCCAGCACTCTCCTGCATGACCTTTTCCACAAATAGCACAAGGTGGTAACCCAATAGTAGCAACAGCGGCCCCAGCTCTGACCGGCCCATCCACTCTGGCGCTTCTCTTAGGCCTCTGATCGCAATTGAAGGGCTCAGAATCCCCTTTATTTCTGCCCCTTTCGCTTTCCCTGTTTAGCCGCTCAGTGCGCTTTACATCTTTAGCAATTTTTACTTTCTCCACCAATACTGCGAAATCCCGCTCTCTCTGAGGAGCAATCAGTACCTGAAGACTATCTCTGAGGCCATCTTCAAACTAAACACAACGTTCATAATCTGTTGCCACTATTCCTTTAGTATACCGATTGAGTCGTAAGAACTCTACCTCGTACTTTGCCACAGATCGGTCTCCCTAAGTCAAGTTCAAGAATTCCTTCCTCTGGCCATCCATGTAGCTTGCACCCACGTATTTCCCTTGAAATGCCGATTTGAAGAACTCCTAGGTTATCCAGTTAGGCTGAGTGCCCTCTTTCATGATAAGCCACCACTGGTAAGCTTCCTCTGACAGCAGTGATACTACGTCTTTCAGTTTTTGGTCGAAAGTGCAATCCAGGTCGTCCATTATTCTTTCGGTGGCCTCCAACCAATATTCAGCCACATTCGGTGCTACTCCAGCGATAACCTTGAATATCTTGGCTCCATTCGTCTAGAGTCTCTCAGAAATCGAACCTCAGCTCCCAATACCAGCGTTAGGCACAGTGACCCTTTCTAGAATCCTTAACATTGCTTGGGATAATGCGTCGTCCCCAACTGCTTGATTATACGACCCTATCTTGGGTACCAATGAAGCTGATGATTCTCTCGTCTCAACGTTGGGCATGTGACCTGATGCTGAAGATCCAACCCTAGCACTTCCACGGCCTCTGCCGCGGCCTCTTGCACCCCCTCTAGTACTCATTATCACTTCCTGTATAATCTGGTTTAGAAATTTTATGCAATTTAGCTCATAGTTTCAGTAAATAAGCAGATATTTTATGACAGTAGTAGTTAAGAGTTGTTTTGCAATCACAGGCTCACTACAGTTTTAGTTTCCTATAGTTTTTCAGCTTACTCTAGCTAAAGAGTCGCAGTATAGTATATCATCTAATGTAAGCCCAGTAACTATTTATAGTAGAACAGTCTAAAATAGATTTCAGTCTCAAGAGAACTTACTTGGTTCGACACCGGAGACTTGGTGAACGACACAATAAAAATCCTTCAAAATGCTTCGAAATCATTTATAAATAACTTTAAAATATAAAAACTAAGGCCCATTTCCCAGTCGAGTTTTGCAACTTAGCTCTGATACCAATAAATGTAACACTCCAAACCTGGCCTAGACGTTATGACTGAATCTGACGTGTCACATTAAAATGCTTTTTCGAAAAACTGTCTTATTTGTAAATCTCGCTTGAAAGAGAAAAGCCCATTTGTTTCATTTTAAAGTCAACTTAATTATTTGTTAACCATTTTAAACCAGCCTTACTTTTAAAAACATGTTTGTTACAAAAGCATTTCAACAATGTTGCGAAAACATGATATTATGAAAACAGATATAATTTTGGAAAACACGCTCTACTTTTAACAGTAATAAATCATAATAGTTAAAAAAACCCCAAATTAAAAGCTAGAGAATTAGAGAAAAGGCCTTATTACATCAAAAACCCTAAGAGAAAGTAATTTAAGTAATGTAAAAGAAAATACGAATATTTAAAGTTGTTCGTAGTGTGGCCACCTCCGAGTCCTCCCATACGTCGAACCGCCTAGTGAGGATTACCTGAAAATTTTAAAAGAGGGGTGAGTTTATGAAAACTCAGTGTGTACAACCCTCAACTATCATAAAGAATGCATAACATCAATTTGGGCCTAAGCCCATTACAATAACGGTGGCACTTGGGCCTTAGCCCATAGTAGCCTCAGTTGGCCCTGAGCCCATGTCACAATCAAAATCAGATTATACAATGCAAAAATACCCAACCAACCTTGCACTTTGTATCCCATCCAACCCTACACTCCTGTGGCGATTTAATCGACCCATCCATTCCTGCACTCCTGATGTAGCACCTGTTGCGACACTAACCAATTTCGCAGCAGAGCTGCCAATCACATAATGGCTTTAAGCCGCCGGTGGATCCACAGTCTAAAGCGACCGTGCGACCCTAGCAAATCATATACTTCCTCCAAATCAATGATCCCATCCCCCGTGCAGCATAATATCACATGAATGCAAACATATCGTAAACGGCATACAATAACAATCATATAACATGTAGGGGCATTTTAATCATTTTGCCCTTCGGGGGCATAATGGTCATTGCATAAATCAAGATCTAAGTACACTTACTGACTCATTAGTACATTCACAGTCGTCTCACGTAACTCGTGCAACCTTTAGCAAATATACAGTGCAATTGGGCCCAAAGCCCATTTAAGCATGCCCATAGGCCCACACAACCCATTGGCCCACCAAGCCTGATTTCAATCCAAGCCATGTGAGTGACACGGCAGATCCAACATTTTCCCACCTATTGGTGAGTTTTACACATCTAGGGCCTACGGGCCCATTGGGCCCGAACAACCCAATTCAGCCCAACGTGGCCCATTACGGCCACAGCCCATGAGTTTGCTCATGGTGGCCTCTACTATCGCATCAGATTTTCCACATGTGCGTTTGCGCGCTCGTGCAGCAACCATTGTCGTTCTTTCGGCTTTTCAGCATTTCAAGATTTGCTGATCTAGAGTTAAGGTGGTGCATGTACACACTTAGTATACAAAACGTGCTACAAATCCCCTAGCAACGAACCTTAAATAATAAAGCCTTGCTAATCTCCCTATTCGATATCAAAGTTTACACCCCTAGACAGATCTGCGTTTACAAAAGCCTTGTTAAAAGGGATTGTTAAAACATGTGGTTCAATCCACATTCGGCAATTCATAGGGTCATCCGACCTATGCCCTATCCTCCTTGATATCCTCCACCTATCACTCCACCACTCATCCATCAGAATTTTACTGCAACACAACCACTAGTTGAACCAAGCTGCAAAAATAAATACCTCATTTGCGCTTTGCCAACGCTTGAACCTCAGACCTCAAGGTTCCTTTACACGCCACCTTGCAACTAGACCACAAGGCTTTTTGTGACTTAAAACAAGCGCAATTATTTATAAACCTATGTACTATAGTCCAAATTCATTTAAGAGCTAATTTAAAAAAATTCTGCAAAGGCCAAGACTTGAACCCTGGCTTCTCTAATACTCCCAACACACCCAAAACACTTTTAGCTATTAAAGCAAACATGCAACTTGTGACACTTTCTTGCACAACTAAATATTTATGTGCTGCCTTCTAACAGCTCCCTTTGCTCAAAACCTAATACTTCTAGGCCCAAAATTTGGGGCGTTACAAACACGGGTGAGGGGTGTTACACATTATGTGTTAAGTGTTGACTAGGCATCTTCCCAACATTGCCACGGCATTTATGTTGGCAAATTTTCCATACTTTGCCATGACAAACGTTCAACCTTTGCTCCCTTTTTTACACTTTGCACCTGCTAAACAATCGCCTAAAAAATCCCTCCCACAAGCGGTTCAAAGTAACATGTAATACCAATTAAGCGCAATCCTAGCTCTTCAATGTAATGCTTTAAAACTGTCAATGCAATATCCTAAAATGCAACTGAAAACACTTTAGGTGATTAACTAAGTCTAAATGCATGAAATATAAATATTTTCAAGGTTTATGAAGTGTGCAACCGGAATCGAATATCCACACCTTGCTCACTTTAGATTTTTTGGCAGAAATAACTAGAAGTTCACCATCACTGTAGTCTTCTGCTTAATCAGCTTCACCCAATTGTTCCAGTTGTTTTCCCTTTTGATTCACAACCTCCCTTTTGATCTTGTTCTACAACTTAAGCACTCAGACTTAATGTGCCCTTTCTTCTTGTAGAAGTTATAGGTTTTACCTCTATTTTAAGATCTCGATCTACCTTTAGATTTACTGCGAGGATTTCGTTCCTATATCCTTCCACGATTATCATTAGTATTTCATTCTTGTCTTCCACGAACAATGAAACCCTCTCCTTGAGAGTCAAATCCAACCACAAGTTGCTTCATCTTGTCATATAAGGTTAAGGAAGCATAGACTTCATCAACTATGAGAGATTTGTGACTATACAGAATTGTATCTCTAAAGGTTGAACAAGATAGGAGCAAAGAACAAAGTAGAATTAACCCTAAACCTTATTTATCATACTGAACCTCCATGGTCTCTAGGTCTGAGAGAATTTCTTTAAACAGGGTTAAGTGTTTGTGCACATATGCACCTTCCTCCAAACAATCAGTATAAAGACGCTACTTCATATGTAGCTTACTATTTAGGGTTTTCGACATACATAACTGCTCAAGTTTCTTCCATAATGCAGCGGTGATCTTCTCCTTCAACATGTCATGTAGAATTTCATTCGACAGATGCAGTTGCAATTACGTTAAAGCCTTTCGATCTTTATGTTTCTTCTCTTCATTCGTCAATGTCAAAGGCATCATAGTTAACCCTAGCAGGGCATCCTCTAAATCCATCTGCGCAAGAACTATTTGCATCTTTACCTGCCACAACATGAATCTAGTCTTATGATCCAACAATGAAATATCATACTTCATTGTCACCATTACCATGATCGAGACAAGTAACCCAAAAAAGCTTCTAATAACAGTTTGTAGAACTAACGTCAAACATGACAATATAGAAAGATCACAAAGCAATAATAAAAAGAAAAATAAAGCATACATATTTTACGTGGAAAACCATTTCGAGAAAAACCATAGGCAAACGAGAACAAAATTCGCTAAGGTCGAATTCGAATGATACAAGAGGAGTTTATACTACATCTATTTATAGGTTAAAAATTCTTATTCTAATCAATGTAAAATAAAAGAAGTATAGTTCTATATGGATTTTGCTTTTATTTTATTTTACCACTATATTTTATTTTAACAAGGATTCGAGTTACTCAACTCTAACATTTTACTTATCAACTATTAAATTGTTATACAAAATCACTTGATTATGTATATCATTACACTTAAATTATTATTCAATTTAATCCTTAAAGCTCACATAACATATAATTTTATCAAAACTTCTCATAACACAAATTATATCACTATCTATGAATTATATTTTATAATATACTTTTCATCACTACTACTTAAATAAAATTCACCTATTTAACTTTCAATTTATTACATACCTTAATTTAATACTTTTAAATATCAATAAAATTAAAACGAACACATACATCTATTGCTTCTCTTCTATTTCTTTCTCAACCTTATCACTATCCTTCTATTTTATTCTATTTTTCTTCACTTTCATCTACCAATTTCTTAGTTCTAAGTTGATATTCTAACTCTCTAACATATCTACTTCAATTTTCATTTTGGATGGCAATGGAAATTTTCAAGGAATTTAGGAGAAAAAATGGGATTTATGGTAAGAGAACAAATTGTAACAAAATGAAACCCATATATATAGAGAGTGACATGAGGAGCATGGAAAGATGGAAGAATTTTCTACATTTTTCTATAAAAATATCTCATTTATTTAATTTTTTAAAATATTAAAATAGCTTTAAAATAATAAAATATTCAACCAATCACATTTCAACACTTTTCTTCTTTAATTATTACACCACATAATTATTTATTTTGAGTAATGATCATTTTACCCTTCATGTTTCTTCAAAATATCCATCCTTGAGTCACTTCCAAATTTTTGTAAATTTGTGATTTAGTCCCTCTTATTTCTCCACTTATTCAATTTTCTCTGCTCACTAATCTCATGTTACAAGAAACTCGGTTATTTTCACTTTTGGTCTTTAGTTTTTCTCATATTTATTCTTAAACCCCTCAAATTTTGAATAATAGTACTTGAACCTCAAAGTTTTTTACATCTTTAAGATTTAGTCCTTACGTTAATTTAGTATACCTCATTATACTTCTCAACTCAACCTTCTTTGATACTTTCAAATCTTCTCTTTTATCACTATCATTTCTTTATTTTAATTTATCAAGAAATCAATTATACATAGTCATGATTTATTATTATCTTTATAGTATAACAATTTTAGAGGTGTTACATAACATGAATTTCATTATCTATTTACTCTCCAATTATTTTCGATTTGATCATCTTCACGATTCTTTTTTTCTACACTTTTGTTTACATAACATTATTTTGCATTTCCTACTACATTCTTTACTTATCAAATATTTTCTTGTAAACTTTCATAACTTTTCACTTTAATCCCTTTTTGTCATAAAATATTAAATCAATTTTCTTTCTTGTTACACTTTAATCACATAATTTACTTTTTCCACACTATATCTAGTATCGTTTTTCTTAAAATTTACTAAGAATTTCAGTCCATTAAAACTATATTAAACTTGTTTCTAATTTCTTTAATCTCTTGAACCTATATTAAACTTGATTCTTCTAATTCACATAATCTTCTTTCTTTCATTTCTTCACGATATCAAATACTTATATATATTTTTCAATTCAATAGTGATCTATAAACTTCATATCATTCTTCAAACTTTTATCATGAATCCTAACCTTCCATTATTTAACCAAAATATATTCTTCACTTATTTTGTAATCATTAACACATAACTTACTATACTACTCAATGACTTTCAATACCAAGTACAAGATATACTAACATTTTAATTTTGAGAAATTAAATAATTTCTTCTCACTTTCTTACAACATTACTTTAATTCTGAGATTCATTATGCTTTTTCTTACCCTTACTTAGTTGTTATAATAAACCTTAGCAGTTTTAATAAACTTAACACATCACCTCAATGGTATTATTAAACTAATATGTCATTGCATTCTCTTATTCGTTATCCCTAGTAATAAGATTTCAAATTACAATTTTACTTAATTGAACTTCCTATACTTTCTTCTACCTTTCTTCAATCACTTTACACTTGTCATATTTATTGGTTCCATATCTTTATTCTCTCTTCATGTTCAGATCAAAAAATCAAAACATAAATCCGATATCACTATTATACACTTTCTCATGAAATAAACAAGTTAATATCACTAATTTATAAAAATTTCACCTTGAACCCTTATAAGTGTACTTAAACTTGATTTTCTTTCTCCTTCACTTAATCATGTCTTAAACATATAATGTTTACTTATCCTTTCATGTCAACTATCAACTTTACTTCTCACTTGATTTATCTTATCATATTACCTTAAATACCAAATACATACTTGTTTTTTCCCAACTTTGCAACTTATTTCCTTATACTCATTTACTATTCAATCTTAATATATTTCCCAAATTCTTTAGTTGTTCACTATTTCATTACTAGTTTCTAGAGTACTCTAATATATCTTTATGCTAGTTTGATTTCTTTTATTTAATTACTATACTCATCATTTTCTAATTTCTTATAAACATTTTTTCTTTCTCTTCTTTACAATACTTACTTCCAAGTACCCCTCTTTCCTTTTATCCTTTCTATATATAATTTACTATCAATAATGTTCAAACTAATGTTTTTCTTTTATTGGGTTGACAACATGTGTTAATAAAGTTTCATTTGTATTAGTAGTACTCTTGAGTCAGCTTCTTTAAGAAAATATTATTTTTAATCCTTATGTGACTCACTCCTTTGAGTTTACTTTTATAAACTTATTCATACTAATTCTTCTTTTAGATGTAGTCTCTTGGCTTTTATGCTTTCCATAACATTTGCATTCTTTCACTTTATATTCTTGAAATTGGTTTCACTCATTTTTTATATTTAACCATTCGTTATTTCACTTTTTCACTTTCCTTATTTCTCATGCTTTTTCATTAACTATTCTTCAGTTTAATACCTAACACCCAAATCACATACCAAACCATATTAATCATGCTCTTACCATTTATCACTTGTATAGCCCATTATAAACTTAAAAGAACTCATAGGATATGTGGAACATTAATAGTAATGCATCGAACTGCCAGTATCAGTTGCACCATGGTGCCAATATTAATTGCATCGAAGTGCACAATCACAGTATTCCATCGAAGTGCTAATTATAGAAGCACTGAAGTGATAATCATATCCCATTAGTTCTCGTTTGTCTACATAGGCTTTAATTACAGTCATTTCACCTCTTTGGCTTAAAATGAATGAAACAATTCAAATTTTGCACTTCTTACAATTTAATCACTATCAACAAATAATTCAATATACTTGCAACTTGATTACAATTTCCATTTTTTTTTCATTCTCATAAACATCATATTTCTTTCACATTCTACTTCACCACATATATTCTTTCACATGTCAAATTTTTGGCATATTTCACAATTAAGTCCTTTTGTTATTTTATTTTATTTTTCAAAATATCCTTTCAAGTCTTCAAAAAATAAAATTTCAACTACATTCACTACTACTCTTTAATAAATTTCATATACAACATGAACATAACTACATCTAGATAACCATTCATATATATTTTGTACTTAAAGTAAAGAAAAATTCTTGAAGTACTTACAACTAGGGACTTGGATCAACTCTTTTCTTCTTCCTTTTCTCTTCTAAAATGAATATCACTGCACAATATATTCAACACTATTTACTTTGTTCAAATTCGTGTAAAATACTTTATTTAAGCCTTTTTACTTATCATTTCAATTCATACAATAACATTCGTATTCTTTGTAATTTAGTCCTATATTTATTAAACCTATATTTATACATTCTATTTTCATTAATTCATTTTGACCATTTTATCTTCCTCCATTAACCATTTTATCTTCCTCCATTGCTAATCTCATACTCATACTTTCATATTAATTGTTATTATTATTTAATTTCACTCTTGTTACAATTTAGTCCTCTCTTCTCAACATTACATGTGATATTTTATTTATAACCCTCATTTCTTCATCATTTTCCCAAGTTCGAATTTTATTCTTTCTTATATGTTTATATTTCATACTGACTGCCACAAATCATGCTAATATTATCATCTAGTCATGAATGATTTAAGGTTCATTTTACTATTTTTTAAAATTTCGTATTCACATTTCATAATTTTACATTCATTTTTCTAATGCGACATGTATTTCTAAACTCAAACTTTGTCCAAAGATCAACAAAACCTAAGCTCTAATACCACTAAATGCAACACCCTCATGCTCGACCCAATTGTTGGGTCACGGTATCAAAGTGTTACATTCGTTATTGGAGCAACTACCGTTAAACTCAATTCATTTTTTTCATTTTAATTGAACTACTAAGTTTAAATAGGCATTTACAGTACAATTTAAAAACTTATCTAATGTAACAACCCGGTTTAGACCCTGTAACACCCCAAACCCAGCCCAGACGTTACGGCCAAATCTGATGTGCCACATTGAAGTTAAAAATCCACTTTTCGTTTTAGCGCTTTAAAACCAACTTTTGTTAAGCTTAACCAAGTGAAAGGAAGCTGGGTACCAGGTAGGAATCCGTAACAGAGGAGGTGAGCCATGAAGGCTGCTTAAGTACCAAGCTCTTCGATTGGATCCAATCCTAGACATGCCCACAACCATTACCACACTAGATTATAACGAGTTGAAATTTCTTTGAGTAAATATCTTCGATAAATCGAATATTCGTGATGTTTTGTTATTTTGAAAACAAGTATCGTTTTGAAAATGCGTCCTAAGTCTAACCCATTTGAATTATTATCAACCAGATTAAAGTTATTAAAAATAAAATAATCCCAGAAAAGAAAATAAAGTTAAAATGGCCTTATTACAACCCAAAAATAAATAATAAATAAGGTAAACTAAAGAAAACCAATCACTTATTTCAAAAGCCCAAAAGCAATCACCGTGGCCACTCTGAATCCCCTCCGGCTCCAAGCCCCCACATTAAGGCTCACCTACAAGGTTAAGGAAAAGGGGTGAGTTTGGAAACTCAGTGTGCAACAAGCCCCTTTCAGAGCCCAAAACAATATCAGCCTGCTGGGCCTAACCCCAGATTCAATCTCAGCATATACTGGGCCGAAGCCTTCACATTATTCATATCACTGGGCCGAAGCCTTTTCATTATCCATATCACTAGGCCGAAGCCTTTTCATTATCCATAATACATGCAACATCAATGAACATATGCAAGCCCATTTGGGGAGACTACTCAACCCACCAACCGCTACTCTCCACCCGTACCAACCAAGCTCTCTATGTGGGGAATAACTCAACCCACCCAACCAAACTCTCCACTGGCAAGACAAATTGATTTATCATATAACCGAGGCCTAGCCTCTTTTAATAAGCGGGCAAAAGCCCTTTTTGATAAACGGGGCAAGAGCCCTTTTGATGGCCCGGGCATAGCCCTTTTGCACTTCCTCCATCCATATAAACCCAACCCATGCATAAATGAATACATCATCTGCATATCATACATATCATGTGCATATCATGTCAATTCATGTATATCAAATCTCATGCATCAAATTCATAATTAAACCCTAGGGGTAAAATGGTCATTTTTACCTAGGGGCAAAATAGTCATTTTAATATTATAAGGGTAATTTCGTAATTTTACCAAATATTAAGGTTTCCCATGTTCATTATCAGTTACTAACAATTCCATGTGTTTTGACAGTGATTCTAGCCCATTCTTAGCGAAACCGAGTTATTGGGCCAAAAAACCCCTAATGGGCCCTACATAGCCGAATTAGTCATCTAGGCCCATTTAGCCCATTTTCTCTAACGGTCTTAGCCGTATTAACGCACAATCTGATAGGATTCCATTTTCTACCAAATTTACCCAAATGGGCCTAGAAGCCCATTGGGCCCGATTTCAGCCCCTCGAGGCCCAACTTACCATCGTGCACCAAATCGTGCCCTTACCTGTTCCAACGATCCCGATCATCGAACCTAGCGAATCTAACTAACCTATAAGTGTTCGCATTCTCACGAGTCCTCGAAATGCCAGAATTTCAACATTTCAGCTTTTCGGCAAATATAGAGTTAAGCTACGAAAAAGGGTTCGTTACACACCTGTTTTGTGACGTTCACTAGAAAAGTCTCCCACGCCAACCTACAATTAACCATCACCATACTTAGTGTACAAATCATGCTTATCAAACCCAAAATCCACCCTACCATATTCGGCCAAAAAACCCCCTAATGGCCATAGATCACTTACCTTCACTGATTTCGACGTTCGATCCAAGTTATCCAAATCGATACCCCAAGCCTTGCTGCTCCTCCAAAGTTATCTACTCTGCTATACAAACCATAAGAATCAAATGAAAAAGCCCAATAAGGCCTATATCTCAAATCGGTAACCTCCCTAAACTATAGGGGGTTTCGGCTTTTGTCAACAGTTACTACTGAATTGATTAGAGTACGAATACCTACCACTGTCTTCCTTTGTAGCACTTAGAGTTCGACAGAAGAAGGAATTGGCCATAAAAAACTGAAGAGAAAAGAAGGTTGCTGGTCAACAATGGAATCGGCACAACCAAGCTTCACAGGTTTCGGCTTTTGCGACTTTTCGCAAAGGTGAAGATAAGAAAGGGAGTAGTAGATGAAGCGAAAGGGAATAATGGACTAGTTTCAAAAAATAAAAGAGAGAAAGATGAATGGGGAGGGTGGCAGTTCGATTAGAGAAGAAAATAAAAAGAAAAGAATGGTTCTACGGTGTTCAACAGAGGGAAATCGGCACAACTATAGCCTAATGCCAAATATACAACTCTCAAATTCCCTCTAGCCGATTTCTTCTCCCTAATCCCCCTATTCAGCCTAATCTAATCCCTCTTTCAAATCCCTAAAATCTCCCCCCTTATCACTCATTAGTCCATGCGTTTGACTGATTCAAAATCTCTCCCACAGAGTTCCATTCAGCTACAACTCTTGCATGCTCAAAGCATAAAAATTAACCTCACATTTGCCATCACAGGGAAACGAACTCAAGTCTTCCCCCAACCACTTACACGCCACCTTTTTAGCTCCCTAGTGGCGTCACTTAGCCACTTTACCAGAGGCTCTTTCGTGATACATTTTACCCCCAATTTTTAATAAGACCACCTATCCAAATCCCCTATCTTCTTAAGCCCAAAATTCAAAAGTACTACCGGTTTTGGCCAACACATGGGCCTTCCATAAGCCCATTTACACCCTCCAATTATGAATTTCACAACCAAATACCTAATTTTAAAAACTTTACCAAAATATGAGAATCACGACAAAACCCGAAAATCAGGATATTATAACTCTACCCTCCTTAAAGAAATTTCAGCCTCGAAATTTTTTACCTGCTCAAACAGTTGAGGGTATTGCTGACGCATTGCTTCCTTGCTCTCCCAAGTAGCTTCTTCTTTGCCATGGTTTCTCCAAAGTACCTTCACTAATGGGACTGACTTCCTTCTCATCACCTTTACATCGTGATCAAGTATTTGCATAGGTTCTTCTTCGAAGGTCAAATCCGACTGTACTTTGATTTCTGCAACTGCCATGATATGGGTTGGGTCAGAACGATATCGCCTTAGCATGGACACATGAAAAACATCATGAATACTATCCAGCTCTGGAGGTAACTCTAGCTGATAAGCCACCAGCCCTATCCACTTAATAATTCGATAAGGCCCAATAAACTGTGGACTCAACTTGCCCTTCTTACCAAATCTCAATATCTTCTTCCTAGGCGATACCTTCAAAAAGACCATATCCCCCATAGCATATTCAATATCCTTACGCTTCAGATCGGCATAAGACTTTTTTCGATCTGCTGCGTCCTTTAATCGATTCCTGATCACCTTAATTTTGTCTTCAGTATCTGCTACCAATTCTGGACCAAGTACTTGCCTTTCCCCCAACTCTGCCCAACATGTAGGCGAACGACACCTTCGCCCATATAGTGCCTCATATGGAGCCATCTGAATACTTGTTTGGTAACTGTTGTTATACGCGAACTCCGCCAATGGAAAATAGTCCTCCCAACTGCCTCTAAATTCAATAACACAACCTCTCAACATGTCTTCTAAAATCTGAATGGCCCTCTCTGACTGCCTATCCGTCTGAGGGTGAAAGGCCGTACTGAAATCCAATCGCGTTCCCAACGTCTCATGCAACTTCTGCCAAAACCGAGATGTAAACCTTGGGTCTCGGTCAGAAATTATCGATACTGGCACCCCATGCAACCGCACTATCTCTGCCACATACAACTTGGCTAGCTTCTGAAGTGAGTAATCGGTTCGGACAGGTATGAAATGGGTAGATTTCGTGAGCCTATCCACAATTACCCAAACTGAATCCTTCTTGGAAGGTGTCAATGGAAACCCACTTACAAAATCCATAGTTACCCTTTCCCACTTCCAAAGTGGTATCTTTACTGGCTGTAACAATTCTGAAGGCAGTTGATGCTCGGCCTTTACTTGTTGACACGTCAAACATTTCCCCACAAATTCGGTCACTTCTCGCTTAAGTCCAGGCCACCAATATAGCTCTCGCAAGTCTCGATACAACTAACTCCCTCCTGGATGCATAGCACAAGGTCCATTATGTGCCTCTTTTAAAATCATTAATCCCAACTAAGAGTCCCTCGGCATACAAATTCTTCTTCAAAAACAAAGAACCCCATCATTATTTAACCCAAAATCTGGATTCTCCCCCTTCTCAACTTGCTGAAACCGTAAAACCAACGACTCATCATCCAACTGTTGCTTCTTAATTTGCTCCACCCAAGTCTATCTCACTTGTAACTCTGCCACTAAGCTTCCATCTTCATACAAACTTAAATGAGCAAACATTGCCTTCAATTCCACCATAGTCCTTCAACTTAACGCATCAGCCATGACATTTGCCTTACCTGGATGGTACTCAACTGAATAGTCATAGTCCTTTAACAACTCTATCCACCTTCGCTGTCTAAGATTCAGCTCCTTTTGAGTTAACAAGTACTTAAGACTCTTGTGATCCGTATAAATAATGCATTTCTTCCCATACAAGTAGTGCCTCTATATTTTAAGTACAAAAATCACTACTGCCAACTCCAAGTCATGCGTAGGGTAGTTTACCTCGTGAGGATTAAGCTGTCGTGAAGCATAAGCGACCACTTTACCCTCTTGCATCAACACGCAGCCCAAACCTACATGTGACGCATCACTGTACACAGTGAAATCCTTACCAGACTCTGGCTGAATCAACACTGGTGCTTCTGTTAAAACCTTCTTCAGCTTCTCAAAAGCCTCTTGCTGCTTCTTCGTCCAAACAAAAGGTGATCCCTTCCTTATAAGTTTCATTAACGGTGCTGCCAACACAGAAAATCCTTCCACAAATCTCTGATAATAACCTGCCAACCCCAGAAAACATCATATTTTTGTTACTGACCTCGATGGTTTCTATTCCAGAATTGCCTCAATCTTTCGAGGGTCCACCTTGATTCCCTCAGCATACACAACATGTGTAATATCCTGAATTAGGGCCTAATCAGAATAGTAGTTTCGTGACCACAAATTCGAGATAGAAATAATTATTTTATGATTATTTTGAGGTTTATGATATGATTGCATAATTGTGTGAAAATTTTGTGAAGAAATTCTATGCATAAAGTGCTTAATTTGAAGTTAGGGACTAAATTGAATAAGTTGCAAAACTTGCATTCTAGAAGTTTCTAGTATGAAATTGCTTTGAAATATTAATTAGGAGGTCTTAAATAGCAATTTGACCAATTTCAAAGTTTATGGACAAATATTGGACATGAATAGAATTTTTGGAAAGTTTAGTAGTAAGGGCATTTTGGTCATTTAGGGGTAAAATGAATTAAAATACAAAATTAAAAGCCAATTTTGCTCATCGTCTTCACCATGGACATGTATACCAAGGGAGACTCCATGGCTAGGGTTTCCAAGCTTCCAAGCTCGATTGTAAGTCTGTTCTAGCCTCATTTTTAATGATTTTTACGTTTTTTGAGTCACGGTAACTTGATTTAGCTTATGCTAGCAATAATTTAACCTAGGGTTCATATTTGGAAAAATACCCATAGGTGAAATTTGTGTATTTTGGTGTTTTCTGATAGAATATGAGGTTTTAAATTATGTTAGACAACTTGTGCTACTCGATTTTAAGTGAAAACGAGCAAAAGGGCTTAATCGGTAAAAATACCTAATAGTCATAAGTACATGTTAGAGTGAGAATTTGATATTGCCATAGAATGGAAAAATGATCAGCATGTCATAAAACATAAGAAAATATGATGAAGTTTAATTTCCGAACCTTGGGGCAAAAGTGCAAATATGCAAAAGTTTAGGGGTCAAAATGAAAATTTTTAAAAATATGATTTTTGGACCCATATGAATAGTGTGACTAGTTATTAATCTAAATGTGATATTATAGATGAAGGAAATCGAGATTCGGGCTTAAATCGGGAAAATATAAGGTTATGGACTAAAATGGTAAATTGTTGTTTCTGGATCGAGGTAAGTTCATATGATAATAATAATGCAATGTTATGTTTGAATTATATTTCTTACTATTATTGCATATATTTTATGATTTAATATATTGGAAAAGTTGATGGAATGGTGTTTATGATGTGGAAAAATGACATGAAAGAATGTTACATGTAATGCAACAAAATGAAGATACATGACAAGTGATATATGAAATATGTGATATATGTTATGTAAATTCTTAAAAGCTGAATTGATATTTGAGTTGTGTCTTATTATACTATGAATGGACAATTGCTACTATGGATAGTGAGATCGACACTTCGAGCAAATTCGTACATAAATAATCTATCGATTCTTTTTATGTTATTATATTTTGATATCATATGAAATATGGCTGCCTATCAAATGGTTATTTGATGTAAATTGTGAATTTAAATTGATTACGGACAATTTAGTAAAATGTTGAAAAGTGAGGAATTTCCCGATTGAACCTTCAGATTAAAAACGATACAAATGATCTATTGTGAGGTCGCATGTGTAGTACTAAGTGCAGGCTACTATGCGTACCCGATAACTTCGATCACGTGTGTAGTACTAAGTGCAGGCTACTACGTGTATCAGATGGTTAGGTCACGTGTGTAGTACTAAGTGCAGGCTACTACATGTACCGGATAATTGGTCGCATGTGTAGTACTATGTGCAGGCTACTATGCGTACCAGATAACCTTGTCTACAAGTGTGAAAATATGTGCAGGCACCCGAGTATCGATTATCATTTCAAGGGTTCAACGGAAAATAGATTAAGTAAAAATACATGTGAACATGATTATATGATGAATAAGTGCAGGTATATGTTTATGAAAATTTTGAGCAATGTGCTTGATATTTGGGTGAACTTCGATAAGACAAAATGGATTAAGTGAAATTATGTAAGAGTGAATTTTAGTAGTAAAATAGTGTTGGACAGCAGCAGTTGTGTGACTTTGAAAATTTACCAAAAATTGTGTAAGTTGAATTAAATTTCAAAAAAAATATGGAATTAAATATTAAGAGCTATATATTATGTGATATTATAATTTTTGTGAGACAGTGTCAGAATAAATTCGAGATCCCCTGTTCTGACTTTATAAATTCGCCATAAATTGTAAAAAAAAATTATTAAGAGTCATACCATGGATTCCTTATTGAGTTTATTTTTAAGGGAAATAAACTGCATGGTCGTTGGAATTCTGTACAGGGAGAAATTTGGTTCGTAGTGCACAGAGGTCAAAGTAGTCGTACTCTAAAACAGGGGAGACTTTAACTAATAAACTGTACTAATTGGCTAAACCAAAAATTCTGGAAATTTTATGGGAGAAATATATATGAATATATCTTCAATGAAAATTAACGAAACTAAATTTGGAGTTTTGTAGCTTCAGATATGAATGATTTAGTAACTGTAACTTGATAACACATCTTAACCTGAATATGTGTAATTGTACAATATAGTGTTTTATCTTGAAAAGCATGGTAGTAATTGCTTATTATTTTCATATGAACTTACTAAGCGTAAAGCTTACCCATCCTCTCCATTTCTTTAGTATTGGCAGGTCGGCTCGGGGTTGGAGATCATCGGAGGAAAAATCACACTATCAAACTATCATTTTTGGGAAAATTAATTCAAATATTAGAAATATCAAGTGAGTGGCATGTATAGGAAGTTGGTTTGTGATATGTATTTTTATTATGATTTTGACCTTACGTATTAGTCTGCATTGAGTTATCGTATATGATCATGAGATGTGGTCCTTATCCATTATGGTTTATAAGTTTAATTACTCGTGCCATGTCCTATGTTTTGATGTGATGATATAGTTAGCTTTGTTTGTTATGCATGTGTTTGAAAAGTTTTGAATTAAATGAAATTTTATGGCCCGATTTTCGTCTATGTGTATTGTTAAGTCTGGTAATGCCTCGTACTCTGTTCTAGCCTTGGATACGGGTAAGTGGTGTTACATTTAGTGGTATCAGAGCTATGGCTTAGTCGGTTCTCGGACTAACCTAGCATGTGTAAAAGTCCAGCTATACATGCCACTGATCCGTGATAGTGTGATGTCTCCAGACGTGTATGAGCACCGTCTTGCTTAGACAGAGGTACTCTCCAACCGAGCTGCACTGACCATGTTCAATGTGATGCGAAGGTGCTTGAATAAAATTACGATTATGATGAGTCTCAGTTTAGAAAAGTATGAATAAAAGTTTATGATATATATATATATAAGTGATAACACGTGAGATGAAAGGTCATGTTGTGATAAATATCCATACTTGCTTGATGCTCATATGATGTAGTGCACTTGGCTTACTTGATAAATGAACGGGATAAATAGAAATTTGTAGAAGTATGAGTAAAAGTTCCTAATATCATGATATGAATGAAAATGTCATTGCCTTGATTGAACGTTGAATGTTGATGAATGTCAATGATATTTTTTATGAGATAAATGATTATAATGAAATGAATTTATCTATGTTAAATTGTTTAGACTGAATTATGTGATTGTAATTATATGTATATGATGATGCACGAAATGAAAGTTGTGATTGTGATATAAATATCTATGTTTGTTTAACACTTATATGATGTCATGAGTATGATTTGTTCAAGTAGATGAATGGATAAGTCAAGCTATCCAGAAAACATAGGATGCATGCATAATTATACTTGACTAAATGAGATAACTGGAAAGTGAGCATTAAATCGATATGAATGTTAGTTACTCGAAATGAATAACATGATTGAGATATGATTGCTATGAAGAAAACTGTGTTACATGTATATGTATATGAGAGTTGAATCAGAGGCCCTATGACCCCTTTCCCCTTACCAAAGTGGTGTTTTATAATGGAATTTCATGAGATTTATACTGAATAAGTTTCCGATTGAGAAACCAAAGAGTTCAGTGCTAGAATAATTATAAATATGATTAGAGATTGAAGAATGAGTTGGTAAGTAAAGTTAAAGCTAGAAAAGTATCGATTGGCATAAGAATTATTGGAGCTATACCTTCGTCCCGATTAAAGAATGAATTTACTTTGGTAAATTGAATTACTCGAATACAAGGTCGAGAAAAGTGTAAATCAAAATTTATTCAGAACTAGTCTTCTTTAGTGAAAAGTAATATGAAATTTGTGATGGCAGAAATAGTTGGGGAAATGATATCTGAAATGTGTAATATCTGAGTGTGACAGTTACGGCTAGATAGATTTTAGTAGTTTCTTCTAAGATGTTGTATGTCTTTATCCGTTCCCAGAAATATTTCTATGGTTATTGATCTTTTGAAGAAATTCTTGTTATATGGGGATGTTTTCTAATCTTAATGTTAAATGAAAGCATTGGTAGCCTGACTGGTTTATAATTTATATTGCTCTATTCCTTCGGGCATTTTATTATATTCTGCCTAATAAAAAAAAATTGGTGAGAGAATATGTATGATACTATGATTCTGTTTCTTCTACTTGATACTCCATTTGATATCTATATATATGGGAAGATACATTGTTCTTGTTGCATTTGATTCCAGTGAGATTAAATGATGTTTTCTACTGGATTTCTTTTCTCTGAGGAATTATCGGGATCTTCTATATTTTCCTATGAGTTTGGTTTTCAATTTTCCGGCATAGTATCGTATCTTGGGTTTCTTTATTCTGGATTTCTTTATTCTGGGTTTTTCTATCTTGGATTTCTTTATTTGGTTTTCTTGTTATCTTTATTCCGTAATTTGTCAACTATGACTCATGTTCGGAGTGCATTCTTCAGCTCGTGATAATCATGTCAAGTATGGCTATATTTCTGATTTGATTTGGGTGATGTTGTGATTTTAGTATTGGGATTTTTCTAATTTTCGTGTAAGGTTTGACAACAGTAAAGGTATAAGTGATAAAAGTGCGAGTTTCAATCGGTATGGTGGATTACTTCTCTCAAGTAACTCAATTATAGTTAATGTCTTCAATTGAGATATTTTGGTACTTGAGCTAATGCAATTGAGATAGTTTTGATTAACGTAATGTGTGACATCCCTAATTTAACCCTAGTCGGGAAGTGGTTTCGGGACCGCTAAACCGAGTCACCGACATGTTCAAACGTAATATTTATTGTCTAGAATATGTGAGAATACATGTGTGAATTTTGAATTCTTTGATTTAGTTAATTTGATTGTGAATTGAAAGAAAAGGACTCATGTGAAGGGATTTAAATATATGTGGCTATTTTAAGAGGTTAATAAAGAATGAAGTAAAATAAATGGAGTTGCATGTCAAATACTCCATTTATTTTGGATAAGTGGCCGCCATGACAAGTTATGGGCAAGGGAAACATGTTTCAAACATGTCTAGCTAATGGATTATGTAAGGAGGAATAAAAAAAGAAGCATGGGAAATAAACTAATGAAAATTAAAGGAAGAAAACAAAGAAAAAAATGTGTCCATCATTCTCATGCATGACCAAAAAAAAAAAGGGGAGAAGGAAAAGGCTTCATACTTTGGTTCTTCTTAGCCGTGTAGAAGAGGAAAAGAGGAAGAAATTCAGCCACCTTGAGCTGGAAATTAAGGTAAGAATTCAAGTTAGCTCTTTAAATCTTAGCATGGTTTTAAGCTAGATTCTAAGCCCTTATTTAACCATGCGAAATCTTTGAAAAATTATGGTGATATGAACGTTCGGCCATTGTAGATGTTAAAGAAGATGGTGGAAATGTTGTACACATTTGATTAGTAAGTTAGATGGATGAAATTTGAACTAGTTATCAAGTTCTTTAGGTAACCCATGTTGAAATCTTGGTTTTTGAATAAGTGAGTTTTTCGCTAGGGTAACTAACAAGGGTGATGATTGTTGTTTCATGCTAAATCTAGATGAACAATGGTTTAAGAGGAGCATTCGCCATGATATGAGATTGTGATGTTAGTGCGAATATGAAGATGATGAACTTGAATAAGAAATATTCGCTAGCATGATAAGTATGGATTATCAAGTAGTTGAGATAATTGATGAGTGAAGTGGCTAATGGGGACTCTTAATGAAATTATGCTAAGGCCGAATGTATCAAATGCTAAATGTGCTTATATGTGTGTGTGTGTGTCATTAGTAGCTAATGGCATTCGCATTGTTTAACTAAAATTAGAAATGAATGCTTGAAAGTTAAATATGGTCGCCCTAGTGACCAAATGCGTTAAAAGCTAATATATGGACAAATGATACGAATAAATTGACCTTTGAAATGTATATGGTTGCCGTGTGTATGTGTCTGATTGAGAAGTAAATTTGTTTGATTTAGCTCAAGATCTTAAAGGAGAGCGTCCAACAAGGGAAATCAAGGTCATCGAGTAGCCGACTTGGAACTATTTTACCTAACACAAGGTAAGTCATTAAGCATATATTTGGTGTTGGTTTAAATGATCATAATATATATGCAATTGTGTTTAATGAATTGATGTGTAAATGAAAATGTATGTGTATGGAATGATGCCATTGTTGAATGTATGAAGGCAGCAAAATGCATAAGGTATTGGTCACGGCACTAAGTGTGCGGGTATAAATGGACACGGTGACAAGATTGGCACTAAGTGTGCGGGTTTAAATTTGTACAGCACTAAGTGTGCGAGTTTGATTCTATAGCACTAAGTGTGCGAGCTGAAAATATATAGCACTAAGTGTGCGGATTCACTATATGCTCTTGTATTACAATTGGCACTGAGTGTGCGACATTATCGAGTTAATCCCGGACAGCGAATCGGGTAAGTACCTCGAGCTCATGACGAATAGAGAATACGTTCATGCTTGGGGTTGAATTTGGTAAGCCTTAAATCTATGTGATGATTGAAATTGTATGGTTGTGCTGGAAATTGAGTTAATGTGTAAAAATGCTTGATTATCTTGTTGTGTAGAATATGAAATGTGGATGTATGAATTGGTGCGAGATTGGACCGAAAGGTCCGAGGTATTATGGTATAGATTCGATATGGACGAGTACCTAGCCTCATTTGTTGTACATGTAGTAGTAACTTTATCGATGGATTGACGAATGCTTATGACTTACTGAGTTGTAAACTCACTCGGTGTTTTCTTGTCACCCATTTTAGGTCTCTTGGACTCGTATTGTTGCGTGCTCGGAACCGTCGTTGAAGTCATCACACCGGCTGAAATCTTGTGGTATTGTTTTTTTGTTGTTGAAGAACATTTGGCATGTATAGGCTATTATATTTTGTCGAATTGTGGGTTGTAAACTTTAAGCCATGTGAAAATGGCCTATGTGGTCGTCGAGTGGGATGCTAGAACCTATAGCCACGAGTCTTAGAAACTCAAATTTTGTTAAGGTGGCCATAATTTGTGTCATGTATGATGGATGATTAAGGCCAAGGAAAAATTCATGAAATTGGCATAGTCTCTGCAGTAACTGTTGCGGACAGCAGCAGTGAGATGAGATTGAAAAATCACTAAAAATAGTAGAAGTAGAATTAAATAGTGAGTAAATTATGGAACTGATCCTTGATGAATCTATTTTTATATGGACGAAACGAAACGACCATATGAGCAGTATACTGGGAAATATCAAAGTTCTCGTGAGACAGGGCCAGAACGATTTCTGGGTCCCCTGTCGGGACTTTGAAAATTTACCATAAATTATCCAGAAATAATTAGGAGTCATGCCTTATATGTACAGATTCCATTTTGAGTCTAGTTTCATTAGAAATAAACAGCACCAGTATTAAAGCCCTGTACAGAAAGATATTCAAGTTGTAACGCGCGGAGGTCATAGCAGTCGATCCCTGTAACATGGGTGACTTTAACTAATAAACTGTACCAATTGGCCCAACCAAAAATTCTAAAAATAAATCCATGGATGGGTATATGAGTCTAAATTCAGGGAAAATTTACGAAACCAGTTTCCGAGTTTTGGAACTCGAGATATGATTTTTAAGGCGACGGTGATGCAGTTTTCCAGCCTGTCCAGAAATGCCAAATTGGTCGGTACTTTAAGAGGATTTGTCTCGTTAACCCCTCGTGTCCGACACCGGCGTCGGTCACGAGTTAGGGGTGTTACATAATGAATGAATAGTAAAGGATGGCATGATGAATTGTTTTGTAACTAGAAGAAAGGATTATTTTTCGAGGTTATATAAGAATTATTTCCGTAGCGGAAAGAGGAAAATGTGATAGTGAGTAGCAAACTAAAAGAGTACAGTGAGGATCGACTTCTGATAATGAATTTCAGAATATATGAGAAATTAAATAGATATATTGGAGGCACCGCCTGAGTGAAAGTTCTTCAACACTAAATATGAAATTGAGTAATCTAAGTGAAGACCAATTTTCTGGTAAGATTTTCGGGGACGAAAATCCCTAAAGGGGGAGAGAATTGTAATATCCAGAATTAGGGCCTAATCAGAATAGTGGTTTCGTGACCACAAATCTGAGATAGAAATAATTATTTTATGATTATTTTGAGGTCTATGATATGATTGCATGATTGTGTGAAAATTTTGTGAAGAAATTCTAAGCATAAAGTGCTTAATTTGAAGTTAGGGACTAAATTGAATAAGTTGCAAAACTTGTATTCTACAAGTTTCTAGTATGAAATTGCTTTGAAATATTAATTAGGAGGTCTTAAATAGCAATTTAACCAATTTCAAGGTTTATGGACAAATATTGGACAGGAATGGAATTTTTAGAAAGTTTAGTAGTAAGGGCATTTTGGTCATTTAGGGGTAAAATGAATTAAAATACAAAATTAAAAGTCAATTTTGCTCATCTTCTTCACCATGGACGTTTATACCAAGGGAGACTCCATGGCTAGGGTTTCCAAGCTTCCAAGCTCGATTGTAAGTCCGTTCTAGCCTCGTTTTTAATATTTTTACGTTTTTGGAGTCCCGGTAACTTGATTTAGCTTATGGTAGCAATAATTCAACCTAGGGTTCATATTTGGAAAAATACCCATAGGTGAAATTTGTGTATTTTGGTGTTTTATGATAGAATATGAGGTTTTAAATTATGTTAGACAACTTGTGCTACTCGGTTTTAAGTGAAAACGAGCAAAAGGGCTTAATCGGTAAAAATACCTAATAGTCATAAGTACATGTTAGAGTGAGAATTTGATGTTACCATAGAAGGGAAAAATGATCAACAAGTCATAAAACATAAGAAAATATGATGAAGTTTAATTTCCGAACCTTGGGGAAAAAGTGCAAATATGCAAAAGTTTAGGGGTCAAAATGAAAATTTTTAAAAATATGATTTTTGGACCCGTATGAATAGTGTGACTAATTATTAAGCTAAATGTGATATTATAGATGAAGGAAATCGAGATTTGGGCTTAAATCGGGAAAATACAAGGTTATGGACTAAAATGGTAAATTGCTGTTTCTGGATCGAGGTAAGTTCGTATGATAATAATAATGCAATGTTATGTTTGAATTATATTTCTTACTATTATTGCATATATTTTATGATTTAATATATTGGAAAAGTTGATGGAATGGTGTTTATGATGTGGAAAAATGACATGAAAGAATGTTACATGAAATGCAAGAAAATGAAGATACATGACAAGTGATATATGAAATATGTGATATATGTTATGTAAATTCTTGAAAGCTGATTTGATATTTGAGTTGTGTTTTATTATACTATGAATGGACAATTGGTACTATGGATAGTGAGATTGACACTTTGAGTAAATTCGTACATAAATAATCTATCGATTCTTTTTATGTTATTATATTTTGATATCATATGAAATATGGCTGCCTATCAAATGGTTATTTGATGTAAATTGTGAATTTAAATTGATTACGGACAATTTAGTAAAATGTTGAAAAGTGAGGAATTTCCTGATTGAACCTTTGGAATAAAAACGATACGAATGATCTATTGTGAGGTCACATGTGTAGTACTAAGTGCAGGCTACTATGCGTACCCGATAACTTCGATCACGTGTGTAGTACTAAGTGCAGGCTACTTCGTGTATCAGATGGTTAGGTCACATGTATAGTACTAAGTGCAGGCTACTACGTGTACCAGATAATTGGTCGCATGTGTAGTACTATGTGCAGGCTACTATGCGTACCAGATAACATTGTCTACAAGTGTGAAAATATGTGCAGGCAACTGAGTATCAGTTATTATTCCAAAGAGTTCAACAAGAAAATTGATTAAGTAAAAATACATGTGAACATGATTATATGATGAATAAGTGCAGGTATATGTTTATGAAAATTTTGAGCAATGTGCTCTATATTTGGGTGAACTTCGGTAAGACAAAATGGATTAAGTGAAATTATGTAAGAGTGAATTTTAGTAGTAAAACAGTGTTGGACAGCAGCAGTTGTGTGACTTTGAAAATTTACCAAAAATTGTGTAAGTTGAATTAAATTTCAAAAAAATTATGGAATTAAATATTAATGAGTCTATTTTCATATAAAAGAAACAGGGGGAGCAAAAGAGTTATATATTATGTGATATTATAATTTTTGTGAGACAGTGTTAGAATAAATTCGAGATCCCCTGTTCTAAATTTATAAATTCCCCATAAATTGTAAAAAATATTATTAAGAGTCATACCATGGATTCCTTATTGAGTCTATTTTTGAGGCAAAGAAACTGTATGGTCGTTGGAATTACATGCAGGGAGAAATTTGGTTCAGAGTGCAGAGGTCAAAGTAGTCGATCAAATAGGGAGACTTTAACTAATAAACTGTACTAATTGGCTAAACCAAAAATTTTGGAAATTTTATGGGAGAAATATATATGAATCTATCTTCAATGAAAATTAACGAAACTAAATTTGGAGTTTTGTAGCTTCAGATATGAATGATTTAGTAGCTGTAACTCGATAACACATCTTAACCTGAATATGTGTAATTATACAATTATAGTTTTTATCTTGAAAAGCATGGTAGTAATTGCTTATTATTTTCATATGAACTTACTAAGCGTAAAGCTTACCCATCCTCTCCATTTCTTTAGTATTGGCAGGTCGACTCGGGGTTGGAGATCGTCGGAGGCAAAATCGCACTATCAAACTATCATTTTTGGGAAAATTAATTCAAATATTGGAAATATCAAGTGAGTGGCATGTATAGGAAGTCGGTTTGTGATATGTATTTTTATTATGATTTTGACCTTACGTATCAGTCTGCATTGAGTTATCGTATATGATCATGAGATGTGGTCCTTATCCATTATGGTTTATAAGTTTAATTACTCGTGCAATGCCCTATGTTTTGATGTGATGATATAGTTAGCTTTTTTTGTTATGCATGTGTTCGAAAAGTTTTGAATTAAATGAATTTTTATGGCCCGATTTTCGTCTATGTGTATTGTTAAGTTTTGTAATGCCTCGTACTCTTTTCCGGCCTTGGATACTGGTAAGGGGTGTTACAACATGCCCCAAGAAAATGCTTTTCCCTTAGTACTTACTAAACTTTGCATAAAGTTGCTTTTCCCTTAGCACTTGCAGCACAACACGAAGATGCTCATCATTCTTCTCTTCCATTTCCGAATACACCAAGATATCATCGATAAAAATAACCACAAACCAATCCAAGTACGGCTGAAACACCCGATTCATTAAATCCATGAATGCTGCCGGTGCATTAGTCAAGCCAAAGGGCATAACCAGAAACTCGTAATGACCATATCGAGTCCTGAATGTCGTCTTATGAATATCCACTTCTTTGACTCTCAACTGATGATATCCTGATCGAAGGTCGATCTTAGAAAATACCGAGGCTCCTCTTAGTTGGTCGAACAGATCATCGATTCTTGGTAACGGATACTTGTTCTTGATCGTCAGTTTGTTCAACTGCCGATAGTCAATACACATCCGCATGGTCCCATCTTTCTTCTTTAAGAACAACACTGGTGTCCCCCACAGGGAAACACTTGGTCTTATAAACCCTCTATCCAACAGTTCTTGAATCTGAGCTTTCAATTCTACCAACTCCTTTGGTGCCATCCTATAAGGCGCAATGGACACAGGAGCTGTTCCAGGTAGCAAGTCGATTCCGAACTCGACTTCTCTGTTCGGAGGTAATCCAAGAAGTTCCTCAGGAAATACATCTTGAAACTCTTTAATGGTCCTAACCGACTCCACAGTTATCCCCTCAGGTTCAACTTGACTTACAAATGCCAAGTACGCCTCACAACCTTTCCGAATCAACTTCTCGGCTCTTAAAGCTGAAACAACATTGGACAAATAATTCCTTCGTTCCCCTATGACCATTATCTCCTCATCTTCGGCAGTTCTTAGTACCATTCTCTCAGCAGCACAATCCAACATCGCCCTATGCTTAGCTAGCCAGTCCATTCCTAAGATAAGGTCAAAACCCCCAAATGGCAGCTCCATCAAATCTCCTACAAATATCTTATCTTGTGTCTCTAAAGGCACCACCCTAAAGAGTTTATCTACCTTAACCGAGTGTCCTAAAGGGCTTATCACCGATACCCCACTCATCGTCTCCTCGGGAAGCACACCCAAAGCCCCAGATACATCACAAGCAACATACGAGTGAGTGGAACCCACATCAATCAAAGCAGTGTAAGGCGTGCTATGAATGAAGAACGTACCGGTTATAACATAAGGAGCATCACCCTCCTCAAGACGTCGTGCAACATAAACCAACGCCGACTGTCGAGCTTCAGCACGTCCAGCACCCCTACCAGGTGGCCCACGTCCTCGTCCACCTCCATTTCCACCTCTACCTTGCCCACGACCTCTCTGTAGTGGTGGTCCACCTCGCTGTGGTTGAACATCCCTTTGTTCCGCAGCTAGTTCCTGAGTTGCTCTCCGAGGACATTCTCTGAACTTATACTCCTTTGACCCACAATGAAAACATGCTCCAGTACATTTCCAGCACTCCCCTATATGCACCCTACCACAGTCCCTGCAAGCCTGCGGTCTAAAAGCATTCACTGGAACTGCTTGAACCGGTTCCTCCATTCTAGCTCTTTTAACATACCTATTTATAGCACTCGAGGGTCCAGAATCCTTCCTAAATCTGGGTCGATCCTTCTCACGATTCTGCCGCTCAATTCTCTTTACTTTCTCGGCTATCTTAGCCTTTTCTGCCAACGCAGCGAAATCACGCTCCCTCTGTGGAGCTATTAGTATCCTAAGCTCATCGCGAAGGTCATCCTCAAATTGAACACTGTGCTCATATTCAGTTGCAACTATCCCGCTGGCGTATCGACTCAGCCTCAAGAATTCAGCCTCATACTCCGCAACAGTCTCATTACCCTGAGTTAGATTCAAAAATTCCTTTCGACGGGCATCCACATAACTAGCTCCAACATACCTCCCCTTAAAAGCAGTCTTGAACAATTCCCAGGTTACTCATTCAATTGGGGTGCTCTCCCTTACGATGATCCACCATCAGTATGCCTCGTCTCGTAGCAACGACACAGCCCCCTTCAACTTTTGCTCCACAGAGCAATCTAAATCGTCCATAATCCACTCTATTGCCTCTAGCCAATATTCCACCACATTTGGGGCTACTCCAGATACGCCCCTAAAAAATTCTGCTCCGTTGGCTTGGAGTCGCTCCGAGATGGATCCCCTATTTACTATCCCGGTGCTAGCTCCAGCAACCCTTTCCAAAACCCTTAACATTGCTTGGGACAAAGCATCATCCCCCGCAGCCCGATCATAAGACCCAGTCTCAGTTGCCTATGGCACGGATGCCTCCTCAGCTAGCCTATGCCCTGAGGATGAAGATTCTGCTTGCACCCTTCCACGACCACGTCCGCGGCCTCGTCCACGAGTTCCTCTTGTACTCATATCGAATTATCTAATTACGAATTTTATGATATTAGTATAATATTCAATTGTTTATTACGAGATGTCTTATGGAAATATAGCAGTTCAAGGATTGTTTTCGCAACGTCGTAGCCTAGCTACAGTCTCATTCCTATCGTTTTACAGCTCTACCCTATCTAAAGTATCATAGTAGGGTCTCAGTTCTATTCATAGCATCATATCATTATCACATAACATAAAAGAGAGTATACTTATAGGCTTGGTGCCGGGGATTCAGTGTGCCACTTCTTTCTCCAAAAATAAAAATAGAAAAAAACATGCATTTGGTCACAACAAGTAGAAATTTTAATTTTGTCTTGACACACCCCTGTTTTTGAAACTCTTGATTTTAGCCTCGTTTTAAAAACCAGAAAAAAACTTGAACCATTTTATCATGTATACCTTGTAAAACATCTTTGAAAAGAACTTTTCAAAAAAAAAAATACCCCTATTAGGCCTAAGTTTTTGAAAAGATTTTCGGACCCGATCCACAGCTGAGTTGTTACAACCTGGCTCTAATACCACTAAATGTAACACCCAAAACCCAGCCCAGACATTACGGTCGAATCTGACGTGCCACATTGAAGTTAAAAATCCACGTTTCGTTTTAGCGCTTTAAAACCAACTTTTGTCAAGCTTAACCAAGTGAATGGAAGCTGGGCACCAGGTAGGAATCCGAAACAGAGGAGGTGAGCCATGAAGGCTGCTTAAGTACCAAGCTCTTCAATTGGATCCAATCCTAGACATGCCTACAACCATTGCCACACTAGATCATAACGAGTTGAAATTTCTTTGAGTAAATATCTTTGATAAATCGAATATTTGTGACGTTGTGTTATTTTGAAAACAAGTATCATTTCGAAAATGCGTCCTAAGTCTAGCCCATTTGAATTATTATCAACCAGAAAAGAAAATAAAGTTAAAATGGCCTTATTATAACCCAAAAATAAATAATAAACAAGGTAAACTAAAGAAAACCAATCACTTATTTCAAAAGCCCAAAAGCGATCACCGTAGCCACTCGAATCCCTCCGCTCTAAGCCCCACATTAAGGCTCACCAAGGTTAAGGAAAAGGGGTGAGTTTGGAAACTCAGTGTGCAACAAGCCCCTTTCAGAGCCCAAAACAATATCAGCCTGCTGGACCTAAGCCCAGATTCAATCTCAGCATATACTCGGTCGAAGCCTTCACATTATTCATATCACTGGGCCGAAGCCTTTTCATTGTCCATATCACTGGGCCGAGCCTTTTCATTATCCATAATACATGCAACATCAATGAACATATGCAAGCCCATTTGGGGAGACTACTCAACCCACCAACTGCTACTCTCAACCCGTACCAACCAAGCTCTCCATGTGGGGAATAACTCAACCCACCGAACCAAACCCTCCATTGGCAGCATAGATGCTTTATCATATAACTGGAGGCCTAGCCTCTTTTAATAACTGGGGCAAAAGCCCTTTTTGATAAACTGGGGCAAAAGCCCTTTTCGGTAAACTGGGGCATAGCCCTTTTTCACTTCCTCCATCCGTATAAACCCAACCCATGCATAAATGAATACATCATGTGCATATCATACATATCATGTGCATATCATGTCAAATCATGTATATCAAATCTCATGCATCAAATTCATAATTAAACCCTAGGGGTAAAATGGTCATTTTTACCTAGGGGCAAAATAGTCATTTTCATATTATAAGGGTAATTTTGTAATTTTACCAAATATTAGGGTTTCCCATGTTCATTATCAGTTACTAACAATTCCATGTGTTTTGACAGCGATTCTAGCCCATTCTTAGCGAAACCAAGTTATTGGGCCAAAAAACCCCTAATGGGCCCTACATAGCCGAATTAGTCATCTAGGCCCATTCAGCCCATTTTCCCTAACAGTCTTAGCCATATTAACGCACAGTCTGACAGGATTCCATTTTCTACCAAATTTACCCAAATGGGTCCGGAAGCCCATTGGGCCCGATTTCAGCCCCCGAGGCCCAACTTACCATCTTGCACCAAATCGTGCCCTTACCTGTTCCAATGATCCCGATCATTGAACCTAGCGAATCTAACTTGTAACACCCCAAACCCGGCCTAGACGTTATGACCGGATCCAGTGCGCCACATTGATGCGTACAAAACATTCCGTATTACTTAGTTTGGAAAACCTTATTGGTGATGTAAAAGATACTTTTAATATAGGTTAAAGTGAATGGGAGCTGTGCACCAGGTAGGAAACCAGAAAAAAGAGGAGGTGAGTTTGTCGGACTGCTTAAGTACCAAGCTCCCTTCGGATCCAATCCTAGACATGCACACCGCCATTGCCACACTCTAACATCTCGTGTAATTGTGAGAAAACCATTTGGTTAAGTCCATCTTAATAACGTGATTAAGTTTGAAAACGTTTTCTTAGCGGAAGTCTTACTTGTAATCGAGTTATTTTGAAATCACTTAATGTTTTTGGAAACGCGTCCTAAAGCTAACCCATTTTCCTTAGTTATCATAGTTTTTTCATCATAATAAAATAAAATAATAAAAGTAAAACAAAACCATAAAAATAATTAAGCAGCCTTATTACACTTAAAACCCAAAACATAAATGAAATTAAAAGGACGTCCAGTTCACGAGAAAGAAACCAGTTCAGAGAAACATGTGGCGATCCAATCCTCACGACTCCAAGCCCACTATGGTTGAGGATTACCTGCGAGGATGAAAATAAGGGGTGAGTTTTGGGAAACTCAGTGTGTAATTCAACCCAACCATAGCCTAAATTAGTTCAAACCATAGAGACAGAATAAGTTGGCCTTAGCCCAGAACAGATTTCAGAATAAAGCTCATAGGCCCAGAACAGATCAGAACAGATATATCATGCTTATACAGAAACCCAACCATATCCAACCACATACACCCCCGTACCATCCTTTCACCATGTGGGGAGACTACTCGACCCACCCAACCGCTACATGCCACGAAATATGCAGCATGGTCGCGGATCTGAAAAATGTGATAGAGTCACCAGATCTGATATTTTGTGGCGGTGCTACTGTATCAGATATTTTGTGGCGGGGCCACCAAAGCAGAATAATTGTGGCATAGGCCACCGGGCGCTTCCTCCATAATATAACCCATGTCCCCATGCAACAGATATACATTCATGGCATGCATCATACAGATTTAATTCATCATGCTTTTCAGACAAAATTAACCCTAGGGGTATAAAAGTCATTTAGCATACATAGGGGTATAATGGTAATTTTGCATACATAGGGGTATTCTAGTAAATCTAACTATTTCTAAGGTTTTCATGCATATCGTAGCCATTACGTTTAGCCAGAAACACTTACCGAGCGTTCTTTACCGAATTAGGCCCGTTGGCCCATTAACCCAGTTTTGGCCCATTAAGCCCAAAATATCAAAATGCACGAAATCGCGCGTACTGCAGTTTTATCACTTTCGATTACCAGTAATAATTACCCATACTTCTTACGAGCATTCGTACACTAGCAAGTGCCTAAAATACCAGCTTTTCGGCATTTCGACTTTTCAGCTTTTGCCGATCTAGCCTATGAGAGGGTGTCAGTTACACACCTGTTTTGGGATTTCCTCGACAAGATCTACACACGAACTTCCTACAATTGAATCACTTAATATTACTCCAAATATCGAAATAAGATTGAGTATATAGTCCCCTACCACATTCGGCCAAACATGCCTAACACCCTTATTGCTCTTACCTTACTGCCGAAAGATGGTTAACTCCAAAGATCCGATCGTTCCACCTGTCCAAGCCCTTGATCAACCGCCTCTAAATCACACTATTACCAAAACAAAATAGTTATTACGACCCCTCAGGGTTACAAGTCCAAATCGACAACCTCCCTAACTTTTAGGGATTTCAGCTTTTCCTAAAATATGTAAGAAGACTAAGTTTTGGAGAAGACTTACCACCGATTCCTTAGTGAATGATTCCAATGAGTTTCCCACTCAATCCCAATGTAGATCTAAGCCCTCAGATGATAACAAAATTTGAGCTTTCAGTGACTCCAGTATTCGGCCAAGTCCCTTTTAATGTGGGGTTTTTGACTTTTTGCAACTTGTGTTTAGAAAGGTAAAATGAGAGGTTTTTGCTATGGTCTTGTTGTCAAAACTTTAGGTTTTAGAGGGATGGTGAATCGGCCACAAATGATGAAGAGAAGAGATGTGGTTTTGGTTATAAGAAATCGGCACAAAAAGAAACAATCTTTCGGGATTTCGGCTTTTTATGGCCAAAGGCTATGAAGGTTTTGAAACGGTTGAAGGGCAAAATGGAGATGAACAAGATGGTAGGAAGGTTCGGCAATGGAGGAAAGGAGATGAAAAAAAAGGCTGATGAGGAGAGGAGAAAAGAAAAGATGAGGAGAAAAGTCAGGAAACGGCACCAACTACCCTAAGTGCCGAATTTATACTAGCTCCTTAACCTAGCCGAATTTTTGCCCCCTTAAAGAATCCCTTAGCCGGCCACCTCTTGCTCTTTAAGAGTCCAACATTCAGCCAACACATCTCTCCCTAATCAGCTCCTAATTTCTCTCCCTTATCCCCTCCTTGCTCCATCTCCTGAGCAACTCAAACTCTTGTTAACAGTCTTTCACTTCATTTCCATTACCTACCTTTTACATTCATAAAATTAATCCCTTGTTTTGCTATCAATGTGACTTGAACCTGGGTCCTCCCTAGCTTCCACACGCCACTTATAGCCTTCCTTGTGGCGTCACATGCCACTTCACCACTTGCTTCCTTGTGATCTATTTTACACAATTAATTCCTCAAAGCCCAATTTACCAGAACCCCTTTCTCTTATGGAATTAAAATTAATTAAAACTATCGGGTTTTATCCTAAGCTTGGGCATTCTAGAGGCCCACTATCACAATTAAACCTACACTTAACAAGTAGAACACAGAATTTTTAATTTTACAAACTTTTTCAGAATTCCCAAAAATTGGGGCGTTACATAACTAACCTATAAGCATTCGCATGCTCACGAGTCCTCAAAATGCCAGAATTTCGGCATTTCGGCTTTTCAGTAAATATCGAGTTAAGCTACAAAAGAGGGTTCGTTACACACCAGTTTTGTGACGTTCACTAGCAAAGTCTCCCACGCCAACCTACAATTAACCATCACCATACTTAGTGTACAAATCATGCTTATCAAACCCAAAATCCACCCTACCATATTGGGCCAAAGAACCCCCTAATGGCCATAGATCACTTACCTTCACCAAGTCTGACGTTTGATCCAAGTTATCCAAATCGATACCCCAAGCCTTGCTACTCCTCCAAAGTTATCTACTCCACTATACAAACCATAAGAATCAAATGAAAAAGCCTAATAAGGCCTATATCTCAAATCGGCAACCTCCCTAAACTATAGGGGGTTTCGGCTTTTGTCAGCAGTTACTACTGAATTGATTAGAGTACGAATACCTACCACTGTCTTCCTTTGTAGCACTTAGAGTTCGACAGAAGAAGGAATTGGCCACCAAAAAGTGAAGAGAAAATAAGGTTGCTAGTCAATAATGGAATCGGCACAACCAAGCTTCACAGGTTTCGGCTTTTGCGACTTTTCGGCAAAGGTGAAGATAAGAAAGGGAGTAGTAGATGAAGTGAAAGGAAATAATGGACTGGTTTCGAAAAAGAAAAGAGAGAAAGATGAATGGGGAGGGTGGCAGTTTCGGTTAAAGAAGAAAATAAAAAGAAAAGAATGGTTCTACGGTGTTCAACGGAGGAAAATCGGCACAACTATAGCCTAATGTCGAATATACAACCCTCAAATTCCCCCTAGCCGAGTTCTTCTCCCTAATCCTCCCTATTCGACCTAATCTAATCCCTCTTTCAAATCCCTAAAATCTCTCCCCTTACCACTCATTAATCCATGCATTTGACTGATTCAAACTCTCTCCCACAGAGTTCCATTCAGCTACAACTCCTGCATGCTCAAAGCATAAAAATTAACCTCACATTTGCCATCACAGGGAATCGAACCCAGAGCTTCCCCCAACCACTTACATGCCACCTTTTTAGCTTCCTAGTGGCGTCACTTAGCCACTTTACCAGAGGCTCTTTTCTGATAAATTTTACCCCCAATTTTTAATAAGACCACCTATCCAGATCCCCTAACTTCTTAAGTCCAAAATTTAAAAGTACTACTGGTTTTGGCCAACACATGGGCCTTCCATAAGCCTATTTACACCCTCCAATTATGAATTTCACAACCAAATACCTAATTTTAAAAACTTTACCAAAATATTGAGAATCATGACAAAACTTGAAAATCAGGATATTGCAGACCCTATTCAGAACAGTGGTTTTTGGACCACAAATTCGAGTCAGAAAAATATTTTAATATTATTTTTGGTGTCTACAACATGTTAATTTATATGTGTGAAATTTTTGTGATTTAATTTTATCGTTTGAATGTTCGATTTGATTAAAAAGACTTAATTGCGTAAAATGTTAAAGTGGCTAGCTAATTGTGTAAGTGTCGAATTGTCATTGTTTTTGTTATGTGGGGTCCCTAAAAGGAAATTAGGCCATTAAAAGTTAGCATGGTGGTTTTAGGTCTATAATACTTGGTTTACTTATTAAATTATAAAGGTTAGTTTTGTAAATTAGTAATATAAGTTAATATAATAAAACATAATTAAAATAGCCATGCATGTTCATCTTATTTTGGCTGAAACTCAAAGAAAATAAAGATTTTGAAAGCTTTAAACATTCGGCACTTTTAGAGCTTGATTCAAGGTTAGTTTTTGTTCGGTTTTTGATAATTTTTACGTTTTTGAGAACGTTGCTTCGAGTACTAGCTAGCCCATGCTTGAATTTTTGAATTTGATGATGTATTAATGAATTTCCACTGTTGATAGATTGATTATTTTTGTGCTTGATGATGAAAAATAAATATATGTTGTTAGATTGTCAAGTTTAATTAAGTGATTTTCGATAAAAATGTCTATTTAGGACTAAATTATAAAATTTTCAAATTAAGGATCAAAATGTGAAATAAATGAAACATATGGGTTTATATGGACTAGGGGTAAATTTGGCCTTACATGGGTGTATTCAAATTTTAAATATTTTGTGTTTTGTGAAATAGGGACTAAATTGTAAAAAATATGAAATGTCAGAGGCAAAAGTGTAATTTGCCCATTTATGTGTTTTTGAATGAATTTGATTGAATATTTGATTAAATAAGTTTAATTTATGTTAATTTAGTTCAAGAAAAGAGAAAATTGGATTTGAATCGAGGGAAATCTAAAGTTGTTGAATAGTCGACCCGGTCTGTTTGTCTTCGTACAAGGTAAGTTCATAAGTAAATACATGTCGTTAAATTTGATTGTATATTTTATATTTGTGTCGAATTGAACTATTGCTTGTATATATATGTTCAAGCCGAATTTGTTTAAGTATGGAGAAGTATTTATAAGCCTGAATCAATCGAGTTATGACATCTAAAAGTCTCGTACGAACCTTAGGAATAGTTAGGATACATATGTCAAGACATAGGATTTCGATATGTGATTTCGTGTAAGACCACGTCTGGGACATTGGCATCAATTTTTTATTTACGTGTAAGACCCTATCTGGGACAGTGGCATCGACATGTGATTACATGTAACACCATGTCTAGGACATTGGCATTGTACGAGTTTTTCGACTATCCGAGTATCCTTATTAATTTCGAATGGTTCAACAGGTAATATCAAGTTAAGATCGAATGTAAAATCAAGCTAAAAGGTTAGGTATGTACTAAATTAAGTGATTGAGTAGTAAGGTAAGTATATACTTATATGAATATATGAAATATGTATTATGAATGTGAGAATTAAATATGCTTAGGAATATTTGTGTATTCGGCCAAGTGGAAAAATAATGCTAGAGTATATGTATGGACATATATGAAGTTGCAAGCTTGATAATTGTATATGTTGTGATGGTTACTATGATTAGGTTTGTTTAAATTGAAATATGAATGTCATTGAAATGATTTATTTGCTTATGACTTACTAAGCTATTCAAGCTTACTCTCTGTGTGTATGTTCTTTATTTTTTTTTATATAGATTTTGGAAGCTAGTTATAAGCTCGAGGATCGTCAAGGAAATTCGTCACACTATCGATCGTTGTTTCGGTATTTTAAAAGTTTGAACTTTGAACCTATGGCATGTATAGGCTAGTATTTTTTTTTGGTTGGTCTTGAAATTTGTATATATTTAGCCATGCAAAAATAGCTTGATATTAATGCTAATGATCTAATGTTTAAGTAATTTTGATCAGGGTATATGTGTGTGTATGCTTAGTATATGAATTCGATATCATGTAATGATATATATGGCTTATGATTAGTTCATTTTGGTAAGCTCGTATATGGATGATGGATCTGTTTTGGTTGTGGTTTGTTAATGATGTTAATGATGGTGATATTCGGTTATGTGTTAACTTAATTTGTAAGTATGATTTAAGGTATAATTTGTGTGATAGAATGGTCTTGAGATTTGGCTTGATTAAATG
This sequence comes from Gossypium arboreum, assembly GCF_025698485.1. NCBI lineage: Eukaryota > Viridiplantae > Streptophyta > Magnoliopsida > Malvales > Malvaceae > Gossypium > Gossypium arboreum. The sequence continues at coordinate 96,927,457 of NC_069070.1, read as the reverse complement.
ATATGGTTAAGTGTTTAGTTATATATATATATATATATATATATATATATATTAATATTGAATTTAGTTGTATTTGCTATGTGAGAACTATGCAATGCTATAGGTATTGGATTATTAGATATGGTTATTTTGAGTAGGTTTGTAATGGTATGATTGCATTGATGAATTGGTTTGGAAACGGCAGATAATATGTATATGAATGTTCGGCTAGGGTTTTAGGTTCATAATGATAGATATGCAATATAGGTATTCGGTATGTATATGTATATATACTAGTGATGTCGTATGCATTGGTCATTTTTTTATGATTTGTAATGGTAAAAGTAAATTTGTATCACGTTGTGTTAGTTATATAAGTGGTTGTATGTTCGGCCATGGTAATTGGCTATCTAGGTTTGGTTTATAATGACAAGAATGTGTATATTTTTTAATTGTTATATGGAAGTTAATTTGTATGACTGATTATATAATGAATTGATTGGTTGTGTAAATGCATTATAGGCATATTACTTAGCATTCGAATTGGGTTATACTTAATAAGTTATATGCGTATATGACTAGTATGTTTAAAAGTTAAACGTGACCCTTTTGTGTAGTTGTTATAATCGCATATGTTAATATACAAAAAGCCATATGATATGATTTATTTGGTTTAATATGTGCATGAATAGAGTTATGAAGAAAAATGTTTGATTTTCATTAGGTAATCTAATACCATTAAAGTGATGTGCTATGATTCGAAGTATATAGATACAGTATGACTTTGAGATATGATTCGTATATGCATTATTATTAACAATATATGTTTGGAATTTGATCAGCCATTTTCTTTATATATATTAATACAATTTGTGTGAATATGTGAATGTTCGGAAGCTGTGATTTGTTTGGTAATGCCTCGTAACCCCAGACCGGCGACAGATACGGGTTAAGGGTGTTACATCTAAATTAAATTCTAGCTTCCAGTAGCTCTCTTAACAGTTTATAATTGAATAAGGATCAAATTACAAAGTTTTTGAAACCCCGAGCTAATGTTGCAATGTTGGGGATTCCTTGTTGCGATGTCGCCGATTGACTTAAGCTTGTATCTACGTGGTGAACTTGTCATTACGACGTCAATTCTATGTCCAATTGATGTCCATTCTATCATTTCTCATCACCTACAATCAAGTTTATATATATATATATATCACAATTTCACTCAACATATCTTTCAAATGTATCTATTTCTAATTTCAACACCATATGATTCTCAAAAAAATTATAAGATTAACACAACTATTAAAGTTTTACAAGTAAGTCCATTAATTCATCATATAACAATTATTCACTTAATGTTTCAACAGTTTGTGTAAACTTCTCTTATATATTAACAATTCCATCACTTATAACAACTTCTTAATATTACAACTCCTCTATTATTTTTCCTCCTCTTTTTCTCCATTCCACATCTTATAAGTTCATGTATTTATACGAGAATTTATGACTTTTAGTATAACATGCCTTATACGCAAAATTAATTATGATTTTACTAATTACATATATACTCTTAACAAGGCTGTCTACTTGAGTAGCAAATACTAAATTCTCTACAAAATTCAAAATATGGATCCACTTGTTATTTTTGAAACTAGGCTGAATAAAAATTTTTCCCATAAAAATTTCATAATTCCCATTTAATCCAATTAATCTAGTTTTTTTTTTTATTTTCCCCTCTTCTATTGCTAGGCAACTTTGACTCTTTTTTACTAAAAATTAATTATCTCTCAATACGGGATTCGTATATTGTTGTCATTTTTTTCCCTTAAAATAAACTTGTCAATCTTTTAATTATATAAAGTTAATATCCTAACCATCTTTTTACAATTTGTACTAATTTTTCAAAGTCAAAACAAGGGAACCCGAAATCATTCTGACCTTATCTCACAAAAATTCATATATATAATAATCTACAATTTCATTACTTACACTATTTCTTTTATGCAAAACTAGACTCAATAATCTTTAATTAAATATTTAATTCAACCTCTAAATTGATTTCTAAAATTTTGATGAATTTTCAAAGTTAAACACCTATTGTTGTCTACAATTGTTTTAATGAATATATTTTCTTATTATGATTTATATCACTCATACCAACATTTAAATTTATTTTACTTAATCAACTATTAACTTTTTATACAAGGTCACTTGATTATGTATATCATCGACTTAAATTATTATTCAACTTAATCCTTAAAGCTCACATATCATTAACATATAGTTTTGTCAAAACTTCTCTTAACACAAATTATATCACTTGTCTATGAAGTAACATTTATACTATACTTTCCATCACTAATACTTAAATAAAATTCACATATTTAACACTCAAATTATATACCTTAATTTAATACTTTGAAATATCAATAAAATTAAAATGAACACTTACCTCTTTTCTTTCTCTTCTATTTCTTTCTCAATTTTATCACTATCCTCCTTTTTTCTTCTATTTTTCTTCACTTCCATCTACTGATTTCTTGCTTCTAAGTTGATATTCTAATTCTCTAGCATCTCCACTTCACTTCTTTGGGTGACAATGTAACACCCCTAACCTGTATCTGTCGTCGAAATAAGGTTACGAAGCATTACCAGATATATAACACAATTGAACATACATTTCTCAAACAATTATCAAGTTCATATGTAAAACATTCACAATCATTCATAAAATCCATAATACGAGCCTTCGAGGCCAAAAACATGCTTTAGAAGTGGTTCGGGATTAAAGCGATAACTTATGAAATTTCTGGAAAACTTAGAAAATTTTACAAAATACAAGGAACACACGCTCGTGTGGCCCGGCTGTGTGTCTCGCACAGCCAAAGACACGCCCGTGTCATAGGACATATGGACACTCAAAATGGGATCACATGGTCGTGTCCCAGCCCGTGTCCTACCCTGTGTAACTCCCTGGCTTAGGTCACACGGTCAACCACACGCCCATGTGACCAGCCTGTGTGCCCTTCGAAATGGATACACACGCCCGTGTACCAAGCCGTATGCTACGTTGTGCCAAACCTATAGGGTATACTAACTTATGCCACATGACCATGTAACTAGATCGTGTGTCACACACGGCTAAGACACACGCTCGTGTCTATGCCCGTGTGAACAAAAAAATAGGCTATTTACCAAGCTATTTTGCTCACCCAAATTTCATATACGTACACCAAACCAAATGGCACCAAAACATGGCGTAAATAAGCATTCATCTAATCCAAAATAAGCTTAATTTATGATATATTAATACCAACAACACAAGGTACACAAATACCTCAATGTGTCATTCAATTTCATATCAAAACTCATAACCTCAAATCATCAATAAAACCATGTTCATATAAGCAACATCTTACCTAAAATCACAAACATACCAAAATAAACCAATTCTCATGGCTACACATAATAATCCACATAACATTTACAAGCCAATTCAAATGGCTAAATTTGTAACACCCCAAACCTGGCCCAGACGTTATGGCTGAATCTGACGTGTTACATTGAAGTGTTTTAGCGAAAATCGTGTTTTCATTGAAAACCCTTCTTGAACAAAAGAAACCTTAATTAACTTAAAAATAAACACACCTTTTAGTTCGAAATCCTTGTTTAAAACATTTGATTTAAGAAAACTTATCATTTAAAAATTAAGTTGCGGAAACGTAGAAAACATACTAAAATTTAGGAACCCATGTTCAACTTCTCGTAATTACAATGAAAATAACAATAATTCGTGTATTAATAGCATATTGAAAACCTTATTACAATTTAGTCTGAAACATACTTAATAAAATAAAACTTATAAGCTTAAAAAAAAAAGTCCAAATTTGTCTTGCTAGCTGGCCACCCAGAGTCCCTCCATACATCAAACCGTCTACTGAGCATTACCTGAAAATAAAATAAAAGAGGGGGTGAGTTTTCGCAAACTCAGTGTATACAACCCTCGAAGAAAATCAAGCATTCAAAAAAATCAAACATGCAATGCAATCCCATCCAAGTTATCCATCCGCTACACACCAGCTCCGTCCCCCGTCACACCATGTCGGGATATAAATATCAACCCACCCAGCCCACACACCAATGGTAGCCCGATTGCGGAACTACCTTCATTTACATGATGTATGCATGTCACGTCCACAAAACTTACATTCAACACCTAGGGGCATTTTGGTCATTTTTGCCTTTAGGTGCATTTCGGTAATTTTCCCTTATAACGCTTTTCACTTACCTTGGCCCATGTACAAGTCCCGCGAGCTAAGATGAACAAATACTATGCATCAGGTAGGATTCCAAAGAAGAAGAGGTGGGTCATTAAGACAGCTTAAGTACCAAGCTCTCCTTAGATCCAATCCTAGACATGCATATACCCGTTGCCACACCTTAACCCTATGACTTGTCCACAGTCTCAATTAATTAATTAAGTTTTATGCAGTCATCATATACTAGGCCCAATACCCCTACATACATGTATATGGCCCACTAGGCCCAATCTTATTCAAATGGCCTATCTGGCCCAATTCATATTCTTTGGCCCACTAGGCCCAATTCCAATTCATATGGCCCATTAGGCCCAAATCATATTATATTCATGCTCACATACAAATTTTCTAACACATAGCATCAATTATCAAATTTTGCCTATTATGGGCCCAACAGCCCATCTGGCCCATTAAGCCTATTTTGGCCCGGTTGTCTAGATCATAGCCCAAGTCCATGGAATCGCCCATGGGCCTTAGACAACCTATTGGTTTCCTCCTCATGAGTGTTCGCGCACTCGCAAGACTACAGTAGCTAAACTTTCAGGTTTTCAGCATTTCAGCTTTTTGGCATTTTGGCTTTTCGGCTTTTGCCGATCTTCTTGTGTGTGTAGTGTATGTACACACCTGGTAAGCAAGCGTACTGTGATTCCCTTAGTCACCAACCTACAAACAATATCATTCTACAATTAATCGCATGCTTAATACATATTTTTACTAAAACTGAAACCTCACCTTTCACATTACCTTGTGCGACAAGTATACAACCCCTTCTTTAATCACTAACCACGATCAACTCCTAGATCTTCATCAATCTTAACTATTAAAACCAAAATAATAGGTGACTCGTATCCAACACAAGTCCCCTTACCTTAACTATGACCATTCGGCCAACTAAGATTAAAAGTACTTACCAACGTTTCTCACCTGAAGAGTAAATCGGCAGGGATCCAAAAACTAAAATTTGATACCTATTCATACCTAAAAACCTTTTAGAAGAAGTGAGGAACAATAATCAATACCTTAGCAAAAATCGACGAGAAGAGCAACACTTACACTAGATTCGGTCAAAGAGTATTTGGCCCTTGGAAGATTCGGCTTCCAAACTTAGTATGGTGAATAAGGTATATTTGGCACAGATTAAAGAAGAAGAGTAGAAGAAGAAATCGGCAGAAAGAAAGAAAAACAAAAGGGTTTCCGACTTTTTGGATCTTGAAGCAAAAAGGGTTTCCGGTAGCAAGGTGAAAAAGATTTCGACATTAGCCTGATACCCTTGCATTTGGCACCTATTTATAACCTTTATGGTCGAATTCCTCAAGCCCAAGTTCCCATTTCAGCTCCACTTGCTCCTCACTTCTCATCTCCTTGTTTTTCTCCCTGATAACCCCTTGATCCTTTCCTCAAATTTCTCTTCTGATCACTCCCCTTGGAGTCCATCTTCATGCCACTTCCATCCTTCTAGAAGGCCAAAATTAAACTTCTAAAAATACTAAACTAGGATTCGAACCTTGGATCTCCTTGCTAGCCACTAACGTCACCTCCTTACACTCTAAGTGGCGTCACTTAGCCACTCTTCCACAAGGCTTTTTGATGCCATTTTTCCCTGTCTTTATTTAAAAGCCCAACTCCTTGCCAACAAAGTCCTTTTAATAATTAAACTATAATTTCATTTACCCCTAGTTTCGAACTCAAACCTTAATTAAGACCTACTATAATTATCACATGGCTAGGAACAAATACACAATTTTTATCAAAACCGAAAATAAAGAAAGTTCAGGATTTTAGGATTTTTGGGTTTCGGGATTTTTGGGGCGTTACAAAATTCATTACTATCACATATTCCAAAATGACTAATTCCTATACATGCCATATATCCAAAAACATAGATTCAAAAGTACCAAAGTGATAGCTTGATAGTGTGATGAGGTCTTCGACGATTCCTAAATCTGGGCTAGCTTCGATATCTCTATAAAACATGGAAAAATAAACAATATAAGCTATAAAGCTTAGTAAGCTCCTATGAAATAATAAGCAAAGCTCACCATTCAATTACCATTCAAGAATATGAACATAACATACTACAAAACATTTAATCATAATGTTTGTAACACCCCAAACCCGGCCTGGATGTTATGACCGGATCTGATACGCCACATTGGTGCGTTCAAAACACTTAGTTTGGAAAAGCTGAGTTGGTGTTGTAAAGATACTTTTAAAGAAGGTTAAAGTGAATGGAAGCGTGCACCGTAGGAAACCGGAAAAAGAGGAGGTGAGTCCGTCGGATTGCTTAAGTACCAAGCTCTCTTGGATCCAATCCTAGACATGCACACCGCCATTGCCACACTCTAACATCTTGTATAATTTTGAGAAAACCGTTTGATTATGACCATCTTAAGAAAATGATTAAGGTTGCAAAACGTTTGCTTAAATTATTTATTTTTCTTGGGAAAACATTTACTTTATGGAAACTTTGCGTCATCGTGATCTTTTAAAAACAAGTAGATTTTATAAAAGCGAACCCTAGTGCTAGCCGGTTTAATAATCCCCACAATAAAAGTAATTAAAAATAGCGGCCTTATTACAACTTTAAGCATAATAAAAATAAAATAATACAATTAAAGGCTAAACTTCTTTAAAATCGGCAATTAATCTTCATGGCCACTCTGAATCCCGCCCAGCTCCCAAGTCCACCAATTCTAGGGCTCACCTGCAAGGATGGAAGAGGAAGGGGTGAGTTTGGGAAAACTCAATGTATACAGAAACCCATCTAAAGCCCAATTCAGCTCGAGCCCATTGGACCTAAGCCCTATTCAGATAATAGTACACGATGGTCAAGCCCTTTTCGAATCTGATAGCAAGGCCTTAGCCCCTTTTTACATAACAGTGTGGCCCATAGGCCCAGTTCAGTAGCATGAGTAACAATAGTAATAATGAATGCAAGCCCATCTGGGGAGACTACTCAACCCACCAACCGCTACACCGCCTGTACCAACCCTACACACCATGTGGGAATATCTCAACCCACCCACCCTACACCCACAGCTTGCGAAAGAACACTCAAATTTCATCGATTGAGGCAAAGCCTCCAAGACGTGGATGAACCACTTTCATACTTCCTCCATTAATACCCCAATCCCATGCAATAGATATTAATAAATGCATATCATGCAAAATACAGTAGTAATCAATCAAGCAGTTCAGCCAATTTAAAACCCTAGAGGTATATCGGTAATTTTGCTCTTTAGGGGTAATTTCGTGATCTACGCTACTGCACAAGCTAATTCAGTAATTTTTATCAGTTTTATGCAATTTGATTCCACCATCTACCTAACAAGCTAATTTGCCCATCTCTTACCCATATTGGTCCGTAAGCCCATTGGGCCCAATTTTGGCCCATCGAGCCCTTTTTTTCGAAATACGCTAAAACGTCACGCGAACGTGCTTACCACCTTGCGGTGCCAGATCTAACAATTACTCTATGACTTGAGAGCATTCGCATACCCACATGACCATGAAATGCCGAATTTGGCATTTCGGCTTTTGCTTAATTGAACTAAAGAAGGGTGTTCAAGACACACGATTTGCGATATTCCTTGACGAGATCTCCTATGCGATTTCCCCTATAATCAACCACTTATAGATTAGACCATGTTGTATTAAACCAAATCGAAACTACCTATTATCATCACTTACACATTCGGCCACCATCCACAATGGCCCTTGGGTACCTTACCTTTGTCGCCAAAATCGACAGCTAGCTCCCAATCCGATTGCTCCAGAATCCGATTGCTCCAGTGATTCACGCTTTCAATCCCACACTTAAGAAGGCACTAACCAATGAAATAAAACAACCGTTAACAACCCTTAGAGCCACATGCCCAAATCGACAGCCTCCCTAATTTTAGGGACTTCGGCTTTTCTTAACTTTGCAAAATAAGAACAGATCTGAGATGATACGTACTTACCCCTTACTCCCACTTGATTTCCATGCAATCTAGTGTAGATTTATCTATCAAACGACGGTAGAACTCGATTCCCCAAAGTCTTGAAGTTTCGGCTATAAGCCCCCAAATCTATGGTTTTTCGGCTTTTGTGTGATGAAGAAGATGATAATGTGGGGCTATAACCTTGAAGTAGAATTGCGGTCAGGAATCTAGGGTTAAGAAAAGATAATTGTAAATTAATAAAAACAAAAGAACATAGGAGAACCTGGCTTTGAAGAAATCGGCACAAGCAAAGGATCACGGATTTCGGCTTTTATGGATTCGCAAAAGTATTGATGAATAGCGGTATGATGAATAGTTTTGAAGAAGAAAAATAGAAGAAGAAGAATAGTGGAGGTGGTAGTTTCGGCTAGAGAGGAAAAAGAGAGGAAAAACAACCCTAAGGTGTTAAAGCAGAAGAAAAACGGCACCAACAATACCCTAAGTGCCGAAATACTAACCTCATAATCCCCCTACCGATTTTCCCTCTTCAACTCCCACCATTCGGCTAACTCCTAGCCTCATCCCAATCCCTTAAATCTCTCCCCTTATCACTCCTTAATCCAAGCATTTAAACTGATCCAACTCTCCTCTAGCAGAATCCACCTGAACTCCAACACTTACCCCTCCCGCACTTAAAAATAAATGCATCTATTTGCCAACAAAGGGAATCGATCCCAAGTCTTCCCCCAACACTTACACGCCACCTTTATAGCTCCCTAGTGGCGTCACTTAGCCACTTTACCAAAGGCTCATTTGTGTCATAACTTACGCAGTTCTTCTTAAAAGCCCACTTAACCAAATCTCCTATTCACTTAAAAATCCCACCTTGATATTTTACCGTGTTTAGCTTAGTCTTGGGCCTTCTAAAGGTCTACTAACACATTTAAACATAATTCCAATATTTAGAACATGAAAATTTCAAGATTTACTAAAATCACAAAACCCAAAAAAATCCCAAAATCGTATGCTACAACTAATATTTTTCTTCCTTTCCAATAATAATAATAATTTTATAAATATATCTAATAATAAAAATTTCAAATATCAATAATACAAGAAATAATAATAATTTTCATAAAATTTTCAAACATACATACATAATATTTTTCGATAATAATAATTTTATCTCATAATACTAATTAAAATTTCATAAAAATTTAAAATATCCGTAATAATAAATACAAGTAAAATTTTCTAGTGGTAATTTAATAAAATAATTTTTTTTCATAGCGATAATATTTAAAACTTCCTAATTATTCGTGTTTTCTTCTATTCAATCCTGCACTCAAAACCCAACTCTTTTAGGCCCCAAATTCGGGATGTTACAACTCTACCTTCCTTAAAAAATTTCGTCCTCGAAATTTCAAACTATCAACTAACCGTATTACTCAAGTCAAACCACTATGCTTTCACTGTGCACTCGATCTAAATAATTTTAATACGACCCAGAACATCTAATTACGAAATAAAGAAACGTTTATCAGGCACGCATACAACTCGTAACATATATTTAAATAAAACAAACTTGGCAATCCCGAGCTCGATGCTCCTTGGACCGACATCTACGACATGCTCCTGTCTTCCTATGGCATTCACCGAATGACGTCCGTTCTGCGATCTTTGCAGATTGGATAGTTTGGTCGTGCCTTAACATGTTTCACGAGCGAGGCTTGGTTTTCGAGAACTAGAATCCTTCCTTTTCTTACACTCCAAGCACCACCGCTGAAGCGCTTCCCTAATTTCCTTAATTTTGTATCCAATACTTCCTCTACCACTTTCTTTACTAACTCGGCCAAGGCCTCAGTACCAAGCTCGAGTTACCGCTACCAAGTTGGCGGACTTTGCTTACCCGAGAATCCATATCAAGGCTCTACATTACCAAGACACATATCAAATAACTACAAAGGTCTCAAATATTTTACTATTTATTCACATGTCTTATGCGAGATAGTATTTTCAAGTTTCTATTTTCACGAAATCATAGCCTAGCTACGGTCTCGGTATTCTAGAGTTTTTAGGGTTGCCCTAGTTATAATGTCATGATATGGTCTCGATTCTATCTACAATAATATCTTAATACAAAGTAATATGAGGAATAGAAATACTTACAGACTTGGTGCCGGGGATTCAGTGTGCCACTTCCTGATCAGTCCATAAAAACCCATGTTTTTGTTTTATCGAAAAAAAGATTTGATTTGAAAACACTTTTATTTTCAAACTATTGATTTAACCCCGTTTAACAAATAGAAAAACTTGAACATCTTCGAAAAATCTGCCCTTTCCAAAAATACCCTTCTTAGGCCCAAGTTTTTGAAAAGATTTTCGGACCCGATCCATAGCCGAGTTGTTGCAACCAGGCTCTGATACCACTAAATGTAACACCCCAAACTCGGCCTGGATGTTATGACCGGATCTGATGCGCCACATTGGTGCGTTCAAAACACTTAGTTTGGAAAAGTGAGTTGGTGTTGTAAAGATACTTTTAAAAGAAGGTTAAAGTGAATGGAAGCGTGCACCGGTAGGAAACCAGGGAAAAGAGGAGGTGAGTCCGTTGACCGCTTAAGTACCAAGCTCTCTTGGATCCAATCCTAGACATGCACACCGCCATTGCCACACTCTAACATCTTGTATAATTTTGAGAAAACCGTTTGATTATGACCATCTTAAGAAAATGATTAAGGTTGCAAAATGTTTGCTTAAATTATTTATTTTTCTTGGAAAAACATTTACTTTATGAAACTTTATGCTTCATCGTGATCTTTTAAAAACAAGTAGATTTTATAAAAGCGAACCCTAGTGCTAGCCAGTTTAATAATCCCCACAATAAAAGTAATTAAAATAGCGGCCTTATTACAACTTTAAGCATAATAAAATAAAATAATCCAATTAAAGGCTAAACTTCTTTAAAATCGGCAATTAATCTTCATGGCCACTCTGAATCCCGCCACTCCAAGTCCACCAATTCTAAGGCTCACCGCAAGGATGGAAGAGGAAGGGGTGAGTTTGGGAAAACTCAGGTGTATACAGAAACCCATCTAAAGCCCAATTCAGCTCGAGCCCATTGGGCCTAAGCCCTATTCAGATAATAGTACACAGAGGTCAAGCCCTTTTGAATCTGATAGCAAGGCCTTAGCCCTTTTTACATAACAAAGTGGCCCATAGGCCCGATTCGATAGCATGAGTAACAATAGTAATAATGAATGCAAGCCCATCCGGGAGACTACTCAACCCACCAACCGCTACACCGCCTGCACCAACCCTACACACCATGTGGGAATATCTCAACCCACCCAAATTTACACACACAGGTTGCAAGAAGCACTCAAATTCAGTCGATTGAGGCAAAGCCTCCGACGTGGATGAACCACTTTCAAGACTTCCTCCATTAATACCCCAATCCCATGCAACAGATATTAATAAATGCATATCATGCAAAATACGTAGTAATCAATCAAGCAGTTCACCAATTTAAAACCCTAGGGGTATATCGGTAATTTTGCTCTTTAGGGTAATTTCGTGATCTACGCTCTCGCACAAGCTAATTCAGTAATTTTATCGGTTTTATGCAATTTGATTCCACCATCTACCTAACAAGCTAATTTGCCCATCTCTTACCCATATTGGTCCGTAGTCGATTGGGCCCGCTTTTGGCCCATCGAGCCCTTTTTCCGAAATACGCTAAAACGTCACGCGAACGTGCTTACCACCTTGCGGTGCCGGATCTAACAATTACTCTATGACTTGAGAGCATTCGCATACCCACATGACCATGAAATGTGGAATTTGGCATTTCGCTTTTGCGAAATTGAACTAAAGAAGGGTGTTCGTACATACCGATTTGCGATATTCCTTGACGAGATCTCCTATGTGATTTCCCCTATAATCAACCACTTATAGATTAGACCATGTTGTATTAAACCAAATCGAAACTACCTATTATCATCACTTACACATTCGGCCACCATCCACAATGGCCCTTGGGTACCTTACCTTTGTCGCCAAAATCGACGGCTAGCTCTGAATCCGATTGCTCCAGTGATTCACGCTTTCAATCCCACACTTAAGGAGGCACTAACCAGTGAAAGAAAACAACCGTTAACAACCCTTAGAGCCACATGCCCAAATCGACAGCCTCCCTAATTTTAGGGACTTCGGCTTTTCTTAACTTTGCAAAATAAGAACAGATCTGAGATGATACGTACTTACCCCTTACTCCCACTTGATTTCCACGTAATCTAGTGTAGATTTATCTATCAAACGACGGTAGAACTCGATTCCCCAAAGTCTTGAAGTTTCGGCTATAAGCCCCCAAATCTATGGTTTTTCGGCTTTTGTGTGATGAAGAAGATGATAATGTGGGGCTATAACCTTGAAGTAGAATTGCGGTCAGGAATCTAGGGTTAAGAAAAGATAATTGTAAATTAATAAAAACAAAAGAACATAGGAGAACCTGGCTTTGAAGAAATCGGCACAAGCAATGATCACAGGATTTCGGCTTTTATGGATTTGGCAAAAGTATTGATGAATAGCAGGTATGATGAATAGTTTTGAAGAAGAAAAATAGAAGAAGAAGAATAGTGGAGGTGGTAGTTTCGGCTAGAGAGGAAAAGAGAGGAAAACAACCCTAAGGTGTTAAAGCGAAGAAAACGGCACCAACAATACCCTAAGTGCGAAATACTAACCTCATAATCCCCGCCGATTTTCCTCTTCAATTCCCACCATTCGGCTAACTCCTAGCCTCATCCCAATCCTTAAATCTCTCCCTTATCACTCCTTAATCCAAGCATTTAAACCGATCCAACTCTCCTCTAGCGAATCCACGAACTCCAACACTTACCCTCCCGCACTTAAAAATAAATGCATCTATTTGCCAACAAAGGAATCGATCCCAAGTCTTCCCCAACACTTACACGCCACCTTTATAGCTCCCTAGTGGCGTCACCTAGCCACTTTACCAAAGGCTCATTTGGGTCATAACTTACGCAGTTCTTCTTAAAAGCCCACTTAACCAAATCTCCTATTCACTTAAAAATCCCACCTTGATATTTTACCGTGTTTAGCTTAGTCTTGGGCCTTCTAAAGGTCTACTAACACATTTAAACATAATTCCAATATTTAGAACATGAAAATTTCAAGATTTACTAAAATCACAAAACCCAAAAAAAATCCCAAAAATCGTATGCTACAACTAATATTTTCTTCCTTTCCAATAATAATAATAATTTTATAAATATATCTAATAATAAAAATTTCAAATATCAATAATACAAGAAATAATAAAAATTTTCATAAAAATTTTCAAACATACATCTGATAATATTTTTCGATAATAATAATTTTATCTCATAATACTAATTAAAATTTCATAAAACTTAAAATTTCCGTAATAATAAATACAAGAAAAATTTCTAGTGGTAATTTAATAAAATAAATTTTTTCTCTAACGATAATATTTAAAACTTCCTAATTATTCAGGTTTTCTTCTATTCGAATCCCAGACTCAAAACCCAACTCTTCTAAGCCCCAAATTCAGGATGTTACAATGTTAACATATATTCAATCACACAATTAACTACGAATTCACAACTTTCGTAGATTCAATGCTTATATAGTTTCCGTACATACTTGTACTGATACATATCTATTTCTAACCATTTCATATCTTTGATATACTAGTTGAATCATTCAGAATACTATCGGATACTTAGGAATCTCGCACCCTAAGTGCCAATACATAGCCGAAGCTATCTCAATCTCATATCACATATAATGCTCACTCTTTAGCTAATAACGGGTATGCTCACACAAGCTGACGGTAATGACGAAGCTACACGGTGCTGCTCGCACAAGCTAACGAGAATTCGCAACACATGCCGGATAACTCAGCCACCGGTAGGACGTACAGACCAGCACCCAATCACATAACCGCCAATGACATGTCATTCGTATCCTAATCTATTTCTAAAGTTCAACCGGGATTTCTTAATGCCGAATCTTCGTCGAATATATCCGCAAGATCTTATACACAATTTATTCAATATTAATGCATTTAAAACACAATTATAATAATGCTTATTAACATACGAAGTTACCTCGATCGCTAAAATGACGGAACGGATCGACTAGTCCAAAACCTTGTTTTTCCCCGATCTAAATTCGAATTTCACTTTTCTTGATCTAAATGTAATCAAAATTAACTTATTTAATTATCATACAATTCAATTTAGTCCAAGATACACATTAAGGCAACTTTACACTTTTGCCCCTAATATTTCAACATTTTTACAATTTAGTCCTTATCTCATAAAAATACAAATTCATGCAATTTGGTCCCTACCCATGCTAGCCGAATTTCTATTATTACCATAGCAGCCTATATTTTTCATTTATTTCACAATTAACCATAAAATTTCAACATTTCTCAGTTAAATCTCTAAATGACAATTTTGTCAAAAATCACTTTACAAATGTTGTTTATCTAACAACAAGCATACATTTTCTATCATCAAACATCAAAATACCCATGTATTCATCAATGGCAAAACCTTAAACCTTTAACAGTTTTGCAAATTAGTCCCTTGGTTAGCTAGATTAAGCTACAACGATCTCAAAAACATAGAAATCATTAAAAACAGGACAAAAACCATACCTATTTAAGCACAAATGTCTTGGCCAAATTTAAAGAAGAAAAATGGCTTCCTCTTACCCTAGGTTCAATTGAGAAAGACGATAATGGGTGAAAATTTTGTTTTATTTTACTTATTTTAACTTTAATTACTAAATGACAAAATTAACCTTTAAACTTAATTCAATTTAAAACATTACCAAGCCATTATCATCCACTATCATATTATTGGACTATTTACCACATAGGGAGCTCCACTTTAAAGTTCTATAGCTATTAGACACCTTTATCTAATAGAACACAATTTTACATTTTACGAGATTTAGTCCTTTCTATCAAATTAAACACTCAAACGATAAAATTTCTTAACGAAACTTTTACTCAATCATACTATCATGCTATAGACCTCTAAATAATAATAAAATAATTATTTCAACTTCAGATTTATGGTCCTGACACCACTGTTTCGATTTGATTAAAAACGGGTTGTTACAAACAAAGTAAATTTTCAAGAAATTTGGGAGAAAAAGTAGGATTTCATGGTAAAGGAAAAAATTGTAACAAAATGAAACTCTTCTCTTTATATATATATATAAAGTGATGGGAGGAGCATGGAAAGATGGAAGAGTTTTCTACACTTTTCCATAAAAATATCTTATTTATTTAATTAATTAAAATATTATAAAATAATAAAATATTTAACCAATCATATTTCAACAACTTTCTTATTTAATTATTACACCATATAATTATCTATTTTGGGTAATGACCATTTTACCCTTCATGTTTCTTCAAAATTCCATCCTTGAGTCACTTCTCACTTTTGGTAAAATTTTGATTTAGTCCATCGTATTTCTCCACTTATTCAATTGTCTCTGCACATCAATCCCATGTTACAAGAACTTGGGTTATTTTCACTTTTGGTCTTTAATATTTCTCATATTTATTCTTCAACTCTTCAAATTTTGAATAATTGTACTTAAACCTCCAAATTTTTACATCTTTACGATTTAGTCCTCACTTTAGTTTAGTACACCACAACATACTTCTCAATTCAACTTTCTTTGATACTCCCCAACCTTTTCTTTTATCACTTTCATTTATTTATCTATTTTATCTAGAAATCAATTATACATAATCTTGATTTATTAGGCTTTATAGTATAATAATTTTAGGTTGCTGCAATCATCCCATCTTGAACCAAAATCGTTGGAAACATCCACTGAGTGTCCAATAAGCACACACCATAACAAAAATTGGGCATGCACTCATATTTGACTAAAACCATGCACTCAGCACCCTAGAGCCTTTAATTTTTACCACGCACTACAAGGCTTTAGTAATATCAATTCTAACTCTAACTCAGATGTATTCACCCCATCCTCATTCCCAACCCCCTCCAGCCAATTGCAAGTACCTCCCCAAGTGTCCCCATTTGTAGCACAATAGAACGAGGTCATTCATGATCATGGAACTTTGTAGAAACGGATCCAGAAAAGGACCAATGTAAACTTATATTCTTCATTAGGAAGACCTTCAACATATTCAATCATTGTGAACAAGGACCTATCACAGGACCAAGGTAAAAAATCTTCTTCCTATGTTCTTGTGGACAAAATTTTACTAGCATTAAATAAGAAGATAGAGAAGATTATTGTACCTCTGATGTTGTATACAATATGTAACAGCCCGATTTTGGGCATAGTCGGAATAGTGGTTTTGAGACCACAAATTTGACACAAAAAAATTATTTTCTTATATTTTTATGGTCTACAATTTTATGGAATTATTCAATGAAAATTTTCATTCAAAAATTTTGACGTTTGAGCATTCAATTTAGAAAAAAGGACTAACTTGAAAAAAGTGCAAAACATGAGTTCTAAAAGCTAGAGGTGTCTTAAGTTAATGGACAAAAATGGACATGAAGTAAGATAAATTTTAGTGTTTTAACAAAAGGGCATTTTGGTCATTTGGTAATTAAATGAATTAATAAGCAACTTAAAAGCCAATTTTTGCTCATCTTCTACCCCTTGGACAAAATTTACAAGAGGAAGTCGTTGTAAGTCCGTTCTAGCCCCATTTTTAATGCTCTTTACATTTTTGAAGTCATTGTAACTCGATCTACCTATTTCTAGCACTAATTTAAGGTATGATTAAGGTATAGGGTTTGAACCATGTTAAACATGTTTGTATTTTGATGGATAATGGTATAAAATGCATGTTTGATGTTAAAAAAATAACTTTTGCTAACTGATTTTCGGTAAAAATGTCAAAAAGGACCTATTTGTAAAAGTTATAAAATAATTAGTAAAAGTGTGATTAAGTGGAAAATGTGGGCTAGTATAAGTATGAAAATGGTTCAGCTAGGCTTGGGTTTTGAAGAAATTGAATACATTTCAATTTACGAGCCTAGGGACTAAATTGTAAAAATGTGAAACATTAGGGGAAAAAATTTAATTTTGACATAATATGATTTTTGGATTGAAATGAATAATGTGGCTATTAAATAAGCTAGATTTTTTATTATGGATCAAGAAAAATGAGGTTCAGACCTAGATCGGGGGAAAAACAAAGTGTTTGATGATTAGGTCAAATTGTACTATTTTTGTACCGAGGTAAGTTCGTATGTAAATAATGCATTATTATATTTATGTTTTAAATGCTTTAATATTGTATGAATTTTGAATGACTCTAGGGATGTAATCGACAAAGTTTCGACAAGCGAGAATTCCTGGTTGAGCCTTAAGAATAGAATATGATACAAGTGACATGTCACTAGGAACCCATGTGTTTATGTGATCCGAGTGCTAGTCTTGTACGTCCTACCAGTGGCCGGGTATGCCGGCATATGTTGCAAATACCTAACAGCCTGTGTGAGCAGCACTGTGTAGCTACGTCCTGACTGATAGCTTGTGTGAACAGGCACTTATGTTTTTGGAGGCACTTATGAAAATTTTATCGTTTCGATAGTTAATTAAACAAAAAGGACTAAATGGCGTAAAGTGTAAAACTTGTGTGCTATTAGTTAAGATGTCTAATAGCTATGATTTATTAAAGTGGAGGCACTTATGTTGTAATTATACCATTTAAGTGTTAGTGGACATTTATGGGAGTTGGTATTGTTGAAATTTGTTTTAAATTAAAAAGTTAAATTAGTAAATTGGAAATTAGTGTTAAAATGAATAAAACAAATTATGTATCATCTTTGACTATCATTTTGGAAACTGAAAATTGAGAAAGAATGGCAGCCATGGAAGCTTTTACATTCGGCCATGGAAATTGGATTGCATGGTATGGTTTTTTATTCCCATTTTTAATAATTTTTACGTTTTTGGGGTCGATGCTTTGTGTTCTAGCTAGCCCGTATCTCTGATTTCAAAACTGTTAAAGTACTTGAATGTTGCCATTGTTGAATGCATGAGTATTTTGTTAGTTGATGCTGGAAAATAAATCATTATTCTTAAATGTACAAGTGTTGTAAAGTGAATTTTGGTAAAAATGTCAATTTTGGATTAAATTGTGAAATGTGGAAATTTAGTGGTTACTATGTGTAATAAATTGAAAATATGGGCTGATAGTAATATATGGAAAATTCAGCTAGCTTGGGTTTGTGTTTAATTTCATGAAATTGTGATTTTATGTGATAAGGACTAAATTGTAAAAGTGTGTAATTTTAGGGGTAAAATAGTAATTTTACAAAAATATGAAATTGAGTTAAAATGAATATAATATGAATTGAAATAGCTGAATTTGATTGATTAGATCAAGTTAAGCCTCGTACGAGTCTATATCGAGGGAAAAATAAAGTTTCGGACTAGTCGATCCATTTCAACGTTTTGACGATTGAGATAAGTTCATATGCATTAAATATTATTATATTTGAATATTTAATGCGTTGAAATTGTACAAATGATATATTCATGACTATTACTATCTTAAGTAATACATCAAATAATTATATGTGGCACTTAACGTGCGAAGTATCGGGGATGGCACTTAATGTGCAATACATCCAGAATGGCACTTAGTGTGCGAAGTAACGAGGATGGCACTTAGTGTGCGAAACATCCAGAACGACACTTAGTGTGCAATGTATCGGGTATGGAATCTAGTGTGCGATACATTGAATATTCAACGGGTTAATGAAAGATGTGATTGAGTATGAGATTGGTATGAGATGATACAGGTATCTACGAAAATTGGTACAATATGGTACAGTATGCATGGAAATTGGAACAATATGGTACAGGTATGCACAGAAATTCAATTGAGTATTGAATCTATGAAAATGGTGAGTTCATGATCATTGTGGAATGAATAGTGATTGAATAATAAATTTGGTTGATGATTACATGTTAGGCTTTTGGGTCAAAATGAGTTGAGATATGCTCCATTTTTACTCATTTAAATTGTGACTTAATGGTTATGAGAAAAGGGTAAAAATTGGAAAATTCTTAGATTTGAATTGTTATTGAAAGCATTGAAAAGAATAAGTTTTTGGATGGTTTAAAGATATTTAGCTATGTGCTTGATATGTGAATACACATAAGTAATGTAAACTCAGGTCATAATGTTTTATGATAATTTTCTAGTTCATGTGATGACAAAAATTTAAAAGCTAATGTTGCTTTAGGCTAAGGCCAAGACATGTTGGATTGACTTAAATGGTTTATGCTTATAAATTGAAGTTATAAGCTTTGTTTCTTTGAATTACAAACTTACTAAGCGGTGAAGCTTACTTTGTGTTATTTTTCTATGTTTTGTAGTGTTTCGAAAGTTTGCTTGGGTTGGAAGTCAACGGAGATCGCATCACACTATCCTACTATTAATTTTCAATATTTTTACAGTTTGGGGCTATATATATGGCATGTATAGGCTAGAATGTTTATGTATTTAAGTTTTGATATGTATATATGTTATGCCATGAGAGTTGGCTAGCAAATGATATGTTTGTACTTAGTTTTGGTATGGATTTGAATAAGTTATTGAATGATGATGATTTAGTTATAGTAAAACATGTTTTGAGCATGGAATTGGCTGAAAATGCTGGTATAAATGTTGTTTTATGTTGCTTGTAGGAATGACCCAAAAAGGGGTGGCAATTTTGGCTTAAACCAAGCCTGCATTGTGCCACATGGCCAGGGCACACAGACGTGCCTTGTGGCCATGTATGCAAAGCAATAAAAGTAACCTCCTAAGACCACACGGTTAAGACACATGGGTGTGTCATATGGCCGTGGGCTTAAGTCAGTAGCTAGCTAAGTATCACACGGCCATAGCACACGGGCGTGTCTATTAGCCGTGGGTGAAAGTCAGTATGTATACTCTGTTTTAGCACGGCTGGATCACATGGGTGTGTCTGGTGCCCGTGTGAGGCACACGGCCGGGGTACACTGGCGTGTGACCCCTGCAGAGATGAAAATTTTCTAAGTTTCCAAAAGGTTTCAGATGTCATCGGTTTAGTCCCGAACCTCTTCCAAGCATGTTTTAAGGCTGTGATGAGCCTAGTAAGGGACAATATGATTGTGAATGATAAAGGTTTTAAATTATATACAAAATGTATGATTCGAATGTGTTTAAATGTAATGACGTAAGTCAGGTAATGCCTCAAACCCTGTTCCGGCTTGGGATACGGGTAAGGGGTGTTACAATATGCTTATGTTGTGAGTTGGTGCAGGTATGTACGTAAAACTCATAAGTAATGAGCTCGACATGTATGAACTCTTGGTAGAATTATGATTGAGTAAGTTATGATTATGAGATTTTGATAATTTTCATGTTAATCTTCATCATGTTAATTGTATGTTAATTGTGTGGTTATGATGCTTAGTATTTGCATAGGAACTTACTAAGCTTTAAAGCTTATTCCCCTTCCTTTCCCTTGTCTTATAGTGTCACCAAGCTAGCTCGGGGATTCGGAGATCGTTAGAGATCCACTTACACTATCAATAATTATTTTGGTACCAATGATTTCAACATTTTGAGTTATGGCATGTATATGGGACTTGGTCATTTTGTTTTGAATCATAATTGATTTGGCCAAATGTGTTGGCTTATGTTGGTTGAAAGTTCATTGTAACAGCCCATTTTTAGTCAAATTAGAACAGTGGTTTTGTGTAACACCCCGTACCCGAGTCCGTTACCGGAATCAGACACAAGGTGCACACAGACTTAACTATTTTCACAATCCATTTAGAAATTTCCAGACTAGCTGGTCACTGCATCACTGTCACCTTAAAAATCATATCTTGAGTTTCAAAGCTCGAAAATTTGTTTTGTAATTTTTCCCTGAAACTAGACTCATATGTACATCTACAGATTTTTTTCTAGAATTTTTGGTCAAGCCAATTAGTACAGTTTATTAGTTAAAGTCTCCCCTATCCCAGGGTTCGACTACACTGACCTTCGTGCATTACGAATTGAATATCTCCTTGTACAGGGCTTTAATACTGATGTCGTTTCTTTCTATAGAAACTAGACTCAGAGAGGAATCTATACATATATGGAATGACTCCTAATTATCTCTGGTTAATTTACAATGAATTTCCAAATTCGGAACAGGGGATCCAGAAACCGTTCTGGCCCTGTTTCACGAGAACTTTAATATCTCTTAACATATAACTCATATGACCGTTTTGTTTCTTCCACATGAAATTAGATTCATCAAAGTTCATTTACATAATTTATTCACTATTTAATATCATTCCTACTATTTTTAGTTATTTTTCACATCCACATCACTGCTGCTGTCAGCATCTGCCTTTAAGGTAGGCTTTACCTATTTCATGATTTCCATGATTCAATTGGCCCCTTTTGCATACATAGCACAAAGTGTGATCATGATTAACCATCCCAATGGCTAATCGTTTCAAAACAATTCCATACCTCATAATGATCAACAAACAAACGATTATGGTACTAGGAGAAAAACGTATATAAGCCATTTTCGCATGGCCATCCAAGTTTACACAAAACCGAAAGGTACATGACCTTCAACAAAAGGGTAGTCCTATACATGCCATTTCAAAGTTCAACCAAAATTGTACCAAAATGGGGGCTTTGATAGTGTGGATGACTTCGACTTCGATGATCCCGAATCCGATAGCTAACGAGCAAAATCTATAAAATAGAGAAACAGAGAAGACGGAGTAAGCAATTTATGCTTAGTAAGTTTGAGCAAGAGATTCCAGCACAACAAAAGCATAGCATTCATAAAGCTAACGGATAATTTCATATGCACAAATTCTCAATATCATACTCATTTCACATTCCAACCCCTATGTTCATACATAAGGGATCATCTTAGCCAAATACCGGAAACCCATTACTCGACTGAGCGAATATTATTCGAAGGGAATCAACTAATTCAAGCACATACGAACATACCTCATTGCTGGAATTTTCACAAGTGTATAAACTAAAATTTTTACAGCAAGATTGCTCGTTCTCGAATCACGTACCTTCGGAATTTAACCGGATATAACGACTCGCTCAAATGCCTTCGGGACAAAGCCCGGTTATAGTAACTCGCACGAATGCCTTCGGGACTTAACCCGGGTTTAGTAACTTGCACAAATGCCTTCAGGTTTAGCCCGGATTTATTAACTCGCACGAATACCTTCGGATCCTAGTCTGGATATAGTCACTTAGCACAAGGCCTTTGGGACTTAGCCCGGACATCATTCGAATAACCGAGCACAATTATCAATAAATTATGACACATTCGTATTTCATTTTCATTAGCAAAACTCACACAAGGCACTATTCACACTTGAAATTTCGGCTCAATAGCCACACACAAAGAGCATGATTTTAATTTGCTTTAAACATGATCTAATCAATTCAGAATTTAAGCTCTATTACTCAAGTACTTACCTTGGATGTTGTCGAGCGATTTAAATGACTACTCGACTACTTTTTCCTTCCCTTTATCCGATTTAGCTCCCCTTTGCTCTTGAGCTTAATTTGACAAATAAATTGATTTAATCATTTGAGCATCGAAAGAGGAATTCAAGGTACTTAGCCAATATATATACTCATTAGGCATCAAAGTCGCATATGTACGAATCATGAATCGAACTCAACACATTAGTTAATATTCCTCTTAGCGAATTTTCTAAGCCAAGAATAGGCATCAATATGCTTGCCTCTAACCGAATGCATGTACACCAATTTCCCTCATGTGGCCGAATATGCATGTCCATGTTGAGGCCAATTATACACTTATTACCACACAAAAACAGCATACATTTTACTAACTAATGCATTCCATATTGTAACTCAATACACATCTATCATTTCCTTCATAACCGAAACATCATCATAAGTAAGTATATACCTTGAGATAGTATATATATGTCATACCAATACATCATGCTCAAACATATATACATATATTTATATGCTAGAGCCGAATCTCAAGTTGATTGTAACTAAACATGAACATGATTTCGAAACACAAATCTTACTTTCCATGCAATGAGCATAAATCACACTTATGGATGTACCATGGCGAATACATCACGACACCATAATTTTGGTCATGATTACACAAAGAACTTAGTATCTCATTCAAAAATGCTTAAAGAAAATCTAAGGGTCCTCAATCCACCATCACATGTATCATCATCAAGCTTCATATTTAACATGCAATGGCATTAACTCAAAATCCACCTTGGCCAAATACCATCCCCATGATATAACAAAGATTTGAACCATGGGCTAATAAGAACATCAAGTTAGCAACCAAAAACATGCATGAATCTCATGGCACAACATCAAACATACCTTAATCTTGATGCAAGTATAGCCAAACCCTTCCTAATCCTCTTCCAAACCAAGCATGAAGCAAAACTCCTTCCTTATCCTTAGTATTTTCGGCCAAAAGAGAGTGAAATGGATGAACAAAATTTTTTGTTTTCTTTCCTACCTACACGGCAATGGGGAGGAGAGAAGCCTTCACACACACATTTTTTTTATTCCATACTCCTTATTTTATTTATTCCAACATAACCCACTTACCAAACATGTTTCATGACATGATTTTGCCCATAATTCCTTGTCATGGCCGGCCACTAGCTATTGGGGGAATTTGACATGCAAGTCCATTGTTTTGCATGCATGCTTTAATTAGCCATCACACATTTCCCCATCATACTTTCAAAGTTTACTACTAGGTCCTTTCTAGTGAAATTCACATTTATAACTCTAAATCAAAACATCAAAAATGTCACACATGAGTTAACACACATTATAGGAAATAAAATAAATATTAAATTATTTTTATGCCTCGATTTTGTGGTCCCGAAACCACATTCCGACTAGGGTCGTTTTAAGGCTGTCACATTTTGGAACCATAAGTTTGAAGTCAAAATATTTATTTTATTATTTTATTAAAGTTGACAGCATGATTGAAATATTGTGTGAAAGTTTCGTAAAGAAATTTTACTGTTTGAATGCTTAATTTGGTAAAAAAAAACCAAATCGCGTAAAGTGTAAAAGTGGAGTTCCATTAGCTAAAGGTATCTAATAGCTATGGAATTTTAATTTAGAGGTCCTTATGTGGTAAATATACCATCAATATCATGAGTGTACAATTTTGGACAACCATTATGTGATTTTTATGGTTTAATATTAAGGTTAATATGGTAA
Organism: Gossypium arboreum; assembly: GCF_025698485.1. Lineage (NCBI taxonomy): Eukaryota > Viridiplantae > Streptophyta > Magnoliopsida > Malvales > Malvaceae > Gossypium > Gossypium arboreum. Next base: position 96,902,900 of record NC_069070.1, on the reverse strand, counting down.
ATGATATTAAAAGTTTAATTAAATAAAAATTAAAACATGAAAATGCATGAAAGTGTGCATCTTCTCCACCGGAACTAAAGCTTGAGAAAGCTATTAAACAAGCCTGAACGTTCGGCTACTTTGAAAGCTAGATTAAGGCATGGTTTTAGCTCGATTTTTAATGATTTTTACGTTTTTGAGATCGTTGCTTCGTATTCTAGCTAGCCCGTACCTTAGATTTTGAAACTGTTAAAGATTTATCATGTTGCCATTGTTGAATGCATGAGTAATTTTTTATTGATGATAGATTATGAAGGTTTATTGATAGATTTATTAATTTTGTAAAGTGATTTTTGACAAAAATGTTAAAAAGGGATTAATTTGTGAAAATATAAAATTTTATGGGTTGAAGTATGAATAAATAAAAGATATAGGCTGCTAGGAACTCCATTAAAATTTGGCTAAGCATGGGTTTGTGATTAATTGCATAAATTTGCAATTTTTTGTGATAGGGACTAAATTGTAAAAGTGTGAAATATTAAGGGCAAATGTGTAAATTTTCCAAAATATGAAATATAGCCTAAATTGAATAGACCGAATTTGAACGTGCTAAATTTGATAATATATATAGATCAAGATAAGCCGAGATCAGGATAAGATCAGGGAAATGGAAAAGTGGACGAATAGTCGATAATTTCATCCAAGCAACTCGAGGCAAGTTCATATAATTAGAATTGAACTTTTATATACTTGTAACTATTAGAAATAAATGTAGGTAATTGAGTAAATGATCTACTTGAAATTCAAATGCCTTATTGATATGGTTTGATGGTTATTGAGCCCTATTTTAACTATAGGAATTCGTAGGATACGAGTGACATGTCACTAGGGCTACCGTTTAGGTCGAGATCCTGCATATGTTACAGACTCACCGCAACTCATATAAGCTTATTGATTTACCAGCTCGTAAGAGCTTACTATTCTCAGCTCGTTAGAGCTTACTGTTTCCAGCTTGATAGAGCTTACTGTTCATCAGCTCAAAAGGAGCTTACCCATCATAGCTCGAAAGACCGAATACGATGATGAATTGACAGATTACAGATTAATACACTTAATATGTATCACCCATGTATCTATCAATATTCTAATAGGTTCAACAGGCATAAATTCTGTTATATGGATGAAGTACTATTTGAACGGATGAGTTACTGTTATCGAATGAATTACTGTTTATATGATTGAGAGTGAAATGCTACAAATGATGTACATGATATATGAATTTGATATGATACAATGTATTAAGTATTAAATTGAGATAATGAATGATTAAATGTACTTATGTGACTAACTTGTTGATGAATGCTTATGTATAGGCTAGTTATAAAGATGATAGTTATGGTCACTTGAGATGGTGATTTTGGGTTCATGTTATGGTATAAGTTAAAGCGATGCAATTTGGCTTAACTTGGTATAATGCTTTGGTTGCATATATGTTCAAATATGGTATGTTTTGCCAAGAAGAACATGGAAATGGAAATATGCAAATGTTGTCTTGATATGTGATAGGTATATGAATGGAAAATGCTTAATTATAATTTAGGTATTTGAATACCATGTTCGGTTGTCATATGGTTTGAATATTGAATTTTATGAAGTGTATTGTAACAACCCGTTTTTGGGTCAGATCGGAACAGTGGTTTCGGAACCACAAATTCGAAGTCAAAAATATTTATTTTATTATTTTAATAAGGTTTACAGTATGATATAATGTTCGTGTGAAAATTTTGTAAAGAAATTTTCCGTTTGAGTGGTTAATTCGGTAAAAAGGACTAAATCGAGCAAAGCGTAAAAGTTGAATTCTATAAGTTAAAAGTATTAAATGGCTATGGAATTAAATAGACAAGGTCCTTATGTGGTAAATAGCCCATTTATGAGATAATGGAGGTTAGTGGAGTGGCATTTGGTGTATTTAGTAATATTTTTAAAGGGTAAAAAGGTAAATAGGTAATTAAAGTTAATAATAAATAAAATAAAAGCCAAAACCATCTTATATTTCTTCATCTTCCACCAAATATAGAGAAAAGAAACAACCATGGTTGTGTTTTAGGGCTCGGCATCTTCATGGCTCAATTTGTAAGTGTTTTGAGCTCGGTTTTTTATGATTTTTATGTTTTTGTGATCGTTGCTTCGTGTTCTAGCTAGCACGTACCCTAATTTCTTAATTTTTTGATGAATTTATGAGTTTCCATTGATGATAGCTTGATGTTTTTGAGTGTTGATGATGGAAAATAAATCATTGTTGCTAGATTAACAAGTTTTATAAAGTGATTTTGAGTAAAAATGTCAATTTTGGACCAAATTATATAAGGTGGAAATTTAGTTGTTAAAATGTGAAATAAATTGAAAATATGGGCTGATAGTAATAAATGGAAAATTTGGCTAGCTTGGGTTTGTGTTTAATTTCATGAAATTGTGATTTTAAGTGATAAGGACTAAATTGCAAAAATATGAAATAATAGGGGAAAAGTGTAATTTTGCCAAAATGTGTAAAATGTGTTAAATTGAATGAAATTTTGATTAAATAAGTAAATTTTGATATTATATAGATTGAGATAATCGAGAATTCGATCTAGAACGGGGGAAAAACAAAATACTGGACTAATTGATCTGTTTCGTCGTTTTAACGATCGAGGTAAGTTTGCATGTAATAAGCATTGTCAAATTTTATGCTTTTAATGCTTTGATATTATATAAATTATACATACGTGACTATTGTTATGTTTAATGACATATAGGCTAAAAAAAAATTGGCACTTAGTGTGCAGTTCGAAATAACTTCGGCTAAATCTGGCACTTGGTGTGCGATTGGAGATAGCTTCGGCTATATATGTATATGGCACTTAGTGTGCAAAATATTAAGAATGGCACTTGGTGTGCGATATATTGAGTATGGCACTTAGTATACGAGACATCGAAGATACAACGGCATTACATGTATGTATGAAATAGTAAGGATCGGTACAGGTATGTACATGAGTTCTGATGCATCTTTGTAACAAAGTAAATAAGTCATGTTTATGAGAAAGATTTTGTAATGACCTCGTGCTTATGGGTTCATGCTTATGTTGTATAAATATGTATTTATACCATGATGGTGGAAATGATTGGCAAAGGTGTGATGAGCTTATTTATCATCATTTTTGTACTAAAACTGTTTTCGACAATAGTTGTAGTCCAACTTTTTAAATTCACCAAAAATTGTGGAAATCAATTTAGAGAATTAATAAAATATGAAATTATATCTTATTGAGTCTATTTTTACATAGAAGAAGCAGTGTACGAAAAGAATTTCAGATTATGAGATATTTGAATTTTCGTGAGATAGGGTCAGAATGATCTCGGAATCCCCTATTTTGATTTTCAAAAATCATTAAAAGTTGTAAAATAATAATTATGGGTTATATTTTATATGCTTAGAATCTTTTATGAGTCTATTTTCTAAAAAAAACGAGAACATCATTCGAATTCTTATGAGGATATAGTTAATTTTTAGTGAAGAGGGGTCGGAACTGTCAGACAGAGAAAAAGGGGTAACTTTGAAGAATAAACTGTACTTATTAGATAAACCAAAAAAAAATTTAAATTTTATGGTAAGAAGATATGTGAGTCTAGTTCCAGGTAAAATTAATGGATCTTAATTTGGAACTCCATAGCTCCAAAAATAAATAATTTAACTACTTTGACTCGAGTAGACAGCTTGACTGAAATTTGAACAAATAGTGGAATAATATGCAATTATAATTGTGATACCTTGAGAACATGTTGTAAGAATTTGAAAAACGCATATTAATTAATTTCTTATTATTTTCATATGAACTTACTAAGCTTTATAGCTTACCCCCTCCATTTTCATCTCTTATAGGTTTATATAGCTAGCTCGGGTTGGAGATCGCCGGAGATTCAATCACACTATCAAGCTATCTTTTGGGGTATAAGTATTCAAATACTTAAGTCTATGGCATGTATAGGGGCTCTATCTTTGTAATTATGTCAATGATAATGTAGCATATGTTAGCCTAGCTATACATGCTATATTACTACTCTTGATAGTGTGACATCTCCTAGCTCTAACGAATTTGTTTTGTAAGTAGAGATGACCTCCAACCGAGCTATTTTTCGATAATGTTGAAAATGATATTGAGATGATTGAAATGTGCCTATGATGTGTCGAAATTTAGAAAGGTGTGAATATAAGTTGTAACACCCCTTACCCCTACCCAAGGCCGGGATAAGGTACGAGGCGTTACCGGACAAACATACAAACATTAAACTAAAATACGGGCCATAAAATTTCATTCATATTTCAAAACGTTCATTCACTTACACATAGTCCCTTATTTGAGTTTACGAAACCCAAAACATACTTTAGAAAGGGTTCGGGACTAAATCGAGAACTTACAAAAATCTTGGAAATTTCATGCTTTAAGGCTCCACACGCCCGTGTCCCAAAGTCGTGTTCCATACATGGCTGAGACACATGGTCGTGTCTCTGCCTGTGTGGAATATACCTAGGCTATTTTCCAAGCTTTGGTCAACCTTAATCTCTTACACACTTATACAAAATCAAAAGCATATAACATGGTATTCATTTAATGATTAAATATTCTCAATTAAACCACAAACATAGCATTTGTATGCCATCATACATGTGTATCTCATACTCATTTTACCTTGTTTATTATAGTACCACTTATACATTTATACTAAGATTATCATCTTACCAAATATCTTCAGCTTAATCATCAAGCATTCATATTTAAAACTAGATCATATCTTTATAAAATACCATAATTCAGATGCGCAAAATAACATGTTTGCCTGAAACATTTCAATTCAACTCCATACCCAACAAGCATTATATTGAGACTAGTCATATATATATATATATATATATATATATGCATGCATGTCATGATACATATCATTCTCTTTCTATTTTCTTATAAACACATATCATTTATTTCATTATATCAATATTTCATATACCATATTTTCCATGTATTCCACATATATTTATTTTCCTCCTCCTCCTCTCCATTCCACATCCTTAATGTATATAGCATTCTTGTAAGTACGATTACACAATTTACTAATAAATGCTCACATCAAACTGTCCACACGAGTCATAGTCACTTACTTATTTATAATTCGAGCTACAGAGATCCAAATTAAGATTCCTAAATTTATCCTAAAACTAGACTCACATATCTTTCCACCATAAAATTTTCATAATTTTTGGTTTAGCAAATTAGTACAGTTTATTCATTAAAAGTTCCCCTGTTTCACATTCTGACAGTTCTGACCTCTCTTCACTAAAAATTAATTATCTCACAATACAGAAATAGGATAATGTTCTTGTTGATTTATATTGAAAATAGACTCATTAGGGATTTTAAAAATATAAGTTTAAGCCTCTAATTATTTTTATCCAAATTTTTGTGATTTTCCAAAGTCAGAACAGGGGATCACATAATCATTCTATACCAGTCTCACAAAAACATAAATATATCAAAATATAGAACTCATTTTCTTGCTCTGTTTCTTTTATATGAAAATAGACTCATTAAGATTTAATTTTATATCTCATTCAGTCTCTGATTCAATTTCTATTATTTTTGGTGATTTTTCAAAATCACATCACTGCTACTGTCCAAAACAGTTTTATTGCTAATTCACTCTTTCACACTTTCTTTGTATTAACCTCATTTTAACATACATATCACGAATCATTTTCACCACATTTCATACATCACAAGTATAGGCCCATGATCACAAGGTCACCATAAAATCATCCTCATATATAACTTACTTGTTTATAACCTTACCACATCCTGGTCACTTAATGAACACATCATTCACATAACCAAGTTCATGCACTTATTCATCACAAAACTCACAAAGCAATACATAGAGAGTCTCCCGTTGAACACTTTGGATCAATCCTTGATACTTGGTGGTTTCAGCACATAGCTCCACCCATCATATAGTTCGGCTCTCTTGTACACATGGTGAACACTCAGTACCACCCATGTGACCTAGCCAATTTATCTCGTAGCTCTCTTGTCTACATGGTGTCCTTCACCGGAACCACGTGTGCGACCTAGCTACATATATCCCAGTAGCTCTCTTGTCTACATGGTGTACACATAGTATCACCCATGCGACCTAGCTACATCATAATGTCTTGTAGCTCTCTTGTACACATGATGTGCACTCAACACCATACATGTGACCTAGCTACACACTATCTCAGATCATCCAATCTTTCCAAGGTTCAACTGGATTTCTCTCTTTTCCAACAATTTCACCAATCAAGTAATTATCCACAAACATATTTCTAATATTATTATAAAATATCATAATACAAGTAATATTGATGTATTACTTACATATAAACTTACATCTCATTTAATATCAAGGCAATAACATTAAATTACACATTGCCTTATTAAAAATCATATGAACTTACAATTTCCCATAATATCCATAATCATAGAGATCACATTTATGTATAATAATTCAATGCACTTCATCCACCATAGACATATTTTTAAATCAATTCATAAACTTGGCACCATAATCATTTAATTTAACATAATTCAATTAATTCACTAAATTTAACTTTCAAATATAAATTACAAACATTATTGTCAGTATTATTATCATACCAACTTACATACTTTCAACACCTCGAAATTATAATAAATATATCAAATTTACATTGAAACATGCATAAATTAATGCTTATTATACATATGAACTTACCTCGATACTAAAACGATCATTTTACCAACTTTCCCAATTTTCGATTTTTCTCTCATTCTAGGTTCAAATCTCATTTTCTGGGATCTAAAACATCATATTTTACTTATTTAATTGATTTACTATTCAAAACAGTCCTTAACTCAAAATTTGGAAAAATTACAATTTTGCCCCTAAATTTTTGCATATTTACACTTTTGCCCCTAGGCTCAAGAATTAAACTTTATCCCTTATTATTATGTTTTATGACATGCTGATCACTTTTTACTTCTATGGCAACATCAAATTCTCACTCTAACATATACTTATGACTACTAGGTATTTTTACCGATTAAGCCCTTTTACTCGTTTTCACTCAAAATCGAGTAGCACAAGTTGTCTAACATAATTTAAAACCTCATATTCTATTATAAAACAGCAAAATAAACACATTTCACCTATGGGTATTTTTCCAAATATGAACCCTAGCTTAAATTATTGCTAGAATAAGCTTAATCAAATTACCGGGATTCTAAAAACGTAAAGAACTTGAAAAACGAGGTTAGAACGGACTTACTATTGAGATTGGAAAGCTTGAAAACGCTAGCCATGGCTTACCCCATTCTAATTTTGGCCTCCATGAAAAAGATGAGTCAATTTTGGCTTTATTTTCCCTTTTTATTTCTTTTAATTACCAAATGACCAAAATGCCCTTCCTTACTAAACTTTCAAAAATTCCATCCATGTCCAATTTTTTTCCATCACTTAGAAATTGGTCAAATTGCTATTTAAGACCTCCTAATTAATATTTCAAAGCAATTTCATACTAGAAACGTCTAGAATGCAAGTTTTGCAACTTATTCAATTTAGTCCCTAACTTCAAATTGAGCACTTTATGCATAGAATTTCTTCATGAAATTTTCACACAATCATGAAATCATATCATAGACCTCAAAATAATCATAAAATAATTATTTCTATCTTGGATTTTATGGTCCCAAAACCTTTGTTCCAACTAGACCCAATTTTGGGCTATTACATAAGTTCATGATATGTATGTGTTAATATATGAAATGAGATAACTATAAGTTGAGAAATGTGGAAACATGGAATGAAATGGAAGTTTATGTTGTGATAAGTTTATCCATGTGTATTGGTTTTAGTATGATGTTATGTACCCAAACTATCTGATTAAGTGAATATGATAAGCTAATTTACTCAAGTTGACGGAATGTGTGTTTATGTACAGTTATCGAATAATGTATAATCAGTATGTTCATATGGTTGAATCTTATGTTTAAATTTCTAAATTAAAGGTATTATAATGTTATGTTTTATGGTTTTGATATGGAATCATAAATAATATGATAATATGAAATTGAGTTGAAAGATCAAATTAAGTAGAACGTAGGAAATGAGTACGATTATTCGATGATAAATTGACGAATAAGACCATGGTTGGACCATGACAATACATGTGGTACGTGTAAGACCATAGCTGGGCTATGGCATCGTAATAGTGTATAAGACCATAGCTGGGCTATGGCATCGTGATGACATGTAAGACCATAGCTAGGCTATGGCATCATGATGACATGTAAGACCATAGCAGGGCTATGGCATCGTGATACGTGTAAGACCATGCTTGGGACATGGCATCGATATGAGACCCTGTGTAAGACCATATCCAGGATATGGCATCAGCATCGATATGAGATCTTGTGTAAGGCCAATCTGGGATATGACATCAGCATCGATATGAGATCTTGTGTAAGACCATATCTGGGATATGATATCGGCATCAATATGAGATCCTGTGTAAGACCATATCTGGGATATGGCATCAGCATCGATATGAGATCCTGTGTAAGACTATATCTGAGATATGGCATCAGCATCAATATGAGATCTTGTGTAAGACCATATCTGGGATATGACATCGGCATCGATATGAGATTACGTGTAAGACCATATCTAGGATATGGCTTTGGTATGAAATTTCGTGTAAGACCATGTCTGGGATGCGGCATCGATATGTGATTTCGTATAAGACCATGTCTGGGACATGGCATCGATGTGAGACTTTGTGTAAAACAATAGTTAGACTATGGCATCGAGTAAACGACATACTCAGACCCGTAAGACGTTTTCTAATTTGACAAATGTTGGTAGGTAAAATTGAAGTTAAATGTTGAAATTTAATTAGATACTGATATTGGGCTCAAGTAAGTAAATTTGCTATTTGAAATTGTGGATGACAGAAACATTTGTAAAATAAATATGTTAATTTGCTTGGAGTAAAATATGTGATTATGATGAAATTATATTGACGAAGAATGTTGAGTCATATGTGTGTATTTATGAGAGTCAAGTTAAAGGTTTTACAACTCCCCATTACCAATGTTGCTTTTGTGATGAAAATTTTACGAGAATTATGTCGAATAAGTTCATAAGTGTGAAAACTAAAGAGTTTGACGTTGAAATAATTAGTAATGCACATAGAGATGAGAATAGTTTGGAAAGTAAAAATAGTTTGGGTGAAATATCGGAATTGTAACACCCCTATCCCGTAACCGTCACCGAAATAGGTGAGGGGCATTACCGGACTTGTAACTCATGCCAGATCAGTAAAATTTTGAACATTTTCTTGGAGTAAAGATCATTCAATTGGATAATTGCTAGACACAACCAGGGATAAAATTTAAAACTTATAAAAGTAAACATTCAAAAGATGTCATATTAACATGGCTTATATACATTAACCAAAATATCCTCCCACTACTAGTCTATTCTATACATGCCATAAGATAATCCAAAACATAGTAGTACCAAATAGTGGATAGTGATAGTGTGACAAGTTGCTGACGATCCTCGAGCAAAAAGGCCAAAATCAACAATCTATAAAATAGAGAAACATAACAACAGAGTAAGCTTTTGTAAGCTTAGTAAGTCTTAAGCAATTTAAAACTAGTGAACTCAAATATAACCAATTTGTTTATTTGATTCACATATAACATTTCATTTCATATCTATAGTTATCCTCATCAGACAAATCAAAATGTATATCCCCCAATATCCTATAGTATTTCTCCAAAACTGAATACTCACATATTTATATGGCATTTTCATATTTGCTTTTCACTTTACAATCATGATTTAATTCTGATGGGTCTAACATGTACAAGTATTTATCACATACCTGACCAACCAAATTAAAAGTCGATCTTACGAATTCTCATATAACCTCTTTCTAGGTATACTACCTTTTTTGGCCGAATATACACGATTACGTAATACACAATAAGCAGATAAATTCTCACTTGATAGTGATCTCTTATAAACATAGGTACATTACATATTTTCACCTAACTTTTCACATTGACCAAATGCACAATAATCATAGAACAGTCTTATTGCTTTACTCACATATGCATTACATAACAACCTTGTGATTTAATCCAAATCAAGCTTAAATATAATCTCAAAATACATACCTGACCAACTTAACGTATTGAACGTATTTATTACCAATTGTTACTGTGAAGTCGTATAATCTTATGCTTTACTCGAATCTTCAGCGAGACCTTTAACTCGAATAATCCCCACACGTAGTCATCGGGTCTTACCCGGGCATAATCTCCACACGTAGCCATCGGGTCTTACCCGGAATATATTTCCAAGTTTCATGTACATTTAATCACATGTTACAACATTCACATCGACTGTCATATTTGTAATTCATTTGTCTCATCAAATATCTAAATATACACACCTTTCACATTTGGTCATTCGGCCATAATATATACACATCTCATACATATTTCACATTAGCCATTCGGCTTTACAACATATACATATCTCATACATATTTCACACTAGCCATTCGGCTTTACCACACATATATATATTTATCTTGTACATCAATTTCAGCAATAGCTTATAAGCAACTCAATTAGTTTCATCAATGTTTACAACAAAATCACATATTCACTACAAGTTGTTTTCCTGAGCAACAGTCATTAAATTACTTGTAACTGGAGCTGCGAAACTCCAAATGAAGTGCTATTAATTTTCCCTGAAAACAGACTCATATATCTTCTATCCATAAATTTTCAGAATTTTTGGTTTGACCAATCAATACCATAATTTTTCTTACAGTTTCCCCTATTTCACTGTTTGACTATACTGACCACTCTTCACTGCGAATCAACTTTCTCATTGTACAGAATTCAAAATATGTTCTTGTTTGTTTCATTTGAAACTAGACTCATTAAGGAGTCTAAGCATATAAATTTTATCTTATAAAAAATTTTTTGTGTGGTTTATAATGATTTTCTAAAAAAATAGGGGATTTCGGAGTCATTCTGATACTATCTCACACAACTTTAAATATCTCTTTATAAGAAATTCATTTGCTTACACGGTTTCTTTTATAAGAAACTAGACTAATTAAGCTTTGATTACATATTTTATTCAGCCTATAATTCCACACCAACAATTTATGGTGATTTTCTAAAATCACGTTATCTGCTTCTTGTCCTAAGCAAATTATTACAATTTGCTCTTAAATTTCCAAGTCCAAACACTTATGTACTTACCATTTGAGTTTAAAACATATCATGGCCACATCACATCTTATTAAATCAACTCATTATGTCCTATTATGATTGAATTTACTCAACATTTAATCACTTAAAACTTACCTCGGAAGTGGTCGATTTACTAGATATCCACGGCTATTCGTTTACTTTCTCTTTCCCTATCCGACTTTGATCCTCTTTGCTCTTAAGCTTAAGTAAAACAATAGATTTGCTTAAGTACTTAACTAATATTATTCACTTGACAATCACATTTGGCAATCACATATCATTTAATCTATATCTAAAACAATAGATTTCAATATGTATCATATTTAATAAAACATGCCATGACTCGATTTCATGCTTATTTAATTTATATCTAATTCACATTCACAAGCAAAGAGTCGCTTAATTTATCATGCTTTCTTATACATGAATTTAATCATACTTTGAATGTCCTTATGTGTACATGGTACATACATAAGGCATATATATATATATATATATATACCTATATATGACCATTACAATTTAAACATTTAATCATAATTGGCAAGTTTTATTTCAACTATTTAAGGTGCAAACCAATTATGTTATTCATTAACATTTCGTCATATTAAATCTTTGATTAACCAATTTAACACATACCAAAATCCAATCATACATCTAACCTTTATCTCAATACCAAACCGAGTTATAAGATTCTAAGCATATCATTAAACATACCTATTCAATTTAGCTAATTTCATAGCCGATTAATCACCTTACCCCACATTACTCAATGCCGAATATTAACCCAACATCACAAGCATAATCACCATGAAACTTACCTTAATACACATTTTATCCCATTGCCGAATACATATATATATCATCAAATAAATATTTATTCACATAACAACAATTCATTCACATCTCTATAAATGATCATAATCAGACATTATAAACAAATCAACTAGTTTAGCATTCAAATTCTTCTAACCATTCCTCAATCAATTACTCAATGAACAACAATCCAAGCACATCAAAGCATAGTCGAATGTATCATTCTTCTTAAATTCAAAAATAAATGCATGGGCTAACTTCAAAATCTATTTAACAACTCAACTTTACCAAAATTATCAAGAAATTAAGCCAAACATACCTCCAATTGCTAATATAATTGCTATACGTCTAAGGGCCCCCTTTTGTTCTTCTTTGATCCTAAGAATCGGCTATTGAGAGAAAGAATGGATAAAACTTTGTTTTCATCCCTTTTTTTTTCATTATAAAACTTTATTTCATATTTTATAAGTCTTTATTTAATTCTTTAACAAAATGTATATAATATCATTTAGTAGCCATCATTACAACAAATAAAATACATATTTTCTCACCTAAAACCATCATGGTCGGCCATTATCATGAAAAATGGGGACTTTGACATGCAAGTCCCCATATTTAATCCATGCAACAATTTGGCCATTTTAAAAATTAACCAACACATTTTCAATGTTTCTCACATAAGCCCTTTTGATTAAATTCGCATTCAATTGACAAAATCAAAGCATCAAAATTTCACACATAAATTGTAACATAAAATAGACATGAAATTTAACAATCAATTATTTGTGTGACTCGGTTTTGTGGTCTCGAAACCACTTCCCGACTAGGGTCAAATTAGGGATGTCACAGGAATGTTTTAAGGATTATACGGATTATGTAATGTTATGGTTAAAGAAGAAAATTAGTCTCGGTTATTTGACTCAATAGGGTATGGGGTCTAAAGATATGTTTGCTGAAATTTCCTCCTAATTGGTTTTCATTAATGACTGGAATACTACAGTTTTACATTTTTTATCTGTGCTGATTATGTTTATTGTGATGGTATTTCTGGATTCGGTATCAGAATTGTGGAAAATTCTAGTATCTGGATTTCTCTGATTTTCAATGTAATGAATTATCATTGGCAAAGGCATAAATGATGGAAACCCAAGTTTAAAATGTGTACTGATTTTCTTTTCTCGGGTAAGCTTGACTAAGGTTAGTAAGTTTAATCAGAATATCTCTTTTTCCTTGAGCTAATATGGTTGTGAGATCTTTGATTTGCACGATAAGAGAATTATGAACAAGTGCATGTACTTGGGTTGTAGTAACAGAATGAAAAAAAAAGTACCTTGATATGTTATTATTTGATAGTGGAAATCAACTCAGTTGTTTATATCGGTGTGAACTGATTTGTTGAGATGTGAATTGAGTTATGTGTATTTAAAGGATTCTCTGGTATGGTAATGAATTTTTGTGCAATCATGAGTATATAGATATATAGATAATCTAAATAAGAAATTATATTATCGAGAGTATGATACGGAACTATGCTTATTGGATTGTTCTAACCGAATGATGTTGTTATGAGTTAAAGTTGTTCTAGTTAATGAGATTATCATGTTCGTGAAAGTTGAATGATCGATGCAAGTTAGCAAAGTTGGAAACAGTTGAAAGTATTATTAACTAAAGCTTTAGTGCTGAGTTCAGTTTGGATTAAGTAAAGAATTTATGATTTTTAGTAATGTACTATTGAACTGATTGAAATATGTTTCATTATGAGAATGTAAACAAGGAGTTTGTACTTCCAGACAGTTAAAGTCACAATAAAAGAGAACTATTAGATTAGCAATTTAAAGACGACCACTTTTTTTCTGTGTTGTGAATTCGATGATATCATGTGTTCAACCGAAAATGTCATATGCTTCCTGAATCTTAATGGATTAAAGTATCTAATGTTACTGAAAAAGATCTGGAATTAAGACAGTATCAATGATTTGAGATATTGAAAGACTCTAAATAGTTGTTGATTAATCTCTGAGAAAACAAATATAGTTATAGATGCCGAATGGAAAGATCTTTGCTTATTTTGTGCAAATGATTACTTGATTGATCTTATTTGATGATGGCCTGATGTTAGCTAAATAAAAAGATAAAGTGATGTTTTCCTTGCGATTTTGAAAAACTCATAAACATGTTAGTGAATTGCAAGCTAAACGGGTACAATGTGAAATGACTTTCGATTCCGAATTTCAGAAGTTTTTTGTATGAGGCTCAGTAGTAGCTCGTTTTTTCATCCGAGAGTAACAAAATGTATAGTTATATGAAGTAAATGTTTTGGTGTAGGGTATGAAACCCGATATTTCTAATTTTGTGCTCAGATGTTGAATTGTCAATAGGTTTAATCCGAAGATCAAATGTATTCAGGTCTAATACAGTCAGTAATGGTAAGGGTGCGATAAAGAGATAGAGTCACTATAGACTTCGTATTGTGGTAGTCATTATCACCAATAAAAGAGATGTTATTTTTATTGTGGTTGATTATTTGGCCAAAAATCTACATGATTTCTTTAGTATATACAGAGTTCCTATTTGACAAATCAACTGAGCTATGTGTTCTGAGTGAGTAATTCAAAATTTTAACAATATGCTCCGGCACTATGTGTTAAAGTTCAAAGGCTATGGGAAAAAGGTATGTGAGGCTGAAATCGATTTGTGACCCTGAGAAATTAGTGAAAGTGATCCATAATCTTTGGACGCAACTTCTTCTGGTAAAATTTTTGGGGACGAAAATCCCTAAAAGAAGTGAGAGTTGAAACAACCCGTTTTTGGGTCAGATCGAAACAGTGGTTTCGAAACCACAAATTCAAAGTTGAAAATATTTATTTTATTATTTTAATAAGGTTTACAGTATGATATAATGTTCGTGTTAAAATTTTGTAAAGAAATTTTACCATTTGAATGGTTAATTCAGTAAAAATGACTAAATCGCGTAAAGCGTAAAAATTGAATTCTATAAGTTAAAAGTATTAAATGGCTATGGAATTAAATAGACAAGGTTCTTATGTGGTAAATAGTCCATTTCTGAGATAATGGAGGTTAGTGGAGTGGCATTTGGTGTATTTAGTAATATTTTTAAAGGGTAAAAAGGTAAATAGGTAATTAAAGTTAATAATAAATAAAATAAAAGACAAAACCATCTTATATTTCTTCATCTTCCACCGAATATAGAGAAAAGAAACAGCCATGGTTGTGTTTTAGGGTTCAGCATCTTCATGGCTCAATTTGTAAGTGTTTTGAGCTCGATTTTTTATGATTTTTATGTTTTTGTGACCGTTGCTTCGTGTTCTAGCTAGCCCGTACCCTAATTTCTGAACTTGTTGATGAATTTATGAGTTTCCATTGATGATAGATTGATGTTTTTGAGTGTTGATGATGGAAAATAAATCATTGTTGTTAGATTAACAAGTTTTATAAAGTGATTTTGAGTAAAAATGTCAATTTTGGACCAAATTATATAAGGTGGAAATTTAGTGGTTAAAATGTGAAATAAATTGAAAATATGGGCTGATAGTAATATATGGAAAATTCGGCTAGCTTGGGTTTGTGTTTAATTTCATGAAATTGTGATTTTAAGTGATAAGGACTAAATTACAAAAATGTGAAATAATAGGGGCAAAAATTTAATTTTTCTAAAATATGTAAATTGTGTTAAATTGAATGAAATTTTGATTAAATAAGTAAATTTTGATATTATATAGATTGAGATAATCGAGAATTGGATCTAGAACGGCGGAAAAACAAAATACCGGACTAATTGATCCGTTCCGTCATTTTAACGATCGAGCTAAGTTTGTATGTAATAAGCATTGTTAAATTTATTCTTTTAATGCTTTGATATTATATAAATTGTATCTAATGCTTTGATATTATATAAATTGTATCTACATGACTATTATTATGTTTAACGACATATCGGCTAAAAAAAATCGGCACTTAGTGTGCGGTTCGAAATAGCTTCGACTAAATGTGGCACTTGGTGTGCGATTGGAGATAGATTTGGCTATATATGTATATGGCACTTAGTGTGAAAAATACTAAGAATAGAACTTTGTGTGCGAGATATTGAGTATGGCACTTAGTGTACGAGACATCGAAGATGCAACGGCATTGCGTGTATGTATGAAATGGTAAGGATCAATATAGGTATGTACATGAGTTATGATGCATCTTTGTAACAAAATAAATAAGTAAGTCATGTTTATGAGAAAGATTTTGTGATGACCTCGTGATTATGGGTCCATAATTTTGTTCTATAAATATGTATTTATACCATGATGGTGGAAATGATTGGCGAAGGTGTGATGAGCTTATTTATCATCATTTTTGTACTAAAACTGTTTTGGACAGTAGCTGTAGTCCAAATTTGTAAATTCACCAAAAATTGTGGAAATCGAGTTATAGGATGAATAAAATATGAAATTATAGATTATTGTGTCTATTTTTACATGGAAGAAATGATGTACGCAAAAGAACTTCAGATTATGAGATATTTGAATTTTCATGTGACAGGGTCAGAATGATCTAGGAATCCCCTGTTCTGATTTTTAAAAATCATTAAAAATGTAAATAAATAATTATGGGTTATAGTTTATATGCTCAGAATATTTGATGAGTCTATTTTCTAAATAAACAAACAGGAACATTATTCATATTCTTTATGAGGATGTAATTAATTTTTAGTGAAGAGGGGTCGGAACTATCGAACAGCAAAAAAGGGGTAACTTTGAAGAATAAACTGTACTTATTAGATAAACTAAATTTTTTTTAAATTTTATGGTAAGAAGATATGTGAGTCTAGTTTCAGGTAAAATTAATGGATCTTAATTTGGAGCTCCATAGCTCCAGAAATAAATAATTTAACAACTTTGACTCGAGTAGACAGCTTGACTGAAATTTGAACAAATAGTGGAATAATATGCAATTATAATTGTGATACCTTGAGAACATGTTGTGAGAATTTTAAAAAAGCATATTAATAAATTTCTTATTATTTTCATATGAACTTACTAAGCTTTATAGCTTACCCTGTGACAGCCCAAAATTGACCCTAGTCGGGAAGTGGTTTCGGGACCGCTAAACCGAGTCACCGAAATGTTCTAACGTTATATTTATTGTCTAGAATATGTGAATATGAATGTGTGAAAAATTGAATGTTTGGATTTTGTTAATTGTAAGTGAATTTTATCAAATAGGACTTATGTGAGAAAATTTAAAAATGTGCTAGGCAAATGTAAGGTGGCCTATTAATACATGTGGGAAAATGGTTGTCCTTGCATGTCAAATAACCCCCTTTCCTAAGGTGAGTGGCCGGCCATGACAAGATTATGGGCAAAGGAAACATGTTTCCAACATGTTTTGCTAGTGGTGTATGTAGGAAGCCATAAAATAAAAACTAGCATTAAAGAAATGAAAAAAAATGAGCATGGATGCCCCCATTGTGCCGTAGCTAGAGAGAAAGAAAAGAAAAAAAAGGTTTTGTTCATTCATTGTTCATTCTTTTGGTTGTTCTTGAAAAAAAAGTGAAAGGAAGGAAGATTACCTAGGTCAATTCGGCAAGTATCTTTGACTACTAGGAGGTAAGCATTGAATTTGTTGATTTGGTTTTGTAATATGCTAAGTTGAATGGTGGATGCACTCTTGGTAAGGTCAAGGAAGTTGAGATTTCTTTTGTGTGTCTAGGCAAAATGCCAAATGATTAAGTGTTGGAGATAGGAGCTTACTTAGAATGATAAATTCTTCTCCTATGATTATTTTTTTCTTGCATGTTAAATGGCTCCTACTTAGCCATGCAAAATTTGTAATTTGTATGGATGATTGGAGCATTCGGCTAGGGTATAAAGGAAGGGATTTTGGTTGTTTCATCTAAGTATGGATGATGAATGTGCTATGGAAAGAAATTGGTCTTCCTATGAATATGATTCGTGAATGTTTATATTAGTAAAATAATTTATGTTCAAACACTTGAGGATTCGGCATTGTCCATGACTATTGTGTTTAGGATGTGATTTTGAATATTTCGAATATTGGAAAGTAAGAATAGGTGTGATCGGTCATGGGAATTTGAGATGTTGTACATTAGAATTGAAAATACTTGAGACTAGATTACCTTAATAGTGATAATACATTCGGCCTTGATGCATTAATTGAATGTTGGCTAAGGTTTTGATATTTTGAACAAGGATAGTTGTGAATGGAGTGAAAACCATTAAATTATACACACAAGTATCCAGCAAGAAATTTAACTACTAAATGTATTTATACTAGGAGATCAAGACATCAAAAGGGGAGAATCAAACAAAGGCAAAACAAAGATAATCGAGTAGTCGATTGGAAATCGTTTCATCCAATATAAGGTAAGTCATTAAGCATATATTTGATATTGCTTAAATGATTGTAAAAATCTATGCAATTGTGTTTAATGGGATGATATATATATATATAAATGAAATGTATGTGTATGGAGTGATGACATTTGTTGAATGTAAAAGAAATAGTGAAATGTGCGAAAGTTGCTTTCGGCACTAAGTGTCTTGGCAATACGTGTACGGGTGACGAGATTGGCACTAAGTGTGCATGCTGAAAATATATGGCACTAAGTGTGCATACTGGAAATATATGGCACTAAGTGTGCATGCTGGAAATATACTGACCGGGTGTGCGAGCTCGAAGGGTATGGCACTAAGTGTGCGGGTTTAAAATTGTACAGCACTAAGTGTGCGAGTTTGATTATATAGCACTAAGTGTGCGAGTTGAATACATATAGCACTAAGTGTGCGGATTCACTATATGCTCTTGCATTACAATTGGCACTGAGTGTGCGACATCATCGAGCTAATCCCGGACAGCGGATCGGGTAAGTACCTTGAGCTCATGACGAATAGAAAATACGTTCATGCTCGGGGTTAGTGTGTGATGATTGAAATTGTATGATTATGGTGGAAATGAGTTAGTGTGTGAAAATGCCTCAAATATCTTGTTGTATAGAATATGAAATGTGGATGTATGACTTGGTATGAGATTGAACCGAAAGGTTCGAGGATTTATGGTATAGTTTCAATATGGATGAGTACCTAGCCTCGTTTATTGTTCATGTTGTGATAACTTTATCAATGGATGATTGTTGAATGCTTATGACTTACTGAGTTATAAACTCACTCGGTGTTTTCTTATCACCCATTTTAGGTCTCTCGGACTCGTATTGTTTGCGTGATCGGAACCGTCGTTGAAGTCATCACACCGCTGAAATTTTTGGTATTGTCTTCGTTGTTGAAGAACATTTGGCATGTATAGGCTATTATATTTTGTTGAACTGTGGGTTGTAAACTTTAAGCCATATGAAAATGGCCTATGCGGTCGTCGAGTGGGATGCTAGAACCTATAGCCACGAGTCTTAGAAACTTTAAATTTTGATAAGGTGGCCATAATTTGTGTCATGTACGATGGATGATTAAGGCCAAGGAAAGATTCATGAAATTGGCATAGTCTACTGCAGTAACTGTTGCGGATAGCAGCAGTGAGATGAGATTGAAAAATCACTAAAAATAGTAGAAGTAGAATTAAATAGTGAGTAAATTATGAAATTGAACCTTGATGAATCTATTTTTATATGGATGAAACGAAACGACCATATGAGCAGTATACTGAGAAATATTAAAGTTCTCGTGAGACAGGGCCAGAACGGTTTCTGGGTCCCCTGTCGCAACTTTGAAAATTTACCATAAATTATCCAGAAACAATTAGAAGTCATGCCTTATATGAATAGATTCCCATTTGAGTCTAGTTTCATTAGGAACAAACGGTATGAGCATTAGAGCTCTGTACGAGATGATATTCAAGTTGTAACGCGCAAAGGTCAGTGTAGTCGACCCCTGTAACATGGGTGACTTTAACTAATAAACTGTACCAATTGGCCCGACCAAAAATTCTATAAATAAATCCATGGATGGATATATGAGTCTAAATTCAGGGAAAATTTACGGAATCAGTTTCCGAGTTTTGGAACTCAAGATATGATTTTTAAGGCGACAGTGATGCAGTTTTCCAGCCTGTCTGGAAATGCCAAATTGGTTGGTACCTTGAGAGGATTTGGCCCGTTAACCCCTCGTGTCCGACACCGGCGACGGTCACGAGTATGGGGTGTTACATACCCCCTCCATTTTCATCTCTTATAGGTTTATATAGCTAGCTCGGGTTGGAGATCGCCGAAGATTCAATCACACTATCAAGCTATCTTTTGGGGTATAAGTATTCAAATACTTAAGTCTATGGCATGTATAGGGGCTCTATCTTTGTAATTATGTCAATGATAATGTAGCCAAATGTGTTGGCCTATAATGGTTATAGTCTAATTTATATATAGCCATGAATGATGGCTTATACTGATCATATGATTATTCATGTGTATTTGCCAATGTTTTATCGTGTGATCATGTTGTTTGAAATGGATGACTATGTGTATACGACTTAAGTACTCGATGATTGATTTTGGCATAATTGGCATATGGATAGATTACAGCATAAGTGTGAAATGTGAAAATGTATTAATGATAATCTTGTTATGAAAGTTATTATGATTAATCTTGATAAAGTATGATGCCTTGTGTATGCGTAAGTTGTTATGAGAATGTCATGCATAAGCTATATTTATGATTATTAAGTGTTCATTTATGCCATGTTGGATGCCATTGAGATATGTGAGTGTGCATGTGTTGTGAGGGTGGCAAAATGGCTTGGAACATAGCCTAGCATTTGTCCACACGGGCGTGTGACCCTGCTTCATGATGAAATTTTCTAAGTTTTCCCAAAAGTTTTCAAAGTTTCCTATCTACTCCCAAATCATCTTCGATGCATGTTTAGGGCCTCGTAAGCCCGTTTAAGGGACGTTATACATATGTATGAATGTTTTTGATTTGAATGAAATTTTATGGCCCGATTTTATGTGATTGTGTTTGTTTAAGTCCGGTAATGCCTCGTATCCTGTCCCGGCCTCGGACAAAGGTAAGGGGTGTTACATGTATGAATTATGTTATTAAATTAGGATGATAAAGCATGATTGAAATTGGTATAAATGTGTATGAAATGTTATGGATTGGCTACTTATTGAGTTATAAAATGTTGCAAATTATGTTTGTGCAAGTATGTAAAAATAGAGTGGCAAAATGGCTTTGTAAATAGATTATTTTTGTCCACATGGAGACACGGGCGTGTGTCTAGCCATGTGTGACACATGATCATGTTATACGGTCATGTGTCCCCTGGTGTTGAAATTAAAATGAAGTTAGTATACTACACATGGTCTCACACACAAGCGTGTGACTGGCCGTGTACAAGTCAGTATACCCCCTAATTGGCACATGGCCTAGCACACGGGCCTGTGACTTGGCCGTGTTGCATAAGTCAGTATACCCTACAGGTTTGGCATGGCCTAACACATGGTCTGGTACACAGGCGTGTGTGGCTACTTCAAAGGGCACACGGGCTAGACACACGAGCTTGTGGTTGGCCGTGTAACCTAAGTCAGTATGTACCCCCTGTTTTCACATGGATGGTGACACAGGCATGCCTCACACGGCCTACCCACACGGGCGTGTGTCCTCTGTTTTGAGAAAAAACTTTAAAGTTTCGTGAAGTTTTATAAGTTACCGGTTTAGTCTTGAACCACTCCTAAAGCATGTTTAAGGTCTCATAGGCTATTATAAGGGACAAATTGATTGTGATTGAATGATAATTGTATGAATTGATTGAATACATGACAAAAGTATAGTTACATGAGTTATAAGTTCGGTAATGCTTTGTAACCCTATTCTAGCATTGAATACAAGTAAAGGGTGTTACATTTATTGGTATAAGAGCTACGGTTTAGTCGATTCTTGGACTAACGTAACGTATGTGAGTCTAGCTATACATGTCATATATATAAACTATGATTGTGTGTTGACTCCAAACATTTTCTAATGTGTTTTTATATAGTAAATGGATCATGATCGAGCTGTAGTTGATGAGGTTGAGAGTAATGCGCTTGCTCCTGCTCAAGGGACAGGGCATCTAATCCTAAACACGTAACGGGCAGCCAAGGAGGAGAGGCTAAATAAGCCTTCTTCCAAATGATGAACGTGTGGTTTACTCAATACATTCATATGAACCCGACTACTCAAAAATCTCCACCCCCACCTATTCCCCAACTGATCTCTGTAGTTCCTCAAGGAATAGATCCTTTACGATTGAATAAACCACCTATTAATAAGATATAGAAACATAGAGATGGGGTATTCAGAGCCACTATTATTGATAACCCTGAGAGAGCCGAGTTTTGGCTTGAGAACACAATTCGAGTATTTGATTAATTGTCTTGCACACCTGAAGAATGTTTAAAATGTGTTGTATCACTGGTCAGAGACACTGCGTATCAGAGCTGGAATACTTTGATATTCATATTTCTACGAGAAAGAGTTACTTGGGAATTCTTTCAAGTTGAATTCATAAAGAAATGCATCAGCCAACGATTCATTGATTAGAAATGAAAGAAATTTCTTAAACTGAAATAGGGTCGTATGTCGGTAACAGAATACGAAAGAGAGTTTGTACGACTCAGCAAATATGCTCATAAATGTGTTTCTTTCGAGGCTATAATGTGTAAAAGGTTCAAAGATGGATTAGATGAAGAAATTAGACTGTTGGTTGGGATTCTTAGCTGAAAGAGTTTGTCGTTCTAATTGACAGAGCCTGTAAAGCCGAAGAGCTTAGCAAAGAGAAAAGAAAAGTCGATTCTGAGGCTACAGACTTTAGAAAGAGATTTGCTGGCAAATCACATTAGTCAGCATCAAAGAAATCTAGAGAATATCATCCTCGTTCTACTGCTTCTACGAGAATTTTGATTAGAGATAGAGATGCGAGACATTTCAACTCTAAACCTCAGACAACATCTGTTGCTAGTATGTGTAGTGTTAGAAATGTTAGACCTGAATGTAAGCACGACAATAAGTGACATTAAGATAAATGTAGAATAATGAGTGGAGCTTGTTTTAAATGTGGATCTCTTGGTCATTATCTCCGGGACTGTCCAGAAAAGTCTATAGCTGAAAGAGATCAACTGGCGAAAGTAAGTAATACGGCTACTAGAGAGAGACTACCTCAAAACATTGGAAAAACAAGTGGTAACTGAGGTGCTACGAGAGATTCTGCTATGATATCTGAAGCACGAGCACCTGCCCAAGCTTATGCTATCCGCGCACGAGAGGAGGTATCATCACCAGAAGTTATTACCAGTACTTTTTCTCTTTTCAATACTAATGTAATTGCGTTGATAGACCCTAGACCAACCCATTCATATATTTGAATGAATTTAGTATTTAAAAAGAGTTTACATGTCGAGTCTATAGAGTTTGTAATTAAAGTATTGAACCCTTTAGGCAAGTTTGTTTTAGTTGATAAAATTTGTAAGAATTGTCCTTTGATGACTCGGGGTTACTGTTTTCTGGCTGACTTGATGTTTCTACCGTTCGATGAGTTTGATGTGATTCTAGGTATAGACTAGCTGACTACGCATGATGCAGTTGTGAATTGTAGATGAAAGATTATTGAATTGAAATGTCAAAATGGTAAAATTCTTCGGATTGAGTCTGATGATTCGAGTGAATTACCTACTGTGATATCGTCTATGTTAGCTCAAAAAATGAAAAAGGGCTATAATGCATATCTTGTATACGTACTAGATACAAAGGCGTATGAATCAAAGATTGAATCTGTACCTATTGTTTGTGAGTTTTCAGATATATTTCCAGAAGAATTACTGGGTTTGTCACTGATCAGAGAGGTTGAATTTGGTATTGAATTAATAGTAGGAACAACACTGATATCGATAGCTCCATACAGAATGGCTCCAACAAAATTAAAAGATTTGAAAGCTCAGTTGCAAGAATTGACAGACAGAGGTTTTACACAACCGAGTTATTCGCCCAGGGTGCACCGGTATTATTTCTAAAGAAGAAAGATGGCACGATAAGAATGTATATCGACTATAGATAGCTAAACAAAGTGACTATAAAGAACAAATACCCTCTACCATTGATTGATGATTTATTTTATCAGTTGAAAGGGGCTAAGTATTTTCAAAGATTGATTTGAGATCAGGTTGTTATTAGTTGCGAGTTAAAGATTCAGATGTACCTAAGACTGCATTCAGAACAAGGTACAGACATTATGAATTCCTTATTATGTCTTTCGGATTAACTAGTGCTCCTGCAATTTTCATGGATTTGATGAACCGGATATTCAAACCGTATTTAGATTGATTTGTTGTTGTATTCATTAATGACATTCTGATCTATTCGCAAGATGAATCTGAACATTCCGAGAACTTGAGAGTTGTGTAACAAACTTTATGTGATAAGTAATTATTTGCAAAGTTCAGAAAATGTGAGTTTTAGCTTCAAGAGGTTGGATTTCTAGGGCATATTGTTTCAGCTGAAGGTATTAGAGTTGACCCAAGTAAGATTTCTGCTATTATTGACAAGAAACCTCCGAGAAATGTGTCTGAAGTCCGTAGTTTTTTGGGTTTAATGGGCTATTACTGAAGATTTGTGAAAGGATTTTCGATGATTACGACACCGATGGCACAAATGCTTCACAAAGATGAGAAATTTGATTGGTCAAAAAAATGTCAGTAGAGTTTCAAACAATTGAAAGTACTGTTAACTGAAGCACTAGTTCTAGTTCAACTGAATCGGGAAAAGAGTTTGTAATTTATAGTGACGCGTCATTAAATGATTTGGGATGTGTTCTAATGTAAGAAGGAAAAGTTATGCTTATGCTTCCCGATAATTGAAACAGCATGAAAAAACTATCCGACGCATGACTTAGAGTTGGCTGCAATTGTGTTCGCATTGAAAATTTGGCGACACTACTTATACGGTGAAGCATGCCATATTTATACGAATCACAAAAGCTTAAAATATCTGATGTCACAGAAAGATTTGAATCTACGACAATGAAGATGGCTCGAGTTATTGAAAGATTATGAATTTGTGATTGATTATCACCCGATAAAAGCAAATGTTGTTGCTGATACCCTAAGACAAAAATCTTTGTTTGCATTATGAGCAATGAATACTCAGTTGATGATTTGTGATGATGGGTCTATTTTAGCTGAATTAAAAGCTAAACTGGCATTTTTTCAACAAATCTGTGAAGCTCAGAAAGATGACCGTGAATTGCAAGTTAAACGAATTCAATGTGAGACTATCCCTAATTCATAGTTTCAGATTGGAGCCAATAATTGTTTAAGGTTCCAGAATAGAATTTGCATACCGAGAAATTTCAAGCTCATTCAGAAGATTTTGCACGAAGCACACAACAGTTGCTTATCTGTTCATCCGAGAAGTACCAAAATGTACAACGATTTGAAACAGTTTTATTGGTGGCAAGGCATGAAACCAGATATCTAAATGTTTACTTTGTCAGCAAATTAAAGCTAAACATCAAGTACCATTTGGTTTACTACAATCTGTGATGATTCTTCAGTGGAAATGGGATAGAGTTACAATGGAATTTGCGTTAAGATTGCCCCTAACTCCGAAAAAGAAATATGCTAACTGGGTTGTCTTTGATCGACTAATGAAATATGCTCATTTCATGCCTATACGTATAGATTACTCACTTGATAGACTAGCTGAATTGTACATTTCTGAGATTGTTTGATTACACGGGGTGCCACTATCTATTATTTCTAATAGAGATCCAAGAATTACATCGCGATTCTGAAAGAAACTGCAAGAAGCTCTGGGAACACGGTTGAATTTCAATACTGCTTTTCATCATCAGATCGATGGTCAGACTGAGAGAGTTATTCGGATTCTCGAAGACATGTTGAGATGTTGTATTTTAAAGTTTGAGGGTAGTTGGGAAAAGTACTTACCGTTGATTGACTTCGCGTATAACAACAATTTTCAAACGAGTATAAATATGGCACCGTACGAAGCTTTATATGGTTGCAAACATCAAACTCCACTATACTGGACTGAGCTAAGTGAGAAAAAGATTCACGAGGTTGAATTGATTAGAGAAACTAAAGAAAAATTGAAAATGATTCTCGACAATTTAAAACCAGCTTCAGATCGACAGAAATCATACACTGATTTGAAACGTAAAGAAATTGAGTTTCAAGTCGAGGATTGAGTATTTCTAAATGTGTTACCATGGAAAAAGGTTCTTCGATTCAGCCGTAAAGAAAAGCTGAGTCTGCAATTTATAGGACTGTTTGAAATCATCGAAATAATAGGGCTTGTAGTGTATCGATTAGCATTACTGTCAGAACTTAAAAAGATTCATAATATCTTTCACGTTTCTATGCTACGTCGATACAGATCCGATCTGTCACATGTGATTTCTCCGGTAGATGTTGAGATACAGACTGATTTGACATATAGCGAAGAACCGATTAAGATTTTAGCTCGTGAAATCAAAAAATTGAGAAATAAACGCATAGCTCTAGTGAAGGTTCTTTGGCATAAACATGGGATCAAGGAAGCTATGAAGGAGCCCAAGGAAGCTATACATAAATAGTACCCTAACCTATTCACTAGTAAGATTTTCGGGGACGAAAATTCCTAAAGGGGGAGAGTTGTAACAGCCCGTTTTTAGTCAAATCAAAATAGTGGTTTCGAAACCACAAATCTAAAGTCAAAATATTTATTTTATTATTTTATTAAAGTTTGCAGCATGATATAATTATTGTGTGAAAGTTTCGTAAAGAAATTTTACTGTTTGAATGCTTAATTCGATAAAAAGAACCAAATCGCGTAAAGTGTAAAAGTGGAGTTCCATTAGCTAAAGGTATCTAATAGCTATGGAATTTTACTTTAGAGGTCCTTATGTGGTAAATATACCATCAATATCATGAGTGGACAATTTTGGACAACCATTATGTGATTTTTATGGTTTAATATTAAAGTTAATATGGTAGATGATATTAAAAGGTTAATTAAATAAAAATTAAAACATGAAAATGCATGAAAGTATGCATCTTCTTCACCGAAAATAAAGCTTGAGAAAGCTATTAAACAAGCTTGAACATTCGGCTACTTTGAAAGCTAGATTAAGGTATGGTTTTAGCTTGATTTGTAATGATTTTTACGTTTTTAAGATCGTTGCTTCGTATTCTAGCTAGCCCATACCTTAGATTTTGAAATTTTTAAAGATTTTCATGTTTCCATTGTTGAATTCTTGAGTAATTTGATATTGATGATAGATTATGAAGGTTTATTGATAAATTTATTAATTTTGTAAAGTGATTTTTTTACGAAAATGTCAAAAAAGGGTTAATTTGTGAAAATGAAAAATTTTGGGGGTAGAAGTGTGAATAAATAAAATATATGGGCTTCTAGGGACTCTATTAAAATTCGGCTAAGCATGGGTTTGTGATTAATTGCATGAATTTGCAATTTTATGTGATAGGGGCTAAATTGTAAAAATGAAAAACATTAAGGGCAAATGTGTAAATTTGCCAAAATATGAATTATAGGCTAAATTGAATAGACCGAATATTGAATGTGCTAAATTTGATAATATATAGATCAAGCTAATTCGAGATCGGGATTAGATCGGGGAAAAGGAAAAGTGGACGAATAGTCAATAATTTTCATCCGAGCAACTCGAGGTAAGTTCGTATAATTAAAATTGAACTTTTATATACTTGTAATTATTTAAAATAAATGTATGTAATTGAGTAAATGATCTACTTGAAATTCAAATGCCTTATTGATATGGTTTGATGTTATCAAGCCCCATTTGAACCGTAGGAATTCGTAGGATACGAGTGACATGTCACTAGGGTTACCGTTTAGGTCAAGATCCTACATGTGCTGCAGACTCACTGTAGCTCATATGAGCTTACTGATATATCAGCTCCTAAGAGCTTACTTTTCATCAGCTCAGAAGGAGCTTACCGATCATAGCTCGAAAGAGCGAATACGACAATGAATTGACAGATTACCGAGTACTACACTTAGTGTGTATCACCCGTGTATCTATCGATATTCTAATAGGTTCAACAGGCATAAATTCTGTTATATGGATGAAGTACTATTTGAACAGATGAGTTACTGTTATTGAATGAATTACCATTTATATGATTGAGAGTGAAATGTTATAAATGATGTACAGGATATGTGAATTTGATATGATACAATGTATTAAGTATTAAATTGATATAATGAATGATTACAGGTACTTATGTGACTAACTTGTTGATGAATGCTTATGTATAGGCTAGTTATAAAGATGATAGATATGGTCACTTGAGATGGTGATTTTGGGTTCATGTTATGGTATATGTTAAAGCGATGCAATTTGGCTTAACATGGTCTAATGCTTTGGTTGCATATATGTATTCAATTATGGTATGTTTTGGTAAGTAGAAGATGGAAATGGAAATATGCAAATGTTGTCTTGATATGTGATAGGTATATGAATGCAAAATGATTAATTATAATTTAGGTATTTGAATATGGTTTGAATATTGAATTTTATGAAGTGTATGAATTATGTTATCTAAGTAGGATGATAAAGCATGATTGAAATTCGTATAAATGTGTATGAAATGTTGTGGATTGGTTGCTTATTGAGTTATAAAATGTTGCAAATTATGTTTATGCAGGTATGTAAAAATAGGATGGTGGCAAAATGGCTTTGTAAATAGCCTATTTTTGTCCACACGGGCAGAGACACAGGCATGTATCTCAGCCTTGTGTGACACATGGTCATGTTATACGGCCATGTGTCCCCTGGTGTTGAAATTAAAATGAAGTCAGTATACTCCACACGGTCTCACACACGGGCATGTGACTGGCTGTGTGGTACAAGCCAGTATAACCCCTAATTGGCACACGGCCTAGCACATGGGCGTGTGACTTGGCCGTGTTGCATAAGTCAACACACCCTAAAGGTTTGGCACGGCCTAACACACGGTCTGGCACACGAGTGTGTGTGGCCACTTCGAAGGGCACACGAGCTAAACACATGGGCATATGGTTGGTTGTGTAACCCAAGTCAGTATGTACCCCCTATTTTCACATGGTTGGTGACACGGGGGTGGCTAGTGGTCGTGTGAGACACACGGCCTACCCACACGGACGTGTGTCATCTGTTTTGAGAAAAAAATTTCAATGTTTTGTGAAGTTTTATAAGTTATCAGTTTAGTCCCGAACTGCTCCTAAAGTATGTTTAGGGTCTCGTAGGCTATTATAGGGGACAAATTGATTGTGATTGAATGATAATTATATGAATTCATTGAATGCATGAGAAAAGTACGGTTACATGTGTTATAAGTTTGGTAATGCTTTGTAACCCTATTCAGGCGTTGAATACGGGTGAGAGGTGTTACATTCATTTTGTATAAGGCCATTTGAAATTGGCTACTAATGGTTTAAGCAATTTACATGATAATATCTTTCATGGATGTGGAAACTTGCATAATTTGAGTTGATGAGTATATGATGTTTGTGTATAATAGATGGTAACATGTGATTAACGTGTGGATGTCTTGATTGTGGCTGATTTGGTTGTATGTAAATGCTTGAATTGGTGCTATGTTGTGTTGTATAGGTGTATACATCAAAGGGTGGCAAAATGGCTTGGAAAATAGCCTTATTTTTGTCTATACGGGTAGACACACGAGCATGTGTCTAGGCCATGTGTGACACACGGTTTGCCCTACGGGCATGATTTAGGCCGTGTGCCCCTTGCACCCTAATTTTTTCAAAACAGAATGCTCAAAATTGAGCACATGGGCAGGGACACTGGCGTGTGTCTCAGCCCTGTGGATGACACGGCCTCAGGCACGGGCGTGTGTCCTGAGCGTGTGAAGTCTACACCTACTTTATGAAAAATCATAAATTTTAAATCAACCACACAGCCTAGCACACGGGCGTGTGACTTGGCCGTGTGTGACCACATGGCCTGCCCACACAGGCGTGTCCCATATCCACACGGGCGTGTGACCCCTGTTTAGTGAAAAAAATTTCTAAGTGTTGTAAAATTTTCTAAAGTTCTCGGTTTAGTCATGAACCACTTTCGATGCATGTTTTGGGCCTCGTAGGATTTTATTAGGGACATTGTGATTGTATATGTTTGGTTTTAATTTGGATGAAAATTTATGACTCAAAAATGTATGTTTGTTTGTGTTTAAGTTCAGTAATGCCTTGTACCCTGTTCTGGCGTCAAATACGGGTAAAGAGTGTTACATTTAGTGGTATCAGAGCTATAATTTAATTGATTCTCGGACTAACATAGTGTGTGTAAGAGTTTAGCTATACATGCCATATATGAACTGTGATAGTGTGATGACTCCTAACAATTTTAATATCTGTTTTTATATATAGTAAATGGATCCTGACCGATGTGTAGTTGATGATGTAGAAAGTAATGCGTCGGCTCCCGCTCAAGGGGCAGCTTCATCCGAAAATAGACCTCCCACGGTCAATCAGGGACGAAGGGCTAGGGAAGCCTTCCTCCACATGATGAATGAGTGGTATTCGGAGTTTGTTCAAAAAAATCCGAATGCTCAACATCCTCCACCCCCTCCTTATCCCCAATCGATTCTCGTAGTTCCTCAAGGTGTGGATTTGGTAAGACAGAATAAGCCCCCAGTTGATAAGACTCGAAAGCAAAGGGCTGAGGAATTCAGGGCTAATGTAGATGATGACCCCGAGAGAGCTGGGTTCTGGCTTGAGAATACTATCAAGGTATTTGATGAGTTACCATGTACATCCAAAAAATGCTTGAAATGTGCTATATCGTTGTTGAGAGACACAACATATCACTGGTGGAAGACACTAGTATCTGTGGTACCAAGAAAGAGGGTTACATGGGAATTCTTTCAAGAGGAGTTCCGAAAGAAATATATCAGTCAGCGGTTCATCGATCAGAAATGTAAAAAAATTCTTAAGCTGAAATAGGGCCGAATGTCAGTGACAGAGTATGAGTGAGAATTTTTCGGGCTCAGTAAGTATGCCCGAGAGTGTGTTTCCTCCAAGGCTATTATGTGTAAAAGGTTCAAAGATGGACTGAATAAGGACATCTTATTGTTAGTTGGAATCTTGAAGCTAAAAGAATTTTTTGTATTGGTTGAACGAGCTTACAAAGTCAAAGAGCTAAGCAATGAGAAAAGAGAAGCCGAGAGTGAGGCTAGAAATGCAAGAAAAAGGCCAATGAGTAAGTCATTTCAATCTCAGTGAAATAAATCTAGAGAAATGAATTCTCGTTCGAATGTATCAGTTGGGTATTCGCACAGAGACCGTGGGAAGCAATATTCAAGTTTTAAATCTCAAGCTACTTCAATGGCAAGTGTGGGTAATGTCAAGTCTAACAGACCTGAATGACAGCATTGTGGAAGGAGACATACCGGCGAGTGTAGGATGAATAACCTTGTTTCAAATGTGGTTCCCAAGAGCATTTTATCCGAGATTATCCTGAGATAGCTGAAAAAGAACAATTTCAGAGTGCAAGGCTGAGTAATACTACCAATAGGGGTAGGCCACAGAGAAATACCGGGAATAAAGCTAGCAATAAAGGTGTGACGAAGGATACAGCCATGAGATCTGAGGCCAGAGTACTTGTTAGAGCTTATACCATTTGTGCTCGTGAGGATGTGTCATCTTCCGTTGTGATTACTGGTACATTTGCTCTTTCTGATACTAATGTTATTGCATTGATTGATCCTGTATCGACTCATTCTTATGTTTTTGTGAATTTGGTATCTAGTAAGAATTTACATGTTGAGTTTACTGAGTTTATGATTAAAGTGTCAAACCCCTTAAGCAAATATGTGCTAGTTGATAAAGTTTGCAAGAATTGTCCTTTGATAATTCGAGGTCACTATTTTTCGATTGATTTAATGTTATTGCCATTTGACGAATTTGATGATATTTTGGGTATGGACTGGTTGACATTGCATGATGCCATAGTAAATTGTAGACAGAAAACTATTGAATTGAAATGTGAAAATGGTGAGGTTCTTTGGGTTGAAACCAATAAATCAAGTGAATTGCCAATTGTGATTTCGTCTATGTCTTCTCAGAGGTATGTAAGGAAAGGTTGTGAAGCTTACCTTGCTTATGTGTTGAATACAAAGATGTCTGAATTGAAAATTGATCCAGTGCCGATAGTTTGTAAATATCTGGATGTGTTTCCGGAAGATTTGCCAGGGTTACCACCAGACAGAGAAGTGAAATTTTCTATTGATTTGGTACTTGGGACTTCACCGATATTGATCGCTTCGTATAGGATGGCTCTGACTGAATTGAAAGAATTAAAAGCTCAATTGCAAGAGTTGACAGATAAGGGTTTTGCGAGACCTAGTTTTTCTCCCTGGGATGCTCCAGTGTTATTTGTCAAGAAGAAAGATGGATCCATGAGGCTTTGTATCGATTACCAACAGCTCAACAAGGTGACTATAAAGAATAAGTATCCTTTACCAAGGATTGATGAGAGTTAAAGCGTCGGATATGCCGAAAACCGCTTTTAGGACAAGGTATGAGCATTATGAGCTTCTTGTTATGCCTTTTGGATTAACTAATGGACCTACTATTTTTATGGACTTGATGAATAGAATTTTCCTACCATATTTAGATAAGTTTGTGGTTGTGTTCATCGATGATATTCTGATTTATTCTCGAGAAGAGTCTGAGCATGTCGACCACTTGAGAATTGTATTGCAAACCTTGAGAGATAAGAAATTGTTTGTTAAATTCAGTAAAAGTGAATTTTGGCTCCAAAAAGTCAGATTTTTGGGACATATTGTTTCAGGTGATGGTATTCAGGTTGATCCAAGTAAGCTTTCGACAATTGTTGATTGGAAACCACCAAGGAATGTATCTAAAGTTAGAAGCTTTTTGGGTTTAGCTAGATGTTATCAACACTTTGTCAAAGGATATTCAATGATTGCTACTCCTATGACCAAGTTTTTGCAAAAAGATGTTAAATTTGATTGGTCCGAAAAATGTCAGCAAAGTTTTGAGAAATTGAAGGTATTGTTGACTGAGGCATCGATTTTAGTACAACCTGAATCGGGAAAAATTTTGTAATTTATATTGACACGTCACGGAATGGTTTGGGTTGTGTGTTGATGCAAGAGGGCAAAGTGGTAGCTTATGCCTCGAGACAGTTGAAACCGCATGAGAAGAATTATCCGACGCACGATTTGGAATTGGCCACCATTGTTTTTGCTCTAAAAATTTGGCATCATCATTTGTACGATGAGAAATGCCATATCTTTATTGAACATAAAAGTTTAAAATACTTGATGACTCAAAAAGATCTGAACTTGCGACAACGGAGATGGCTCGAGTTATTGAAGGATTATGAACTAGTGATTGACTATCATCGAGAAAAACGAATGTAGTCGCAGATGCTTTGAGTAGAAAGTCCTTGTTTGTTTTGAGAGTTATGAATACGAGATTGACCTTGTCTAATGATGGTCAATTTTGGCCAAGTTGAGAGCTAGACCGGTATTTATTCAGCAAATTTGTGAAGCTTAGAAAAATAATAGTGAATTACAAGCCAAAAAAGCTCTGTGTGAATCAGGTAGTGATACAGATTTTCAGATCTTTTTAAATGATTGTTTGATGTTCAAGGATAGAGTACATGTACTGAAAAATGATGAACTTATTTAGAAAATTCTACACAAGGCACACAGTGGTTGTTTTTCAGTTCATCCAGGTAGTACGAAAATGTATAATGATTTAAAAAATTATATTGGTGGTCAGGAATGAGACGAGATATTTCAAAGTTTGTTTTGAAATGTTTAATTTGTCAACAAATAAAGGCCAAACATTAAGTGCCTTCGGGTTTACTTCAGCCTATGATGGTACCGGAGTGGAAATGGGATAAGATTACAATGGACTTTGTGACGGGTTTGCCTTTGACTCTAAAAAAAAAAATGTCGTCTGGGTTGTTGTTGATAGATTGACGAAATCGGCTCATTTTATTCCGGTACGTACTAACTACTCACTTGATAAGTTAGCTGAATTGTACGTTTATGAGATTGTGAGATTGCACGAATGCTTGTTTCTATTATTTTGAATAGAGATCTGAGGTTTACTTCGAGATTTTGGAAGAAATTACAAGAGGCTTTGGGTACGAAGTTAAATTTTAGTACCGCTTTTCTTCCATAAACCGATGGTCAATCTAAAAGAGTAATTCAAATTCTTGAAGATATGCTCCGAAGTTGTGTTCTAGAATTCGAAGGTAGTTGGAAGAAATATCTACCATTGGTCGAATTTGCTTATAACAACAACTTTCAATCGAGTATAAAGATGGCACCATATGAAGCATTGTATGGCTGCAAGTGTCGAACTCTGTTGTATTGGACAAGACTTTGTGAGAAACAGATTCATAGGGTTGATTTGGTTAGAGAAACCGAAGAAAAAGTAAAGGTAATCCGTGATTGCTTGAAAGCCGCTTTAGATCAACAAAAGTCAAACGCAGATTTGAAAAGAAAGGAGATAGAATTTCATGTTGGTGATAAAGTATTTCTGAAAGTAGCTCCGTGGAAGAAGATTCTGAGGCTTGGCCGTAAAGGCAAGTTGAGTCCACGTTTCATTGGGCCATATGAGATTACTGAAAGAATAGGGTCAGTGGCCTATAAGTTAGCTTTACCGACAGAGTTAGAAAGGATTCACAATGTGTTTCATGTGTCAATGTTGCGACGATATCATTTTGATCCTTCACATGTGATTTCTCCATCAGAGATTGAGATTCGACCTGATATGACGTATGGTGAAGAACCGATCAAGATTTTAACTCGAGAAGTTAAACAGTTGAGAAAAAAAAGTATAGCCTTAATGAAAGTTTTATGGCAACGACATGCGGTTGAAGAGGCTACATGGGAACCCGAGGAATCAATAAGAAAATAGTACCCAAACCTATTTTCTGGTAAGATTTTCGGGGACGAAAATCCCTAAAAGGGGGGAATTGTAACAGCCTGATTTTGGGCCTAGTCGAAACAGTGGTTTCGGGACCACAAATTTGACGCAGAAAAATTTATTTTTCTTATATTTTTATGGTCTACAATTTTATGGAATGATTCTACGAAAAATTTAGTTCGAAAATTTTGACGTTTGAGCACTCAATTTAGTAAAAAGGACTAAATTGCAAAAAGTGAAAACGTGAGTTATAGAAGCTAGAGGTGTCTAATTGTTATGAAATTTTAAATTGATGGTCCTTAAATGGTAATTAGACCATTTGTTAAGTTAGTGGACAAAAATGAACATGAAGTAAGAGAAATTTTAGTGTTTTAAGAAAAGGGCATTTTGGTTATTTGGTAATTAAATGAATTAATAAGCAAATTAAAAGTCAATTTTTGCTTATCTTCTACCCTTTGGCCGATAGTTACAAGAGGAAGACATAGCTAGGGTTTTTCAAGCTTCCAAGCTCGATTGTAAGTCCGTTCTAGCCCCGTTTTTTAATGTTGTTTACATTTTTAAAATCGTTGTAACTCATTCTACCTATTTCTAGCTCTAATTTGAGGTATGATTAAGGTTTAGGGTTTGACCCATGTTAAAAATGTGCATATTTTGATGGCTAATGGTAGAAAATGCATGGTTGATGTTAGAAAAACAACTTTTGCTAAGTGATTTTCTATAAAATGTCAAAAAGGACCTATTTGTAAAAGTTATAAAATAAGTAGTAAAAGTGTGATTAAGTGGAAAATGTAGGCTGGTATAAGTATGAAAATGGTTCAGCTAGGCTTGGGTTTTGAAGAAAGCGAACACACTTCAAGTTACGAGCCTAGGGACTAAATTGTAAAAATGTGAAACATTAGGGGTAAAAATGTAATTTTTCCATAATATGATTTTTGGACTGAATTGAACAATTTGAGTCTTAAATAAGCGAATTTTGTTATTATAGATCAAGAAAAACGATGTTCGGACCTAGATCGGGGGAAAAACAAAGTGTTTGATGATTAGGTCAAATTTATATTATTTTTGTACCAAGGTAAGCTCGTATATAAATAATGCATTGTTATATTAATGTTTTAAATGCTTTAATACTGTATGAATTGTGAATGACTTTTGGATGTAATCGACAAAGTTTCGACAAGAGAGAATTCCTGGTTGAGCCTTAGGAATAAAATAGGGTACAAGTGACATGTTACTAGGAACCCATGTGTTTATGTGATTCGGGTGCTGGTCTTGTACGTCCTACCAGTGGATGGGTATGCTGGCATATGTTGTGGATAGCAGCTTGTATGAGCAGCACTGTATAGCTACGTCCTGACTGATAGCTTGTGTGAGCAGGCCCGTGAGTAGCTCAAAAAGGAGTCTATATATATGAGATGTGAGGTAGCTTTGGCTACATGTATGGCACTTATGTGTAAGATTTCCGAGCATCCGTTAATATTCCGAGTGTTCAACGGGAATGTCGAAGTTGTGAAAGGATATGGTTATGTTGCGAGTTGGTACAGGTATGTACGTAAAACTCATAAGTAATGAGCTCGACATGTGATGAACTCTTGGTAGAATTATGATTGAGTAAGTTATGATTATGAGATTTTGATAATGTTCATGTTAATCTTCATCATGTTAACTGTATGTTAATTGTGTGGTTATGATGCTTATTATTTGCATAGGAACTTACTAAGCTTTAAAGCTTACTCCCTTTCCTTTCCCTTATCTTATAGTGTCACCAAGCTAACTCGGGATTCGGAGATCGTTGGAGATCCATTCACACTGTCAACAATTATTTTGGTACCAATGATTTCAACATTTTGAGTTATGGCATGTATAGAGGACTTGGTCATTTTGTTATGTGCCATAATTGATTTGGCCAAATGTGTTGGCTTATATTGGTTGAAAGTTCATTTTGTATAAGGCCATTTGAAATTGGCTACTAATGGTTTAAGCAATTTATATGATGATGTCTTTCATGGATATGGAAACTTGCATAATTTGAGTTGATGAGTATGTGATGTTTGTGTATAATAGATGGTAGCATGTAATTGACGTGTGGATGTCTTGATTGTGGCTGATTTGGTTGTATGAAAATGCTTGAATTGGTGCTATGTTGTGTTGTGTAGGTGTGTACATCAAAGGGTGGCAAAATGGCTTGGTAAATAGCCTTATTTTTGTCCACATGGGTAGACACACGGGCGTGTGTCTAGGCAGTGTGTGACACACGGTTTGCCCCACAGGCATGTGTTAGGTCGTGTGTCCCCTGCACCTTAATTTTTGCAAAATAGAATGCTCAAAATTGAACACATGGGCAGAGACACGGGCGTGTGTCTCAGCCCTATAGATGACACGGCCTCAGGCACGAGCGTGTGTCTTGGGCGTGTGAAGTCTGCACCTATTTTATGAAAAATCATAAATTTTAAATTAACCACACGGCCTAGCACACGGGCGTGTGACTTGGTTGTGTGTCTTCAATTTGTTCTTGGGTGACAAACAGTGAGTTACATGGGTTAGGGACATGGGCGTGTGTGACCACACGGCCTGCCCACATGGGCATGTCCCATATCCACATGGGCGTGTGACCCCTATTTAGTGAAAAAAATTTAAGTGTTGTAAAATTTTCTAAATTTCTCGGTTTAGTCCCAAACCACTTCCGATGCATGTTTTGGGCCTCGTAGGCTCGTATTAGGGACATTATGATTGTATATGAATGGTTTTAATTTGGACAAAAGTTTATGACTCGAAAATGTATGTTTGTTTGTGTTTAAGTCCGGTAATGCCTCGTACCCTGTTCCAGCGTCGAATACAGATAAGGGGTGTTACACCATATGCTCCTAAACACCCTAAAAAGCATCCTTATGACAGGTCCTCTAAATTATTAGTTTGTCAATCGCCCAATAGTCAGAGTCCGTATGAACCAATTCCTCATTGTCATCTACCGCAACACTCCAAATTTCATCATCAGTAGACTTCATCTTGGACAATAAGGAATTTATCTTATCAGCCATGGCAACAAGAATGTAAGCAAAGAAGATAAAAAAAAAAAGCTGAAAGGAATGAAAATTTGTTACACAAGAGAGAAAAGAGTTATAGGATAGCACAACTTGCCAAAGATGGATGAAGAAAGTCGCAAACAATTGGACTAATGCAATCAACTTGTGTGAAAAAAAGCCCATTCAACATTTCTATTGGCCCATCCTAAGACTCGCACAACAGTACTGTTACATTCGGACAACTAAAGGAGTCCTAAGAAAGGAAGGGCTCTAAACTAGAAACTCCTTCATGTACACGAACTCTACAATAGTGCCGCACAGGTTTGCCAACCACTGCACATCAAAGTGATGGTGGTGGCAACCCCTTCGCCCTCTTCCCCTTACCGCTTTTACCTTAAACAACCCTATGAAGCTCCCAAAAAACTAGGAAGATAGAACCTGATGAACTTTTTTTGCACAGTTCCAAACCTACACCAACGTCGCATATGCACACCATTTCTATCACACATGTCCTAGTTCGTGTTGCATGCCAATCCACCCCCAACCCTCACTGCAAATCATTAAACCTTCCCACTCACTACCACCATATCCGACACACTCCCACCACGAGCTAAATCGTGAGGGAGATAGAAAAATTATTGTTGCTAGTACTATCAATAAACAATTGCATACGACCAAAAATTCAATTCATCAAAATTGGGCAATAAAAGTTGGTATCCTATATGCTATAATCTTGCATGTGTTTATTTTATATTTTCAAAATGAATATAAAAGTTTTAATATGTTATAAAAAGAGAGTAAAATAGTAACTTTTGTAAAGATTGAAAAAATAGTTAATTTTATTATGAGGTAATTTTAATTAAATAATAAGACATTAATTTAAAATATGATTTGACATGTTCACGTAACCTATTGTAATTTAAAAACTTGAATAATTTCTTTCGAAAAAACTTATCAGTTACATGTTAAAATATTGTGATATCATGTAATTAAATCCATTTTGTAAAGTTGAACAGTTTTTTCAAATAATAAAAAAATTCATTTTAAAATCATAATGATAAATTACTTAGATGGTTACTTATGTTAAGTCAATTTCATATTCTAATTAATTGTAAGGGTAAATTATAATTTTAGAATGAGTAAATAAGAGTACGTTAAAACTTCAATAACTATTTGGGTAGTTCACTTTATAACTAAAATGTGCTTCTTCCTATTATACATTTAACATATATATATATGTAGAGTACTCTCACCAAATGCGAACCCTTACAAAATGGAAATTAAATAGATTGATAAAAGGAAGATGAAAACTTTAGATATAAAATTCTTACAAAAATGGTTAATTTGTAGTTTACTTCCGAACTTGTTTAAAAGTACTTAGTTGGCACTTAAATTTTTTTTTACGTAATTCGTACTTAAACTTGTATTCCATCACCCAAATTAATACCTCCGCACTGACAAAGTTATTTTTGTACTGGCGTGACATTGATAATCAATCATATAATAACACATGACAATCTCTCAATATGATACATGAGAAGCATAAATTAAAAAAAATTAAAGATATTAAAAATATAAATTAATTTTAAAAATATAATTTTTGACTAAATTCAAGTATCAACTAAATACTTTTGCACAAATTCAGATAACATTCAATAGACAACGATATGTTAACCCTTAAAAAAATTAACATTAACAAATTGAGATAATGCCTATAACAAATACAAATTCAGGTTCCAACTAAATAAAAAAATCATTGTTATAGATGAAAACTACCTATTAACTCTTAAAAGAATTATTTCTCACAAACTGTTAATAAGAAAACAACTCATTTCGATTTAAAAGGATAACTAAATAGAATGATAATGAAAAGTTAAGTGTGTATATTTATAACATTATTTATTTGTTTAATTTTATTTTAATAATAAAATAATATTTTTAGCTTTCTATCTTATGCTTCAGTCATAGCAAAAAAAAATCACCCTTTTATCTATTCTATCATGCAAACAAGATATGTATTCTTTTAATTTTGCATCTTTCCATCCTTCTATCCTCGTAGCCTTAATTTGTCATGGAAATCTAGCAGTCCTCACATTTTCAACTTAAATAATAATAATAATAATAATAATAATAATAACAACATTACTCATTCCATGCAAAAGTATTAAAATGGAAAATAAGATTCATCAATCAAATTGAAGAATAAGCTATAAAATATGATCAGTTTAGCAGAATCCACATACTTAAACCTTATATTAAAAAATCCTGGCATCTAGCCTTCCCGGTTAAGAATTAAGAATTGGTTTAATGTCAACAATCCCCAGATGCCATAACTGGGATTTGTTGGAATCCAAATTTCAAACAAACAAAACAATAATGGCATAAGAGAAACGAAAAAAGAATTTTACGTAACAATGAAGCTATATGGAATAGGAATTAAGCAATAAATTGTAGTTGAATGTTACATCATCATCATCATCAAAGGATCATAAATTTTGAAATGGCAGAAATGGAAATCTAATTTAGAAATATTTTAAGGGAAAAAAAATAAGAACTCCTAAAACTGGTCATAATTCGTTTAAAACATAAAGAGGGAGATTATCCTCAACCTGTTCTAACTGTTTTGTTGTAATAATAACAATAAATGGTGAAAATTGAAGTTTCCATTGTCAAATTGACCTTGGCTTCACCTTTGTGTTCCTCTTTAGTTTTCCTTCAACATCCAAATCACTAACAGAATCCCAAAATCTGAAAATCCAAAAATAATTGCGGATGTTATTTACCAAAACGTTTTTTTTCTTATCTCTACCTCAGGATGGCTCAGCGAAACCGGTTTCAGTT
Organism: Gossypium arboreum; assembly: GCF_025698485.1. Lineage (NCBI taxonomy): Eukaryota > Viridiplantae > Streptophyta > Magnoliopsida > Malvales > Malvaceae > Gossypium > Gossypium arboreum. Next base: position 96,861,896 of record NC_069070.1, on the reverse strand, counting down.
TTGCTGAGCCACGAGTTGATCGAGCTGCATTTGCTCCAGCCAAGCACCCAACACTGCATTATCGACTGGATCTGCATTCATGCTAGAACCCTCACCCGAGACTGGTGCTGCTATTTTCTCTTTGATCTCAGTGGGAGATTCTTTTACAAGGGACTGAACCCATGATAAATCGGGTTCATCCCCATTACCAAGCTCAAATGAGGAAGACCTGCGATGCTTGTCCAACCCATCGGCATTGACAGCCCAGTCTGGCTTCCCATTGGAGGATCCCCATTTTGACCATGAATTAACCGGGGAACCAACAATGGCAGCCGAGCCAGAGCCAAGCTCCCTAGAGCTTAGGCTACGAAATTGTTGCTGCTTCTCCCATTGAGCTAACATTGAAACCCGAGAGCTCATTGGTGAGATAGGTTCAACGTTTCGAGGAGACATCCTACCGGATAGAGAAGCCTGCAAGAGAGGATGCTCAATACTTTTAGGAGAAAAAGTTGTATTTATAGGTGATAGCATGTTTTGCTGTTGCTGAAATTGATTAAGAACGGCAGATTTATGGGTCGGAGAGAAAACAGCAGCAGCCAACACTTGATCAGAGTATCGTGGAGATGAGCTCTCAGCAGAAAAGAGGTCATCTAGGTTTGATGGGGTCAGGGTCTTCATTCGACCAGATCGATTAAAAGAACTAGAACTCATTGATGGCTGAGTAAGTCCAGGTAATTCATTCATCAGCTGAAGTTGCTGCACATCAAAATCAGACAGCAAGTTAAAGTCTTCAGCTTGAATGTCTCTAGCATTAAGAGAAGATCGCAGGCGACTGGATTGAAGATTGCTTCCCGGAAGATGGAGGGCTGGAACATTAGGCTGTGGCCAGCCAACATTAGATTGAGACATGCCATTCATGGAGGGAGACATGGGTGGAGAGAATGGTGAGGGAGACATAACAGATACAGATGAAGGTGATCCAGGCAAGAGACTCATGGCGGCAGCAAAATCCATAGCTGTAGCACCAGAAGTACTCGATCGAGGAGAAGGAACAGCAGAACCAGTGGAGACATACAGAGGACGAAGTTCATCAGCTGTATGAGCAAAGAAGCAGACTCTCCTAGCACAACTAGTACCATCCTTGCACAACCTGGTCCGATACTGAGCAGGGTGTAGCCAGCATTCGAAAACACCATGAGCATATTCGCACATATCTCCGCGCCTACATGTCCCCTTGCGAAAATCAGGGCAAGGAACACAACTGTAATGGAACTTCCTAGGATCCCTTCTCCGAGCGTTCTCCCCAGGGTGAACAAATGGGCACTCAGTCCAATCATGGGAGTAGGCACGTGAGCAAGGCCGCACCTTGAATGAATACATCCGAAACTCATCAGTTGAATAGATGCTATTCTTGATGTCCGGAAGAGATGGATCAATCGGATATTCTTTCTTCTCTGATGCTGAAGAAATTGGAGCATCAATTGGCTTTGACTTCATCGGGGAATCTGAACCAGATAACAACGACCCATTTTCCTTCAAAGGCAATAGAGGAAGGGAGTCGAAATTTGCAACGGCTGCCACCTGTGAATTCCAATCAAAACCAGAACCCTCGATTGCAAGGAGCTCTTCAAGAGTTGATTTCACAGCTCCAAGCTTTGGAGGAACAACAATAACATCAACAGGAAGATGACCATTTGCGTCAACCGAATTTACATCAGCACCAGCCGCTAAAAGCAGCTTCACAACATCGATAACATTATCAGCCCCACCAGATGCAGCACAATGAAGGGCAGTGCTTTTGTCACGGCCACACACTAGGTTAACATCAGCATTCGAAGACGAAAGAATCAGCTTAATAACATCAATGCTACCATACATAGAAGCAACCATCAATGGTGTTCTCTCCTCATTAACCATCTGTTTCGAGCCTTTCTGACGACCATACCACAATCCAACCTCATCAACACCAGAAGGATCATGTTCCATCGATCGTTTAAAGCCCTCGACATCATTATTAGCAGCAAGCTCAAGCAGACTTGCAAAAGTATCTTCAGTTACTACAGTCAAGTGATTCATATCCACACGAGGAACTCTGTTATCTTCGAAAGAAGAATTCGATGTTCTTGGAGTCAGCTTCGAGTTTAATCGCTCCGATCCACAGCACATACTTTCATTTGATAAGAATCCAACTGAAAGTTTTTAAAAAGAAAAAGAAAAAAAGACACCATTAGAATCAAATATTCCTGAAGACATTATTAGGAAAAAAATGATAAACCCGCTAGGGATTGAAAGAAAATAAAAACAAAGGTCAAGTCAGTGTTTATCAACAACATGTCAACCAAAAAAATAGTGGAAATTAAACGTGGAATTAGGGATTTAAAAAACAAGACAGAAAACTTCGGAAGAAGGTAAAATTATTACAACATATTTTCCTACACTTTCAGACATAATTGTCAGAATAAAACATAGTGTTTCACTAACAATTTTAGGAAAAATGGAAGTTAAATTATTATCACTAATATTAGGAAATCAATACAAGCTTTATTAAACAGAATATCAAATCTTGCAACAAATCTTTCGGTGGTCAACAATATTAAATTTTCTTATAAAAATTTTTAAAAAATAGCTAAAAGAGAAAGTTAAAATAAAAATATTTTTCTTGCAAGTGATCAACCAATTCATTTCACATATATATCTAAAACAAAGTTTCTTGTAAGTAAAAATATAAATGAACTTAAACTAAAACCAACCAAACAAAAATAATCAGTTCAAAAATCATCTAAGTTCAAAGAAACCAATAAAAAGGAGAGATTTATACAGATCTAGTCAGAAAAAATAAGAAAAACGAAGTTTATTTTCAAGCAAAACTAAAAGAAAATGAACTTTAACTAAAACCCAAAAGAGCCTTACCAGTTCAGAATTCCATCTTAGTTCCAAGAACCCGATACAGATCTACTCGGAAAAGGAAGAACTAGATCTTCAAAAATGAAAAGAGAGAAAAAAAATAATCCCAATTTGATTAATATATTTTGGGGTATTTTTCTTAAGCTAAAAGGGGAGAGTTATGAGAAAATGAATAGCTTCTCATCTCTAGTTTCCATCTCACTGCTACTACTACTTTAATTGAAAACAAAATTAATATATAAAAATGCATCCAATGTAAATTTTAGTTTTATATTTCAATTTTGAAAAATTAACATTTTAAATATTTAACTATTAAATTTATGAATTTAATTTATTTATTATGTATATAAATTTTAAAATTTATATGAGATATTTATAATATCGATTTAAAATATTATATATTAATATTTATTTATCAGTTAAAGTTTTTATAAAAATAAATATTCTTAATTTTTATCAAATTTAACGTATATAATTTGTATGAATAAATATTAATCGATATACGAAAATGTATAAAAGATAAAAATAATTTAGTTTTACATTAATATAAGTTAATTATCACTTAAAAATATTGAATTCTTTTAAAATAAAACTAAAAACAAAATAGGAAAAATCGAATAGAATGGTATTATTCCTTTTTTTTTCACCAGTTAAATCGTAACGCCTAGCTTCCATAAAATTCATCTCATTAAAAATTAAAGGCAAGGTTATTTTTGTCAGCATTGCTATATTATTATTTTTTAATAATTTTATTATAAGTTTTAAATAATATTTTTTTCAGATAACGCATTTTCTCAACTCATAAATAAAAAATATTTTATTTTAACGTATTCGAACTCAAATCTTTCTACATTAACAATAATAATTATGACAATCGAGCTCGAAACTATTTTATTATTTTCTATATTCTAAGGTTTTAACTAAGAATCTAAATTTATGTAATAAAATATTTCATACAATAAAAATTATCCATAAATTATAAGTATGTTGAATCTAAGTTTATGTAATAAAATATTTCATACAATAAAAATTATCGATAAATTATAAGTATGTGAAAATATTATTTAAAAAAGTATGTGAAAGTTTTATTATTTAAAAAAGTATGTGAAAGTTAAATATGTGAAAATATTATTTAAAAAAGTATGTGAAAGTTTAAAAATTATCGATAAATTATAAGTATGTGAAAATATTATTTAAAAAAGTATGTGAAAGTTTTATATATATATTTTTGTAAATCTATATAATTCTCTTCCCTAATTTTAAATTTAACTTCCTACTAAAATTATTTATATAAATTTATGTGAGAATTAATTTTATATCATATATATACTTTTATAAATATACTTTTTATTATGATGGTTGTGAGAGGCCGACGTGGTAAAAGAATACAATGACTTGAATAGGGTTATGTTTGTTTTTGGACTTAGAATAAAGCTATCTTTAGACCATAAATAAATGAAAATGCATGTGGTTATATTAGAAAAATGTAAGATATGAAGGATTCATATTTGAATTAAGACATCAATTGATAATTTGAATAAATTCAAATACTTGCTCAACTTTTATATATTGTAATTAGTGCCAATATGTCTAATATAAATTTATTTAATAGGATAATGCCTTATGGGTACGAGTTCTTCATACGAAATATGGGGTAAAGGAACAACTTCTGAATCCCATTACCAAAAGCCAATGTCCACACTTATGGAGGTCTCTTTCTAAGCTATGGCCCTTTTTTATGTGAGAACTTAGCTTGGTTAGTGGGTAGTGGTAATAGTATTCAATGCTGGAAGGATTCTTGGGTCCAGAGAATTGGCCCCTTAATTTCGCATATTCATGTTCGTGCAAAATTTAGATTTGGATTGCATCCTTAGTGATTTGGTTACGTCTGCTGGAACTTGGAATCTTGACCTATTTCGTGTGTGGCTACTTGACGAGGTGATTCAACGAATAGTAAGTATTCCTCCTCTACATCCTGATTCAGGCTTGGATAAGGTGATTTGGGCTTCCTTGACTTCAAGTTCCTTTTCTGTTCGTAGCGCATTCTAGTCGTTAAAACAAGATTCTTGTAATCCCAGAGATATCTATTGGAAGAATACTTGTAAATATCAAGGACCTCAAAGAGTTCTTTTTTTTTTTTTAGCTTGCTTATAAGCAGAGATTACTAACTAACTCGGAATGCACCAGGCGAGGATTAGGTTACAATAGCTCTTGCGCTATATGTGGCCATGAAACAAAAGATACTTTCCATGTTCTTCGAGATTGTTTGATTGCAAAAGAAGTGTGGATGCATGTGGTCCCAATTGAACAACAAAATAAGTTCTTTTCTAACCCTTTTCAAATTTGGTTTTCTTCTAATCTTTGCTGTCACATGAAATTGCAAGATTGTGGAGTTATTTGATCATGTCTCTTTGGTCCAATTAGTTGATGAATTTGGAAGAATAGAAATCTCTTCATCTTTTAGAACATTACTTGGTCAACTTACGAAACTGTCAAAGCTTCCTTTAGTTGGGCACAACAATTTGAATCAAGTTAGAATACTTATAAGCCCAATTTTATAAATGTGTGTTACCAAACACACACTGAAGGAATATGGGTTCAGCAATTCTCTAATGGTGCAGTGGAGCTAGCCACTGGGAATGCTTCTCTGGTGGTGTGTTACGAGATCAGGCAAGCAACTAGATTTTGGGATATAATCGCTACTTAGGTAGATGTACTCCTTTTGAGGCGGAATTCTAAGGTATCCTAGATGGGATCCTTATTCTGTTAAATAAAGGATACAAATGGGCCACAGTTCAGACAAATAATTCAAATGTAGCTAAGACTTTGACAGATAAGGGGTTGGAAGACTAATGCATCACAGTACTTAGACACGTTCAAAGGATTATGCGTTTTAAAGGACAGTGTCGTGTCAGATATGTGCCCAAAGGGAAAAATCTAATTGCGGACTGTTTGGCTAAGCTTTACTTAGTATGGAAGTCAAGTTTACAAATTTCCGATGTGCTACCTAATGAGGTATTGGGAGCTCTTCAACAAGATAAAACTTATGGTGCTTTTGAACAATTAATTTGATGTAATTTGTTTTTATTTTTCAAAAAAAAATCAAATTGATAGTTATTATTTATTTTAATAATCAAATTGATAAGGAGCTCTTGTCAATTTTCTTTTATTTTATAGCAGGCTTATATCTAAATATACTCTACAATTAGTATTAGATTATTTTTTCATAAAATGAACATTTCTTTCATAAAAGGGACAAAGGCCAAGTAAAAGGAAATCTAAGCTCTCTCGTACACCCCTCAAAGGCAAAACAAACAAAACCACAAAACAAAAGGCGGTTTAAATATATTAAGAAGAAAAAGTAGATTTCCCAAAATTATCGTTTTTTTAAATTACAGAATTAGGTTTTTTTTTTTTGAAAATTACGAGACTAGGCTGAAATAACAAAAACGTTTTTAGTTAGAAGTGCTTTCAACAGATTTACAAAAAAATGCTTAGCGTATTAACAAAAAAAAGGCTTCCAACTAGAAGCACTTTCTGCCCCCAATTTTTTTTTTTAAATTTGTTTTGGTGCCACCTCTTATGAAAATAATACTTACAAAACATGTCTTTATATAAACTCCAAGTCTCATTTCCTTATTTTCTTAAGCAATGTTGGATATGAGTCTATATATACTCATAATCTATTTGCATATTAATGATAATATGTGTAGCATTTAATCTTATGTTATTAGTTAAAAGAGTAAGCAATCAGAATCCTATGTGTTGGCCTGATAGTCATGGTGTTCATCGCCCCAAGTGTGGCCTGAGTTTGAGTCACATTAGTCACGTTGTTGTTAAGGCTTTGCCTTCCTCTTGTAATTCACCAAAGAAAAAAAACAATCTCATGTTGTCTAGGAACAAACTGCAAATGGATTATGAGTCTATAAAAACTCATAACCCACATCACTTAAAAGATTAAGGAAAATGACGCTTGAGGTCTATATAAAAATTTGTTTTGTAAGTTTTATTTTCATAAGAGATAGCACCAAAAAAATAAAAAAAAATATTGGCGGCAAAAAGCGCTTCCAATTGGAAATATTTTTCTGTCAAAACAGCCTAGTCCTATAATTTTTTAGAAAATACAACCTAATCTAGTAATTTTTTTTGAATAATGACATTTTTGGGAAATTTACTCAAGAAGATTCTTCTACTCTTTTAAAATTTAAAATTTAGTTTCTATATTTTAATTTTGAAACATTATGTTCTGTATTTTTTTTATTTAAAAATCTCAATCTTTGTTTAATTTTGTCATTAAAATTAACGATATCAAAGGTAAAATCAATTTTAGCCCTCAACATTTAGACTTTTCGGCAATTTTATCATTATCTTTAAAAGTACATAAAAAGTTTTAAAATTATTGTTTTCATGTTTTAAATAAAAATAAAATTTTAAAATAATGATTAAAAAGTTATTAAAAATAAAAAAATTAAAATTCAAAAATAAAAAATAATTTTATAATATAAAAATTCCAAAATTCAATGTTATCTAAACTTGACTAGACTAGCTAGTCAGACCGATTGGACCAGGAACCGAATGGAGTATCGATTGGAATGAATTGGTTGAACTGGGAGTTGAACTAATTTTGAACTAGTCTGACTAATTGATTCCCAAAACAATTGTACAACAAGTTCAAAGCAAATAAATTATTAAAAAAATTTAAACTAAAAATATTTAAAAAAATTATAAAATCGGTTCCATTGATTTTTAATCAGGTTCAACAAGTTCGTACCAATTTGCAGGTCAATCATTTTTTTACCACTCGTTAGACCAATACATTAGTTGATTCTAGTGGCGAAGCCAATGGGGGCTAGCAGGGGTCCCGACCCCCCTAAAATTGAAAATTTTTCATTTAGGCTCTTTATAATATATAAAATTTTAAATTGGAAATGGTAAAATTACACTTTGACCCCCAAAATAATAAAAATTTGATTTAATCCTTTAAAAATTATAAAGATATAAACTATTAAAATGATGAAATTGTATTTTATTATCGCAAAAATATATAATTTAATTCTACCATCTCAAAAAAATTTTAGCTCCACCACTAGCTAATTCCTAGTCTAATCAATCCAGTTTCGATAACATTGAATTTTGAATTTTTTTATATTTTTAATTTTTTAAAAACTATTCTTTATTTTTGAATTTTAAATATTTTCATTTTAAAATATAATTTTAAACTTTTATTTTTGTTTAAAATATGAAAAAATTAATTTTTAAAAAAGTTTTACATAATTTTAAAGGGTACGGACTAAATTGATACAAAAAAATATATAAATGTTAAGAGCTAAAAATTTTAAAAATTGGTTGACTCGTGAACAGTACAAATTGGTTGAACTACAAACGGTTGAACTATGTTACAAATAGTTGAACTAGCAGTTGAACCAATTTTTATAATTTTTATTTTTAATAATTTATTTGTTTTGAGCTAGTCGTTTTGGGAATCAACTTGTCAGACTAATTCTAAACTTGTTCAACCGTTAGTTCAATTAGTCCATACCAATTAACGGGTCAATTGGGTTTTTAACTTTCACTAGACTGATACCCTGATCAGTTTTGAATTCGAGTAGACAATGTGGATTAGATAACATTGAATTTTGGATTTTTTTTGTATTTTAAAAATCATTTTTATTTTTTTCATATTATAGTTTTCATTTTTTAACATTATAAATTATAAGGTTTATGTTTTTATTAAAAATATGAAAAAATTAAATTTTCTATATACTTTTAAAAGTAAAGACCAGTTTGACAAAAAATTATAAATATTAAAGGCTAAAAATGTGATTTTACCTTTGACATCATTAACTTTGTTATACCCCCATCCACGATAAGACACATGCCAAACCTAAGAGATGTTTGAATAATAAGTCTGCCATCAGCAAGCCGGGCCTGTGAACTCACCCTCCCAAAGTGACTATCTGGGCAACAGATGGCCCGATCTTCATTGGAAACATGGAACTGTTTAGTCACTAAACATTACATCGGTTCAACTGTTTTATCCCATTAGAGTCAAGCTGAAGGATAATATTTGTCCTAACACAGACATCCTCATCCCATTGAAGACATTCTTCCCATGTGCTCCAGCCAGATGACAAGTCCAACACATTAACACCATATTAGATGGAACCCCTTCCCATAAATACTCTCAAGAACGATGAAGAGGGAATCGACCTTTCAAAAATAGTAAGCCTATACTCTCTCAAGATTCTCCTAGCCATTAGCCTTCAAACTTTTCCCACCATCATTCTCTATAGCCTCCGGCTCTCTGCCCAAACGGGGTGAATCAACCTTCTCAACAACCATTCTCCTTCCCTCTGCATCCTTCCCTTGTTGACTTCAATATCAACAAACTTTAATTACAAAAATAGACGGTGAGAACGAAATTTCTAAATAAAAAAGTAGAATGATTAAATTTTAAATTTCAAAAAGTATAAGAACCTTTGACAGATTTAAACCAAGACAATAAAAGAAAAAAGAAAAACCACTTTGAGACATGGATCAAAATATGATCTAAGCCTTCTCGGTAAAGAATTTAATACATATGTATCAATGAACATATATAATTCAAAGGACATACTTAAAGTTATGACCTATATCAATCTTAACCACCAAACTCACTTGATGTGTTGGTAGTGACATGACTTATTTCACAATAAAAAGATATCATGCATAAAACTTTTCACATAAAGAAAACCTTCAATAAAACAAAAAGAAATGTCAAATAACACAATAAAATGTACCAAATAAATAATGCTAAAAATGAAAAACAACTACAACTTTAAATAAGGGAAATGTGCCAAAAATAAAAAAATTATTTTCTCAAATAGGCATTTTTTTTAAATTTAGGAAAATAGGCCAATTTTAGAGAGAAAGAGTGTGAAAGTGTGTCCAACTAGACACTGGACGCACTTTCCTCTTATAGTAAATTCCCAATTATTAAATTTCAAATCTGGCCAACAGTAAAATTATAAATGATTCAACAATAATCTTTTTCCCATATATACTCAAGTCATTTTCCACTATTTTCACTCAAATACAATTCTTTCAATTCTCTCAAGATTAGTTCCAAATTTTCCATTAAATTTGTGTAAAAATATTCTAGTTTTACTTTATTATTTCGTAAATTATTAAATTCAATTAATTTTCACAAACTGCAAGTTCTCTTATTCGTTTCGACAACAAGTACATTTCCGCCGCACAATTGGCAATGGTATGAATTTTTTTATTAATTTTAATTAAGTTAATTTTAAAGTTTTTAAAATTTTAAATTATTTTGTTGATATAAATAGGCAGATGATCAAGTTTTGGAGGGGCTTATACACAATTTATTAAACAACACACCCAATGTAATTCGTGGTTATTTGCAAGATGCGGGAATCTTATATGCGTACCGTATGCTAGGGGCTATAAATTGGATCCCATACTTATCAACGTGTTGGTAGAAAGATGGAGACTTGAAACACACTCATTCCATCTTCCATGTGATGAGTATATAATTACGCTCGAGAACATAACTTTACAACTCCGTTTAGCAGTAGACGGGCCATTCGTTATGAGGGCAATTGTTGTTCCTGGTAAGGAGCACCTTTGCGAGGCATTTTAGGGAAGGTGCTGAACAAGTTTCAAGGTGGCCGGATAGAGATGAAATAGTTGGAAGATAATTTTGATAAACTTGATGATCACATGACTACCTCCAAAAAAGAAAAATACGCCTAAACATTCATCCTGAGGTTAATCGAGGGTATTTTAATGCCAGATAAATCTTGAAATTTTGCACACATAAGGTGAATACTACATTTAGTCGACTTCAAAGAATGTGGTAAACTAAGTTGAGGATTAGCTGTGTTGGCCACATTGAATCAGGAGTTGTACCGGACAATAGAATCGAATAAGATGTCAACCGATGGTTGTCTGCTTTTGTTGCAGTTACGGGCATGGTGGCAACTACCATTTTTACATCCTTTATTGGACACCCTTTATACATTCTCATTGGTGACAAGGTAAAATTCATTTGATAATAATATAGTTACCATAGTAAATTCTATTTATTTATTATTTGTTAGAATTAATATATTGTTTGTGTAGGTGGAACCATGGGCCAACGTATGTGGGACTACAGGAGCAATTCAAAATATCTTGTTGCTGTTAAATCAACGCTCGAAAGTTAAGGTTAGTTATTAAAATTTTCAAACATATAATAATTACGTGATGATTTCTAATTTAATATTTTGTAGATAACAAGATTTATAATTGTGTACTACAGTTTGAATGGATGACATACGTCGACCTGACAATCATACAATACATCCCACTTGAATATTTGACCAATCGGAGTATATGGGACGTGAATGTGTCTTTGGTAGTTTACACGACGATGGAGATGCATGAATCTGATCGAGTGATGTGATAGTTTAAGTGGAGGCAAAATATTCCGCTGCCACCGCAAGACATCGAAGCACTGTACAAACTTGATTTGTAGGGAAAACTAATGAAAATTGGAGGGAATTTCACAAGGAATATATCAACATTTGGAATCGTAGGAATGATTTCATACCCATGCGGCAACCTTTTTTATAACAGATACAATGACCTTTGCGGAGTACATGTCATGGTTTAGACTTGCCAGGAAGCCATATCTACTGTCAATGGAGGCGAGGCATAGGCAAATTCGTTTGAGGCCACGACGACCGCCCCATAATTGTAGGTCTAGAACACGTGGCACGACGAGTTTGTTATCAGTTCCAACCCAACAAGGGACATTGATGTCTGCACCACATCCCAGTCAGTTCCCTTCATATTTTCTTGTTCCTTTCACAACCCCAAGTATTTTACACAAACACCACACTATGCACCACCACATCACTATGTTTCTGCACCTCCTCTAAGTGTGTTTTTCACGGCACCTCCATCCCAGTATATTATGTCCTAATGACGACATTGATGTCGACCCCAATGTCAACGTATCTGCCAACAACAACAATTCCCAGATATTATATACAATTGACTTATGCGACATTGTACAGTTATCTGCCGATGGTGTCTCAAACACCTTTACGTCATTGTTTTATCAAAGTGACTCATCTTTGCAACCACCTTCTCGTACAATAGATGATACATGGTGAGAGGCTAGGATGACACCACGCTCAACAATGGAAGAAGGAGATGAAGATGAAGATAGAGGTCAAGTTGAAAATGAAGATGATGAAGAGGATGAGTTGTCACCCTAACTTGCACAAGAAAATCCTATGCTCAACCGTCGACAACCATCCTATGACACACATTTGGCCCAAGGACACCGATGATGCTTTTTTCCTTTACTTTTGTGATGTAAATATAATTGTATCAATAAAATATGGTTATTTTTTTTATATTTGTGTTGCAACTCATAATTCCCTTTGTTAACTTGTAATGTATATTGTATAGGAATTTTCCATCCATAATAATTGATATCAACATTTAATGATAGTTTTATAAATTTTAGAGGTAAATTATTACAGTGTAAATCAACTCATAATTTAATAATATTTAATAAACTATACCCAAAAGTTAAATCCGATACCTTGAGAGAGAGCCTTAACCTACCCATTACACTTGGTTTATCTTTATTTATAATTTCATCATTGTCAAACAAAATAGTAAAAGGGGTAAAAATTATCTATAACTTATTTCTATGAAAAATTCAAAGTAAAACATGTAATGTGACCAAGCAATTCATGGCCGTTGATAGATAATTATATATCAACAATTCAATAGGGTATATAAAAGAATGAACAAATTTTGTACAAAAAAAGACGAAGAATAAATTTGTGTACAATAAAAATGAATAAAATTGTGTAAAAAAATGAATAAAATATGTTAACAAGGTGTTGTCCTCAATGTATCCCCAAATTGTGGACATGTTTGCTTAGTATGCCCCTGAGTTCCTACAATAATTGCATAACCTCGGTTGATTGGTCCTCTCTCGAACATTCATATTGTTGTGTATCCGAGTAGAATTCAGTCAATTTTTTTAGTGGTGATGCAATCGAATATTCAGTACCACCTCGAATGGGGCACTCGACACAGACGACCACATACTCTCATCTAGGATCTGTAGGAATTCAGATTCCTATACATTGTACATGCGTTCCAATTTGCACACTTCGTTAATATATGATGTTTACTATATTTGTGCTTGCGCACACGCAGCAATTACATGTACACATGGCAATCAAAGTGCCTAGAATATCTTACAATCGCAAGTCCCTCGTATTAGGGAAACATGGTATGCTTCCCTGACAATATCTTGGTCTGGTTTGGTGTACTACGTGACCTTAAATGATAGGTTTAAATATGAGTAACACACTATATACATAGCGTTTTCTCTCTTTGCATTTTATTTAATTTCTTTTATGACATCCTCGCACCAAATGTGACCACTCACTATCTGTCTAGCATATTTCTCTGCCCATTTCAGAAGTAAGGTTGCTAAGCAAAAGTATATTTCTTTCACAATCAAGGTTATCAACAAATGACACGTCCCATTTAATACAAAATTGATGTATTCCGCTAGGTTTGTTATCATGTGCCCGTATCGTAGATCCCCGTCATACGATTGTGTCCACTGGTCGAAGGGTATGTTAGTGTAGTACGCCACACCATGGTTGTTGATGCCGTGTAAGTTATCCAACATTTTATGGAAAAAGTGTTGGACGAGTTCATACCCTGTCCAAAATTCAAAGTATAACAGTATACTCATGAATGCAAACACTGTATATGTTATAACATTATTGTTGAAATAGTAGCAACTACACACCCATGTCAATGACTTGTACTCGCTAACTATCCCAACCGTATTTTTCCATGTAGTTAGAGTTGATGTGTCTTATACAATACATACAGTGCGTGCGATCTCAAGGCTACCATTTCATTCAATTACGACTAAGATTCTAGGTACCCTGTCGGAGATGACGCATATGTTGGGCTATAGGACAACATGACGCATAAGTCGTTCATCTACCTTTTCTCTTAGTTTTATTGCAAATGCTATCAGCAGAGTCCTCTAATTGCCATCCTTGGCAATAACCATCAACAACTGATACTCATACCTCTCGTACAATCAAGTGCCATCAATTTGTACCAATGATTTGTAGTACCAAAATGCTTATTTGCATTGGTCGAAGGTCCAAAAGAATCTATGGAAAACTTTTTTCTTAGGGACCAAACGATCACGAAAGTATGCTGGATGTATTTTCAGATTGGTTACGGAACCTAATATGTACCAATCTAGTACTTGAAACCATTACCACAAATCATTATATAACTTGTCTCACCCGCTATGTAACTTCTCCGTGGAATTTTGTTTTGTGACTTATGCCTTGTAGTATGATGGCGTGTAATCATACTGACTACAGATATTGACAATCAAAATCGACACGGGAATCGTAAAACTCGCTTTCACCATAGGAAAAATTATGTCAGCTATCATGTCAGAGTCTAGCTTTGGATGATCTTGAGTTACACCTGCAATAGGAGGAGTCAAAGTTACATTATTGCAAATACAGAGACCATTTTCAGGTTACATAAAAATATCAGGTGATTGTATAATGAACTTGTGACAACACAAGTATATAGATCGGTATACTTTTTTTATTGTTCACAATCCCATCTTCTTTTGAAAAGATGACATGATTTTTCATTGGCACCTGTTGTCACGTATTGAGCACTTGACCTCAAATTTCTCCAATAGGATTTTGTGACATAGTAGTTCACGCCATTCTTGACGTTGAACTGTTTCACTACAACAAGAAAAGAATCTTTGGAGGAATACTCCATGTCAACTTCTAATTCCCTGGCATTTGACGAAGAACTTGCATAGCTAGGTCTTCTGTGCGGTAGCCCTAGAGACTCTAACCCACTCTGGTTAAGAAAAGAGGGTTATTTTTGAACCATCTGACCTGGACAGTAAAATTGGATTAGGGTCAGATTTAAATCCGCTAACACCATTCGCTGCCTCTTCGTTCGTGCATGCATATTCTTCCTCAGCTGCATCTTCATTCTCATTTTCATCCAAAGGGTTGAATGTCCCTTCGTCGGCTCTGAACATAAAGAGTAAATCATCAGTTCTTCTATACTCCATGTCACGGTCAAAATCTCCACCGGAATGCCAATAGGTGTAGGTTGATAATATACTAGTATAAGAACTTCTGGCCTAGGACATTAGACCATTGCAGTTGAAATCGAATGCATTGACTGAATATTGTGTCCGAATGTCGAAGTTTAGGTTATAGAGTTACCCTAATTGATGGGTGGAATGGCCGTCGAAGTTAAAATCGATGCCTAAAACCGAAGAATGTCTTCCCATTTATGATTATGAGACATCATAATGAAAGCTTTGTAAGAAAGTAGTGAACCCACCACACAACCATGTCGTAAGACTTTCTGCTTCTTATTTGGTTCCTTCATGACCCGGAACATTAGTCGAAGACAGACCAGCTCCATCGAACTTGACAAACTTGACATATAACTCAAGTATATCATTTCCACTTGAGCAATGCAGATCTAGGGCCTCTTCGAGCTCCATCTAACCATTCACGTCAAAGAGCTCATACTTAAAAGGGTCCTATAAGGCCAAATATCTACATTTCAAACTCAAAATTCTTCTCTGGCTTGAACCCCTCACTTTCCTCCTAATTATTGTTTGTAGCTCACACAATTGAATACTACGATTGAAAGCCAAGTTAGTTGATTGGGCTCCTGTAAATACTACCTCGACATCCATATTGTAAATTTAATCGTTGTAATAAATTACAGATTTGACTCGTCGACTCATCTCTTCCCCTACGATAATTGGTTTATTAATTTAAAATGAATTAAATATTTAGAACTAAACAGTCTTCAAATGGTTGTTTAAAGAAATGGGAAACAAAACTTGCAATGCAACTCTTTAAAAAGTCAAATTTACTTGTGTCTTAGTATTGAATACTTCAGTAGTTTAATAGGAAAAAATAACAAGGAGGGAGGGAGGGATATGTTAAAAACACGTTTTCATCGAATAACAATGTATGCTTGATGAGTGCTCAAAAACTTACCCGGGATTCCTGGGTATAGGGCATCTTCATATGCTTTGGACAAATGGATGAGAGAAAATGCATCCAGTTGTATGCACTTTTTCTGACATGATGGAGGGAAAATGTGCCTAGCTGGATGCAATTTCTGATAATTCCAAAGAAAACACGCCTAGCTGGACGTGCTTCCCCTGACATGTCAGTGAAAAACGCATCCAGCTGGGCGCGCTTTCTCTCTACCACTTTTCCAAAGCCTATGCAGATGCCCTGTGCCTCCAGAATTTCTACTAAACTGAAGTTATTATTTGATGAAAACGCCTCTTTTGAGACGCGTTTTCAAGCACACCTTGTCTTTTTTTCCCTTTCAATGTCACCCTCCCCTGTGTCTATAAAAGGGGGCTCTCCTTTTACTCCATCATATTTCTTAACCACCATCCCTCCTCTTTACAAAATTTTTCTCTCTCAGTTTTCCTCTTGCTTCAGTGTTTAAATTTTTCTTCAAAAATATTTATTTTTGTTTAAAGTAGAAAGTGTGCTAGTTTTATGGTATTCTTGAGTTGTCGGTAATGCGATAACGCTCGGAGACCCACATTTCATATGTTGTGTTGAGATTGGACCATTATTTTAGAAATCCATACTTTGGAAGTGGGGTTTTGGGGTGATAATACTTTATACGGTCATGGGGCAGAGTCTAAGTAAAGGTCTTGATCAACGGTTGTTATGTGGTAACGAGTTTGAGTATAACTGGAGGCCCAATTGACGGTCGATATACGGTCACGAGTTTAAGCTTTTTGAATACTCAAAGATAATACCTTATAAATGCCATACATAAGTTTGAGGGATAAATCATTAGAAAAAAAAAAAACCAACCAATTTTTGCCAATTTCAAAAATACCGACCAATTTTGCCAAAAATTTTTGGGTATATATGCCGAATTCACCTCAACTGCAACACACACAAAAGAAAAAAGCAGCCAATTCGTAGACATGTTCTACAAAGAGAACAAAAAGAAGAAAAATATTAAGGACGCATGAAAATAATGCTCAGCGTTCATGTCTAAATAATTACTCCTAATTGATAAAATGGATGCTTGAAAATAAATAACGCTTAAAAATTATGAAACGAATATAATTATGATAACAAATATAAAATATTTAATTAAAATAAAAATATTAATGCCATCCGATAATCGAAAAGATAAAAAAATACTAATAAATTAAAATGTTAAAAATAAAAATAAATACAATTATATAAAATAACATTTAAAATGTAATTAATTACATTAAATATGTGATAGTAAAATAATAAAGAAAAACAATAAGTCCTATAGAGTACCTATATTACTTTTCTTTCCTTCAGAATTGAGTTTTTTTTTTTTTTTTTCTTTGGAAGCCGACAATTTGAGAAACAAGTAACTGAAACTTTATCTTCCCAACTTAAGAAGTAAGGTTTAAGGTTCGTAATTACAGTTTTCTTCAATTTTATAAATTACGATATATATAAATATGTATAATATTTAAAATATAATTTTTAATATTAATCTAATTATAGATTGTTATTATATTTTTTTATATAATGCCTAAAATTATTTATAATTTTTCCTAACCTTTAAAAGAGATGATAATATATTTAAGCGCACTTGAACCCACGCCTTCTTATACTAATAAAAATACCAATGTAATCGAACTAAGATTCAATCTACTTCAAAATATAATTTATCTGTTAAATAAAAAATTGATCTGTTTATAAATAATTATTCTGTTATATGCCAAATGTCTCATAACTAATCCTTCTTTAGATTAATTCATTTCTATGGATCGAATGTCATCTAATTGGAAAATGATATGTCTAAAAATTATTTTAATTACCTTAAAAATCATTTAACTAAATGCCAAATATCACCCAGCTAATTATTTTCATATTTTTTATTAAAAAGGTTATTCTTAATATAAATTCAGTTTTACGTAATAATTCCTATTTTTGGAAAAAATTCTTCTCATCTTGTCTTTTCTTATAAATGGTTGGGATGATGGGTTCTACTTTAATTAAATTTAATTAGTAGAAATAAAAGTTTAATATATCCAAATTTAATTACAATGACGTGTCTTAGCTATATTAAATAATTATTTTCAATTAAAATTTAACATGAATATTTAAAATCTTTAACAATAAATGGAAAAAACACCTTATGTAATCAATATTTATTCTAAAAATCTAAAACAGTAAGAATTAAATATATTTAAAATATCACATTAATTGGAATGTGGTTTAGACTTTTGGGAATATAAAAATGATTTGCTTTTTAGGATATAACGGAAAAATAATTAAATTGCGTTTGGTTTCAGAAAATAGAACTCATTTTTTTTGAAAAATGAAAAACATTAAAGAAAATATGTTTGATTTAAAATTTTAAAATGATATTTGAAAAATAAAAATGAAAATATGTGAAAATTAAACTATAGCAAAAGTTGTTTTCAATATTTTTACTAAAATGTTTTATTAAAATAAAATGATGAAAATAAAGGTTTTAATTTTAGATAAATTAATCTTGATTCAAAACCGGATAAGCTTAAAAATATTTTTTAACAGTTTTTCTAATATTAAATCTAATACCCATGGTATCCATATAAATACAAGTTTTCTTATTTTATTTTTGTTAGAGAAAATAGTTATCAACATGTGTTTTCATTATTAAAAATATTTTTTATTTCTATTTATCAAATGTGTTATTCAACTTCTAAAAAAATAGAAAATGAAGACTTCTGAAAAAAAATATATTTTCAGTAGCCAAACAAAGTCTTACTTTCTCACAAACAATGGAAAGTGAATCCATTGATAATGGCGAAAAAGTTATTTTTCTATATAAAAGGAAAGCAAGAAAAATGGTAAGACAAAATTACCTTTATTTTAGTTTAGTGTATTAATTTCTCCAACTTAAAAAAAAAAGAAGAAATTTACTCTTAAATCTCAATCACTCATTTTCTTTCATCAATGGATCATAGGAGGGTTATTTTTACTTTCTAGTTATATATATTTTTTATATTATTTATTAATAAAGTGGGTAAGAAAGTTATTTCTCACAATACGTTTTTAGGAGTATCTTGACACTCACGAGTATCATGTAGCATCTATATCCGACTCGATTATCAGGTTCGGGTATCGGATGATACAAAAACCTAAATAAGTTAACGATATTTCGAATTTTACTTTAATTACATAAAAAAAACTTAAATTTCAAAATCTAACTATTATTAAAACTTATATAGAACTATTGATAAATCTTTACAATTTTGATTCCAATAACTTTTTATAAATTTTAAATTAAAACTCGAATACATATATAATCATAAACCCTGAGGCATCTAAGGGTGCCCCTTTATATACATGAAACAGCTACCTCTCCCATCTCTAGAGTTTGGCAGAGTCTGACTTGGTCTCTCCATTCAGTTCTCAAGTCTTGATCCACCCTGCATATACGCAGTAAATCTTGTAAGTTCGAAAGAGACTAGTGAGATCTGTACATAAGTGACCATGAAAAAATTGCATAAAAATTTAAGAAGATGAGATTTTATGCACCAAGTTAAAATTCCCTGAATCTTGTGGGAAGATTCACAAAATTTGTTGGTGTGGCCAATGTCTTGCTATCTCCCAGTCAACCTTTAGTGGACACAATTGCTGGTCTGATTTTAACCATAGTCCGTTTAAGAATGCTCTTTTATGGGGCTTAACCAATTTTACCATTGTTCCAAACTTTCTTTATACTCTTCTTGATAGACTTTTTCATTGCAACCCATATTTACCATTTTGGGTTGTTGATAACTATTATCGTTTAACCAAATATTCTTTAAAATCGTGGATCTTTACCTTGATCCCTTTAATTCACACTGAACCCAATAAGGATTTATCATTCCATTCCGACAATAACCTACCTGTTGGAGTAGCCAATGCTCGATCCCTTTTCCTGACTAGGGTCTCTTCTTAATATCACCCTTTACTGCTTAAATATGATATTTTTCTGACTGAACAAAGCCCTCTTTTTCCTAGTGGACTCGTGCCCTAATGTAACCCTAAAGTACTTATTCACCTTAGTCCAGTCTTTAAGATACTCCAACCAATATATTGTTTCCTAACGGTCTATCTCTATCTTAGGTATCCCTTGACCGTTTCCACCATTGGTATTCTCACATGGTCTTTCCCATATTATATGGCCTTGATGGACTCTTGTTTTTTCACTATTTTTCAGCGTACTCTCTACCCAAGGTAATCCTTAGTGAACTCCCTCATAAATGAGTCTCTGCGGACTCTCTCACGCAACATAGTCCTAATCTGACCTTCTTTCCTATAAATCTCTAGCGGACTTTTAATTAATCACTCAGCCTTAGCAAGATATTTTCTTCCATGAGGTCTTTTTGACTAACTACCCCTACTTTGGCTTATTCTTTGGTTGGGTTTTCAACTACAATTATCCATGGTATATCTCCCCAGTCAATGCTAGTTTTGCATCAATTCAAGTGGGCTTATAATGGTGGATGCGTTGCATCTTGGAGAACCCTATCATCACTCTATTTTCTCGTGCTATCAGACGCACCACAATCATTTCGACATGCTACTCGTCGCATGAGTCTAGTAATAACTTCTCCATTCATGCCCTGGTGAAACTCTTGGTTTAATGTCCTGTCGAACTCCCGATTCTGAGGAATCATTAAACCTCTGCTAAGGTGTCGCCTTGAAGGACCTAAATACTGTTTCCATGATGTTCCCTGAAAGACTGGTTGGTAATCGTTGTCGCAGTGTTGCTCTATAGATTCGATAGACCATAGTGATGGTGTTGCTCTAACGAGCCAATCGATAATCGCAATCGCAGTGTCGCTCCATAGAGTCGATAAATCGTCACGGTGTTGTTCTAGCAAGCCAATGGATAACCTTCCATGACGCAACCAAATTCCTTTGTATCCCATTTCAATCTGCCCATTCCTCCATTATGCGAATATTTTCCTATCTTCATCTACCTCGTCAAGGTATCTCCCTCCTTACTTCGCATCATGTATATACAAGCATTTTACGTAATTAATTGTATTTATTCATATAACATACAATATTCCATCCATTAATAATTTAATTGTAACACTCTCTACCCGACCCGATCATTGGATCTGGGTACCAGGTGTCACAAGGATCCTGTCATTTAACAGTCTTTTAACCAATTTACTTAAGCTATTAGAAAATGTTAAACTACAGGATGTAACATCTATTAAAACTCCTATCATGCGATAAATAAACCTTTACAATTTGGTACTTTGATAACCCTAGCATCTATTTACAATTTAACTTTAGACTTAAACACAAGAGTACCCTACTTTAACCTCGAGGCATGACCTCCTAGGGACCCCCTCTATACACATGAACAACCTTCATTGTAACACCCCTAACCTGTATTTGTCGCTAAAACAGGGTTACGGAGCATTACCGGAGTTTACAATTCAAAGTGACAGAAATTTCAAACATTTCATATCATATCAATAAACATATTAAAACCAAGTCAAAACATACATATTGTCCCTCATATGAGCCCTCGAGGCCCTAAATATGCATTAGAAACAAGTCAGGACTAAATCAAAAATTCAAAGAATTTTTTAGAAAATAGTGAAAATTTTTAACACTGCAGGGGTCACACAGCCGTGTCGCCAGGCCGTGTGACTCACACGGCCAACAAACATGCCTGTGTCTTAGACCGTGTGGACATTCAAAGTAGGGAAACACGGCCGTGTTCCAGCTCGTATCTGTGCCCGTGTAACTCACTGACTTGGGTTACACGGCCAAGCCACACACTCGTGTGCCAGGCTGTGTACCCTTCAAAATAACCTCACACACCCATGTACCAGGCCGTGTTCTAGGCCATGTAATAGCCTAACTTGCAACCCTTTGAAAGCTACAGGGGACACACGGCTGAGACACATGCCTGTGTCTCTGCCCGTGTGGACTAAAATAGGCCATTTTACAAGCCATTTTCTCACCCAATTTGGCATGCACCTATACACAACATTTCACATACTTATAAGCCATAACAAGGCATCCAAATCAATCATAAACACGTCATATACATATGGTATAATATCATACAACCAATATGTCTTTAGGTACCTCAAATGACTATATGCAACATGTATAATCATGTATTCAATTTGGTCAAAATGATCATTTAACTTCCAACTAGATTTACATCAATTCATGCCATTTAGTTTACCTACCAAAACTTCTCAATTGGTACCAATTATGCCATTCTAAACTAGCACCAAATCACCCTATAAGTCATGTATACTATAGTACCAAATCACCACAAATTCATTATATCACAAAATAAGCCACATATCAACCATGTTAATGCTACTTATATACACACCAAAATATGTCAAAACACAAGCCAAATCAAATGGCTATATTCACAACAGAACATATAGTCCAACATTAGCCAAAATACCTATACATGCCATTATAACCAAAATTAAACAACCGAATGTACTAAAAGAGCCGCTAGATAGTGTGATATAACTCCGACAAGCTTCTAAACAGAACGAGCTTCCGATTCACTATTAAACACAAAATAACACAGAGTAAGCATTTAAGCTTAGTAAGTTCATATAACATAGAATTTAACTTACCATTTAGTCATATAATAGTTAAGTAAACAAACATATCCTAATACAATTTGGCCAAATGCCTAAGCACATATTCACCACCCATGTTAGCCATGTAAACACGTATATAAGCAAATAAACATGGATGAATACAACAATTGATCAAGTTCCAAATACATGTATTGACCAATTTAAGTTTCTATATATCATGTAATAACATTTCCATGTAATTCATGTATATACCTGTAATAGTTCATATCGAAATTTTATCATTTCATATTAGAATATTGGCCGTTGAACCATTTAGAATACCGTTGGATACCCGGGATAGATCACACATAAAGTGCTAGCTCACATATAATGTAATTCATCAATTCATGTACATGTATGCTCATACGAGCTGTGAATTGGTATGCTTACTCGAGCTATAGATTGGTATGCTCTCACAAGCTATAAATTGGTATGATCACATGAGTTGTGGGTCGAAACGTAGCTACACGATGCTGCTTACATGAGCTGTGGATTATTTGCAACACATACAGGACCTCAGCCATCGGTAAGACTTTCAAGACCAGTACTCAAATCATATAACCCTAATGACATGTCATTTGTATCTTACGGATTCCTAAGGTTCAAACGGGACTCGATAATCATCGTACGTTGTTAGATGTGTACTCGGTAATTATGTATGACAATTCATAATAAATATATTTCAGTTAAAAACATATAAACACGATTTAATTACATGAACTTACCTCGAAGAGTGTACGTAGATACGAAGACGATTAATCTGAGATTTTTCCTTTGCCCCGGTCTAACTCCGTACGAGGTCTATCTTGATCTATACAGATAAATTTAACTTAGTTTAATATATAATTCATTCAATTTAGCCCAAAATCATATTTTGGCAAAATTACCATTTTGCCGTTATACTTTTAATTCTTTTGCAATTTAGTCCCTATATTATAAAAATGGAAATTCATCAAATTCCACCACAACCCACTATGGCTAAATATCAATTAGGTCCCTAGCATGCCTTATATTTCATTTATTTCACCATGTAATATTTTTTATTTTTCAATTTAGTCTTTATTTGACAATTTTACCAAAAATCCTTTTACAAAAGTTGTTTATCTAACAACAATCATCCATTTTCTATCATCAAACTTCAAAACTCATGTACATGTATCAATGGAAAAACCCTAATAGTTTAACAGTTTCACAAATTAGTCCCCGGGCTACCTAGATTAAGTTACATTGAACCTAAAAACATAGAAATCATAAAAAAAAAGACAAAAATCACTTACCTATGAGCGAGGTTAGGATTGCCGAATGATTAACTCAAAAATGGCTTTGAAACCTCTAACTTTCAGTTGATGAAGATGAATAATAGATGATAACCTTAATTTGTTTTATTTAATTTATCTTTAATATACTAATTACTTAATTAACCTTATAAAACATCAAAATTTACACAAATGCCAAGCCATCACATTCCACTATCTTTATTAGTGGTCTATTACCATATAAGGACTCTTAATTTAAGGTTCTATAGCTATTTAATACCTTTAGCTACTAGAACTCAACTTTTGCACTTTACACGATTTAGTCCTTTTTATCAAATTGAGCATGTAAACGGTAAAATTTCTTAATGAAATTTTTGTATGGTACTACTATTATGATGTAGGAAATAAAATAATAATAAAATAAATTTTTCAACTTCATATTTGTGGTCTCGAAACCACTATTCCTATTTCACCAAAAACGAGCTGTTACATCCACGCCCAGTCTTCAAATCTGGTGGTGTTTGGCTTGATCCTTCAACTCAAAATTCATGTCGAAACATTTATCCTATGATCAAGCAATAAATTTCATAAGTTCAAATGAACTTAGTGAGATTTCATACAATAATGTACATTAAGCACCGTATTTTTGGAAACAAAATAAAAAACACATAATATAAAACTCCCTGAGTATCCTAGGACATCTCGCTATTTTATTGGTGTAATCCAAACCTTGGAATCCTTAAGCCAATCATTTAGCGGACTTAGTCTCTAGTTTACTAATAGACACGTTTCTCCAAATTTTAGTTTCTTTTGAGTTTTGACCCTATACCAATTCCTTATTACCCATCCTAGCTTGTTTTTTAAGGCTAGTCACACATACTAGTCATCTAAATTGTCTATTTCTACTAGCAGACTTATAGCTGTGCTGACTCAATGATGGCCCTTGCCTTCATCCATTTGTTCTATATCGAACCTAACATGTAATTTCCCTAATTGTAATGACCCAATAGTTAATGGTGTCAGAAAGTACATTCTCAGGACTCCGTTCCCGAAAATCGAACTTGTAAATATTTAATAAAATTATTTACGAAGTTAGTTGTGTAGTTAATTAGATAAGTGAATTTGCATGATTTATAAGTTGTTAAGGTGTAGGGATCAAATTGCATAAGTATTAGAAGTAGAAGTATAAATTAAAATAAATTAAACGGACTAAAGACACAATTATGCCTTTATTTCATTAAGTGGACGGCATTAATGATGATTACATATTTATATATGTTAACTTATTATATATTATATGTTATATTATATAATAAGAAATGTATATATATATGTATATATGTTATAATATTAATAAAATAAAAGTAAAATAAAACAAAAGAATTAAGAAATAAAAGTGGATGCATGCAAAAATTTATCAAAGAAAAGAAAGAAAAAGAAAAAGAGAAAAAGCAAAATAGAACGCACGGCTATAGGGACCTTAGGGCTCAAATTCAAAATTGTTTAGTCAATTTAGTCTCTTTTCTTATAATTTTTATACTTTTGGAATCTCGGTGTTTAGTACTATTCAGCCCATGTTGAAATTTTAGCAATGATTAAGATTTAAATGTTGTTATTATTGAATTGTTTTGATATTAAGGATTAAATGAATAGATTTTTAAGTTGGAAATAGAAATGGGATTAAATTGTAGAATAAATTCTAAATTTCGAGTAATAGGGACTAAATTGTGAAAATTCAAAATTTAGGGGTATAATTGAAAATAGAGAGTTAAATTTAGTTTAAAGTGAAATGAGTATGAAAATATAGAGTTAATTGTGAAGAATAAAAATTAGTCTCGATTTAGGGACTACATTGAATTTTAAGCAAACTTTGAGTAAAAATTGAAATATTAAATGTAAAATTGAATTGTGTTGTATTGATGTATTTAAATTGTTTAATTTTGTAGCTAACGTCGTACCAAAATCCTTGACTAAAACGAGGAAGGATAAATCGATGTCGAATAGCTTGGAATCCACGGCTTGTATTTCTATAATCTGAACCTAGTTGTTAATTGTTGTATTTTAATTTATTGCATATGGTAAGTAGTTGAGGTGAGTATTTTGGCATTTTAATAGTGAATTAAAATTATAATTGATTGAAATGGATTGATTTGGTATATATATTATGAATGTATTGATTACATGAATTTGAAATGAATATATGTATAAGTGTGATAATGTGCAAATATGAGAATTGGATATTGGATGTATTTGTAAGTGAAATGGAACCCTATTAACTGTTTTAGGCTAAGTCGGATATAGATGGCATGCCATAGGATAGAAAGAGTTCAGGAATTTCTTCAACTTCGAGTCGATGAGGCCCTGGGTGCTAATTTGCTTCGGTTTAACTAATGAGACAATGAGTGTTCATTTATATAGTGCTGGACGCAATTATTACTTCAGATTTATTCGATGAGGCATTGGGTGCCAAACTGGTGTGTTGGTTGGATCCGTGTATCTCCCCGAGTCCGAGTTGTGTTAATAGGGGTAATTAAATAATGAAGTTCTATAATCATATTGAAATGACATGGTATGTGAAATGGAAATGAGATAGTGAATTGAAACATGAAAAATGAGATATGTTGTGATTAAATGAAATACATGAGTTATGTACTTATGAATTGAATATGGAATGGATAATGCCATTGTAAAAACAAATGTGGATTGATATGTGAAAAGCTATTTATATAGCAAGTGATGTGAATTGAGATATTTGTTAAACAAATCAAATATAATAGCATGTGAAAATTGAGAATAGTATGAAATGATATGGTAATATGCAAGAATTTGAAATGATGATCTATGGTAATTGTAAGCTTAGAGAATAGTATGTTCGTATAATTCAAATTACGCATTCTTGTATCATTATGTCTTTAATTGTTCAGATTATAGAAATATCACTAAGTTTTACTCAGCGTACGATTTCGTTCTCTGTGCGTAGGTTAGGTGCTTCTCTTATGATCGCAGACTCAGAATCCAACAATGATCCCAACCTTAAATGTGATGATGTTTACCTTTTGTAATGGCATGTACCTAGAATGTGTTTGGTTTTTAGTGAATTTGGTATATATATAAACATTTGTTTGTGTTTGAAGCCATAATTTGGCATGTTGTTTTGAACCAAGGCTTGTTAGGTGTATGTGAATTTAAGCTTGATGTTTTAGGTGTTTATAAGCTAGGCTAAATTGAGTTATTTTGGTATGTTTTGAGCTTTGATTTGAATGATGTATTGTTGATAGGTTTTGATGATATAAATGTGGTACCAATGAGAGTACATTGGTTAGGCACCTAAGATGATTGTTTTGGCATGTTTGGAGTATGTGTGATTGTATTTTGGATAGGTTAAAAAATTGGTTTTTGAGTTGCTTAATGCCCAAGCAAGTAGGAAATGGTAAACTTGTTGTTTAAGGTACATTTTAGGTCCAAATGGCCAGACACACGGGTATGTGACTTGGCAGTGTAAGATACACGGCTGGGTGACACGGTCTCAAACCCGGCCCAGACGTCATTACTGAATCTAGCGATGTCATATTGAAGTGTTTTTTGAAAAGCTCGTTGTCTAAAAACCCCTTCTTTAACTAGCCTCTTTGTTTAGTTTGAAAAGCCAATTTAAAGCCTTATTGCTCATTGATAACATGGGATTTGTACTTTAAAAGGTTGCTTTTATTAAAACGTAATTAACTTTGTAAACAGTTTGTTAATCGCGGAAGCTTTGAAAACGAGTTACGTATTTGTGGTGGTTTTGAAAACGTTTGTATTTTTGAAAACTCATGTTTTTTCTACTGCTAGTAGTTGTAAATCACAAATAAATTTGAGTAAAATACCAAAATAGAAAATAAACCCGAGAGGCCTTATTACATAACGAAAAACCCAAAATAAAACCTTAATTATAATATTAAAAGATAACTAAGTCGAGTGGCCACCACTAAGTCCTCTGTCGCATCGATCCATCTAAGTCTAGGGATTTCCTGCATAGTTAACAGATGGGTGAATTTACGAAACTCAGTGCATGTAATCCCATAATAGCAATCAATCAAAGTAAACACAATTTGGGCCTTAGCCCTTTCAGTCTCAGCTAGGGCCTTAGCCCATTTCAGTAATAGTAACAATCTAGGCCTGAGCCCATTTCAGTAACAGTATCAGTGGGGAATAAGACCATTACAGTATCAGTACAGTATGCAATCAGAAAATCCTACCCAATCCAGCCTCTACACACCATCTCTGTACCAACCCTACACACCATGTGAGGATAAAATCGACCCACCCATCCCTACACTCCAAGTAGCACCAGTTGCGGCACTAAAACAGTATTTGCAGCAGAGCTGCTAGTAATAGGCTTATAGCCTTTCAGTACACTTCCTCCAAAATCATATAACCCACCCCATGCAATGCAACATAATATAAATATATATACAGTACAAATGGCATGCTCAAACAGCCATACATCACATAGGGGTGTATAAGTCATTAACGAAAATAAGGGTCTAGGTACACTTACCGGCCCAACAATAGGTCCACAGTCATCTTGGGCAACCCGTGCAACCTTAACAGTCAATCGGTGATAATGGGCCCATAGCCCATATTACGGGCCATGTGGCCCACACGCTTGTATCGCCCACAAAGCTTAAAAATGGCCTTGGTCGTGTACTTTACACAGCCTAGCCCAATATTTAGCACACTTGTGCCAATTAGCCGTGTGGGGGCCCAAAGCCCATTGGGCCCACATGACCCAATTCTGATTTGGCACATGAAATCGCTCATGGCTATCTCATCGATCCCACAACCATGTTTTGTCACACGGTCTGCCACACGAGTGGCCACACGCCTGTGTGGTGTCGATAGTCCCACTTTTCGACTTTTGCCATTTTACGACTAATAACAGTGTTACACACACCTGTTATAAAATTGTAGTCGAAGTCCTTCCGAGATCAAAGCACCAATGAGTAATTGCAAAACCTCTTCCCATACAAATGAATTTGGTTCAAAGTCAACCTTAAACCAAAGAACAAACGACTGATTAATAATAATCTAAATCCTCAGTACAATACACAACTTACCAACCTTCAACCAACACTTATCGAGGGTGGAAATATCACTTGTAGGGAAAGAAAGGAATCATCCTACGCCCCTACTATTGATTCCACACTCCTAGCATCATTTGGCAGAACATAGGTGTTAGATGAAAATCATTAAGGTAGAATTAAGAAAGAGTGAGAAGGTTACACTCGGTCACAGTGAAAATAAAAAGAAGAAGAAGAAGAAGTTAAAACATTTGAGAAGTAGACCAACCAATAATCGGCCAAGATCCAAGCCCAGAAGTCGCCCGAATTGAAAAGGCGGTATTCGCCTTTAGCAAGCGAAAAAAAAAGGATATTAGGGTTCGGCCAACACAATAGAAAAAAGAATCAAAGGGAAGAGAAGTGCTACTCAGGTAATCGACCAAGTTGAGAAATAAGAGAAGGCAGAATCGGTAGAAAAGAAGAAGATAGGGGAAAGTAGTATTCGGCTAAGAATAAGGGGAAATCGGCAGCACCTTTGGGGACCTTTGAGGGACTACCCAAGACCAAAAAGAAGAAAGAACACAAAACAAGCTGTTTGCAAACCTGAAAAGCTAGGAGAGGATTCGACACCCAGCTAGACTATGACCGAATTTTTTTTGACAAAATGAACACCTCTATTCGGTCAACAACCTAACACCTACCCCTCAACACACCCCTACCAAAATCGAAACTCTGTGTGCCATCAATTCAAATTCGGCACAACCACTTTCAAACAATTCAAATTCCCCGATTTCTTCCTCAATTTCCTCCCATCCATCCCTCAGATTCGGCTAACAATAACCCAATCCAAATCTGTTCAAACTCTTTGTGTTTCAGTCAAACACAACTTCCTCCCATGACCACCAGTAAAAATAATCTCCAGTTGCACAGGCAGGGATTCAACCTTCAAACCATTAGCACACTCCACATGCCACTATCCACTAGACCAGCAGACCTATTCTGTCATGTTTTTAACAACTTTTACTTATAACACTACTGACCTAAGATAGGAGTTTAATTCTTAAAAGAAAAATTTTTGTGGAAAGCCAAGGCTTGAACCCATTACTTCCCAGACACTCCCAGAGTACACAACCACTGAAATAGACATACTTTCACGTCATAAACACACAAAAATAATTTTATCAAGGATTTGGGGATTTGGGGCGTTACAATTCTACCCTCCTTAAAGAAACTTTTGGCCTCGAAATTTACCTGGTCAGAATAGGTGAGGGTATTATTGTCGCATCACCTCCTCAGGTTCCCACATGGCCTCCTCAGAGCTCTGATTACGCCACAAAACCTTAACTAGTGGAATAGACTTCCTTCTCAATACTTTCACATCTTGATCCAATATTTGAACTGGTTCCTCCTCAAAAGTCAGATTTGGTCTAACTTCAATCTCTTCAACTGGTACAACATGTGTAGGATCAGAACTGTAGCGTCTCAGCATAGAGACGTGGAACACATCATAAATCTGCTCTAATTCTGGAGGTACCTCTAACTGGTATGCAACTGGTCCTACTCGTCTCAGTATGCGGTAAGGCCCAATAAAGCTTAGGCTCAAGTTGCCCTTTCGCCCAAATCTTAGTACCTTCTTCCATGGCGAGACCTTGAGAAAGACAAAATCTCCCGTGGAATACTCAATTTCCTTACGTTTTAGATCTGCATATAACTTTTATCTGTCTGATGCCACCTTTAGTCGATCCCAAATTATTTTGACCTTATCCTTGATATCAGATACTAGTTCAGGGCCCAGAACACGCTGCTCACCCAACTCAGTCCAACATGAAGGAGTGCAACAACTACGACCATATATTGCTTCGTAAGGTGCCATCTGTATGCTAGATTGGTAGCTATTGTTGTAAGAAAACTCTGCTAGTGGCAAGTAATCCTCCCAACTGCCTCAGAAGTCAATCACACAACTCCTTAACATGTCCTCCAGTATCTGAATCACCCTCTCTGATTGACCATCTGTCTGAGGATGGAACACAGTACTGAAGTCCAACCGTGTACCAAGAGCTTCATGTAACTTCTTCTAGAACTGAGACGTGAAGCGAGGATCCCTGTCAGATATTATGGAAACTAGTACCCCATGCAGTCTCACTATCTCAGATACATATAGCTTAGCCAGTTTCTGTAACGAATAGTCAGTGTGAACCGATATGAAATGGGCAGAATTGGTCAACTAATCCACGATGACCCATACCGAATCCTTCTTAGTAGGTGTTAAGGGTAGCCCACTCACAAAGTCCATAGTTACTCTTTCCCACTTCCATAGTGGAATCTTAACTGGCTGAAGCAACCCAGAAGACAACTGATGTTCCACTTTAACCTGCTGGCAAGTCAGACATTTCCTCACAAAGTTGGTAACCTCATGCTTAAGATCTGGCCACTAATATATCTCATGAAGATCTTTGTACATCTTATTTCCACCTGGGTGCATAGCATAGGGGCTACTATGCGCCTTTCGTAGTATAGACTGCCTCAAATCAATATCCTTAGGTACACAAATTCTGCCTCGAAAATAGAGTACCCCTTCACTGTTTAGCCCAAAATCCACAGTATTACTATTTTCGACCTGACGGAATCGAAGACCCAATGACTCATCCTTTAACTCTTTATTCTTAACCTGGTCAATCTACAACAGTTTTACTTAGAGCTCTGCCAACAAACTACCATCGTCAAATAAACTAAGGCGAGCAAACATCACCCTCAGATCAGTCATGGCTCTACGACTCAATGCATTAGCCACCACATTGGCTTTCCTAGGATGATATTCGATCATACAGTCATAATCCTTAAGTAGCTCAATCCATCTATGCTGCTTATGATTTAACTCATTCTGAGTGAAAAGGTACTTGAGGCTTTTGTGATCTGTGTAGATGATACACTTCTCACCGTACAGGTAATGCTTCCAAATTTTCAGTGCGAATACCACCGTAGCTAACTCCACGTCATGTGTCAGATAATTCGTCTCATGAGTCTTAAGCTGTCGAGATGCATAGGCTACCACCTTACCCTCTTGCATCAACACATATCCCAAACAGACATGTGATGCATCATTATACATAGTGAACTCCTTCCCAGACTCTGGCTGTATTAAGACAGGGGCCCCAGTCAGTACTTTCTTGAGCTTCTCAAAGTTTTCTTACTATGCATCAGTCTAGTTAAAATGGCACACCCTTACGTAGCAACTTAGTTAAGGGTGCGGCAATCAGTGAAAACCCTTCTACAAAGCGTTTACAATACCCCGCCAGTCCTAAAAAATTATGAGTCTTAGATACCATCTTAGGCGGCTTCTAGTCCAACACTGCCTCAATCTTTCGAGGATCAACCCTAATCCCCTCAGCAGATACCACATGACCAAGAAATGTTACCTCACGTAACCAGAATTCACACTTGCTGAACTTGGTGTATAGTTGTTTCTCCTTCAAAATTTGCAAAACTACACAGAGATGTTCATCATGTTCATCTTCAGTCCTTGAATACGCCAGTATGTCGTTGATAAATACTACAACAAACCGATCTAGATAGGGCTAGAACACTCAGTTCATCAGATCCATGAAAGTTACTGGTGCATTTGTCAGTCCAAATGGCATTACCAGGAACTTGTAATGACCATAACGAGTCCTAAATGCCGTCTCGTGCACATCAACCTCTTTAACCCTCAATTGATGATACCCCGATCGAAGATCAATTTTATAGAAAACCAAACAGATCTTCAGTCCTCGGCGGAAGGTACTTGTTCTTAATGGTCAGCTTATTCAGTTGTCTATAATTGATGCACATTTGCATGAATCTATCCTTCTTTTTCATAAATAAGACTGGTGCTCCCCACGGAGACACACTCGGTCGGATGAACCCACGGTCCAGTAGCTCTTGAATCTGGGCCATAAGTTCCACAAGCTCTTTCGGTGCCATTTTATAAGAAGCGATGGACATTGGAGCTGTACTAGAAAGAAGCTCAATCCTAAACTCCATTTCATGTTCTGGAGGTAGCCCAGGTAACTCTTCAGGAAATACGTCAAAAAAATCCTTAACTGTTCTGATATCCATTACCGAAGAGTCCTCAACATCTGAAACACTGATGTAGGCCAAGAACGCCTCATAACCCTTGCATACCAACTTCTCAGCCTTTAACACTGAAATCACATTCGACAAATAGTTCCAACGTTCCCCAATGACAACTACTTCGCTGTCCTCCCCAGTTCTCAGTGTTATTCTTTTTGTGGCATAATCCAAACTCACTCATTGTTTGACCAGCCAATCTATCCCTAGTATTAGGTCGAATTCTCCAAAAGGCAGTTCCATAAGATCAGCTGGAAAGACGACTCCTTGTATCTCCAAGGGAACATCTCTAAATATCTTATTTACTCGGATAGTCTGCCCTAACAGACTTAGCATAGTAATCTCATTCGAAGTACTCTCAATCGTAACCCTCAAGTTTTCAGCAATCGAACAGGCAATATAGGAATGAGTAGATCCTATATCTATCAATGCAGTATAGGGTACATTATAAATAAAGAACGTACCCGTGATGACATCTGGAGCATCTACCTCAACTCGACAATGAGCAGCATACACTAGAGCTAGCTGCCTTGCCTCAGCTTAACCAGCTCATCGGCTCGGTGCTCTCTAACCATAACCCATACTGTTTCCACCTCTGGCCTGCCCACGGCTTCTCGGTGGCTGCTGAACAACCCTCTGAGTTGTATTACCAAAACCAATAGTTGGCACCTGATCGATCCTCCGCGGAAAATCTCTGATATGGTGCTCCATAGAGCCACACCTCAAACAAGCCCCAGTCCGTTTCCAGCACTCGACCTGATGGCATCTCCAACAGTCAGCACAAAACTACGGTCTAGTAACAGCAGTAGGGGCCCAACTCTGATCAGCCAATCAGCTCTGGCCTTTTTCTTAGGCCTCTGAAATGAATTTGAGGGTTCAATATCCCTCTTACCTCTACCTTTCTCTTTGTTCTGACGCTTAGCGTGCTTCACTTCCTTAGTGATTTTTGCCTTGTCAACCAGTGCTGTAAAATCTCGCTCACTCTGAGGAGCTATCAGAACCCTTGGACCATCTTTGAGGCTATCCTCAAATCAAACACATTGCTGGTATTCAGTTACCACCATCCCACGTGCGCAGCGGCTTAGTCGTAAAAAATTAGCCTCATATTCAGCCACTGTTCTATCTCCTTGAGTTAAATTTAGAAATTCCCTCCTACGGGCATCCATATAGCTGGCACCCAAATACTTAGCCTAGAAAGTAGTCTTGAAAAACTCTCGGGTCAATAGATCAACTTGAGTGCCCTCTTTGACAGTAAGCTACCACTGTAGGCCTTATCTCTCAACAGTGATATTGCACCCTTTAGTTTTTGTTTAGGGGTGCAGTTGAGGTCATCCATGATCTTCTCTATGGCCTCGATCCAATATTCAGCCACATTAGGGGCCACTCCAACAATACCCTTGAATATCTCAGCCCTATTAGACTTGAGTCATTCTGTAATTGACCCACGGCCTACGATACCAGTACTAGGCCCAACGACCCTTTCCAGAATCCTCAACATCGCTTGGGATAGTACGTCATCCCCAACTGCTCGATTTTGAGACCCTGTCTCAGTCATAGGTGAATCTGGTGCCTCTCTAGCTTCTTCATTAGGCTGGTGTCCAGATGACGAAGACCTAGCCCAAGCACCTCCACAGCCTCTGTCGCGGCCTCTTCCATGAGTACCTCTGGTGTTCATTACCGAATGCGCTTAATCTGTATTAGTAGTCTTATGCAGATCAGTTTATAGTTCTTGTATTTATTAATAGATATTTTATGAACAATAGTGTTTCAGAGTTCATTTTCGCAGTTTGCAGTCTTATTATAGTATTTGGTTTACTCTATCTAGAGAGTTTCAGTACAGTCTACTACCTACGGTAGTCTTAGTAATTTTTATTCAATCATTTCAGTATAAACAATCA
Source organism: Gossypium arboreum (assembly GCF_025698485.1). NCBI lineage: Eukaryota > Viridiplantae > Streptophyta > Magnoliopsida > Malvales > Malvaceae > Gossypium > Gossypium arboreum. The sequence continues at coordinate 96,826,963 of NC_069070.1, read as the reverse complement.
ATAATTTCAAAAGACTTATAGGATTGGCATGGAGACTCGGTGTACCACTCCTTCAGTGAAACATTTCAAAACATATCAATCACTTTATATCATTTGAAACAATTCTTTTAAAATTTACACATTTTGAAGGAACCCAAATCCACAGCCGAGTTTTGCAACTTGGCTCTGATACCGCTAAATGTAACACCCCAAACCCAGCCCAGACGTCATAACCGAATCCGACAATGTCACATTGAAGTGTTTTTAGAAAAGCTCGTAGTCTAAAAACCCCTTCTTTAACTAGCCTCTTTGTTTAGTTTAAAAAGCCGATTTAAAGCCTTATTGCTCATTGATAATGTGGGATTTGTACTTTAAAAGGTTGCTTTTATTAAAATGTTATTAACTTTGTAAACAGTTTGTTAATCGCGGAAGCTTGAAAACGAGTTACGTATTTGTGGCGGTTTTGAAAACGTTTGTCTTTTTGAAAACTCGTGTTTTTCCTACTACTAGCACTTGTAAATCACAAATAAACTTGAGTAAAATAAAAAAATAAAAAATAAACTCGAGAGGCCTTATTACATAATGAAAAACCCAAAATAAAACCTTAATTATAATATTAAAAGATAACGAAGTCGAGTGGCCACCACTGAGTCCTCCGTTGCATCGATTCGTCTAAGTCTGGGGATTTCCTACACAGTTAATAGATGGGTGAGTTTACGAAACTCAGTGTGTGTAATCCCATAATAGCAATCAATCAGAGGGAACACAATTTGGGCCTAAGCCTTTTCAGTCTCAGTTAGGGCCTTAGCCAATTTCATGAATGATATGATGCAGGCCCGAGCCTATTTCAATAATAAGATGTCGGTGGGGCCTAAGCCCATTATAGTATTAATACAGTATGCAATCAGAAAATCCTACCCCATCCAGCCTCTATAGACCATCTCTGTACCAACCCTACATACCATGTGGGGATAAAATCGACCCACCCATCCCTACACTCCAAGTAGCACCAGTTGCGGTACTAAAACAGTATTTGTAGCAGAGCTGCCAGTAATAGGCTTATAGCCTTCCAGTACACTTTCTCCAAAATCATATATCCCACCCCATGCAATGCAACATAATATAAATGTATATACAGTACAAATGGTATGCTCAAACAATCATACATCACATAGGGATATATCAGTCATTAAAGAAAATAAGGGTCGAGGTACACTTACCGGCTCAATAGTAGGTCTACAGTTGTCTTGAGTGACTCATGCAACTTTAACAGTCAATCAGTGATAATGGGCCTATGGCCCATATGACTGGCCATGTGGCCCATACGCTCGTATAGCCCACAAAGCTTAAAAATAGCTTCGATCGTGTGGTTTACACTACTTGACCCAATATTTAGCACACTTTTATACGATTTACCCGTGCAGAAGGCCTACAAGCCTATTAGGCCCACACGACCTAGTTTTGATTTGGCCCATGAAATCGCTTATGGCTATCTCGTCGATCCCACAGCCATTTTTGTCACACGGCTTGCCACATGGGAGGCCATATGCCCGTTTGGTGTCGACAGTCCCACTTTCTGAATTTTTAGCTTTTGCTATTTTACGACTAATGACAATTACATACACCTATTATGAAATTGTAGCTGAAGCCCTTCCGAGATCAAAGCACCAAAGAGTAACTACAGAGCCTCCTCCAATACCAATGAATTTGCTTCAAAATCAACCTTAAACTAAAGAACAAGAGACTGATTAATAATAATCTAAACCCTCAGTACAATGCACAACTTACCAACCTTCAACCAACACTTACCGAGGGTGGAGAGATCACTTGTAGGGAAAGAAATGAATCGTCCTACACCCCCATTATTGATTCCACACTCCTAGCATCATTTGGCAGAACATAGGTTTCAGATGAAAATTATCAAGGAAGAATTGAAAAAGAGTGAGAAGGTTACACTCAATCACAGCGAAAATAAAAAAAAAGAATAAGAAGAAGTTAAAACTTTTGAGAAGTAGACCAACCAATAATCGACCAAGATCCAAGCCTAGAAGTCGCCCGAATTGAAATAGGGGTATTCAGTTTTAGCAAGAGAAAAAAAAAGGATATTAGGGTTCGGCCTACACAGTAGAAAAAGAAGAATCAAAAGGAAGAGAAGTGCTACTCAGGTAATCGGCCAAGTTGAGAAAGAGTAGAATGCAGAATCGGTAGAAAAGAAGAACATAGGGGAAAGTAGTATTTGGCTAAGAACAAGAGGAAATCGGTAGCACTCTTGGGGACCTTTGAGGGACTACCCGAGACCAAAAAGAAGAAAGAACACAAAACAAGCTGTTTGCAAACCTGAAAAGCAAGAAGAGGATTCGACACCCAGCTAGACTATGATCGAATTTTTTTGACAAAATGAACACCTCTATTCGGTCAACAACCTAACACCTACCCCTTAATACACCCTTACCAAAATTGAAACTTTGTGTGCCATTAGTTCAAATTCGGCACAACCACTTTCAAACTATTCAAATTCCCTGATTTCCTTCTCAAATAGCTCCCATCCATCCCTCAGATTTGGCTAATAACAATCCCATTCAAATCTTTTCAAACTCTTGGTGTTTCGATCAAACACGACTTCCTTCAATGGCCACTAGTAAAAATAATCTCTATTTGCATAGGCAGGGTTTCAAGCCTCAGACCACTAGCACACTCCACACGCCACTATCCACTAGACCAGCAGGCCCATTCTACCATGTTTTTAACAACTTTTACTTATAACCCTAATGACCTAAGATAGGGGTTCAGTCCTTAAAAGCAAAATTTTTGTGGAAGCCAAAGCTTGAACCCATGACTTCTCAGACACTCCCAGACCATACAACCACTGAAACAGACATACTTTTACGTCACAAACATATAAAAATAATTTTATCAGGGATTTGGGGATTTGGGGGGTTACAGTGTGTTGTCTGTTGAGTGTTTAGGGAACAAGTTAGCTAGCACACTGCCTAGCACACAAGCGTGTGGCTTGCCCGTGTGACCCAAGTCAGAGAGTTACACAGGCACAGACACGGGCTAGGACACGACCGTGTGTCCCTATTTTGAATGTTACATAGCCTGAGACACGGGCGTGTGTCTCAGCCGTGTGAGTCACACGACTGTGCTTTTTTTAACTTTTTCCTAAATGTTTCAAATGTTCCCATATAACACCCCTAACCTGTATCTTTCGTCTAAACAGGGTTACAAAACATTACCAAAATTTACAAAAAATGTAATAGGAATTTCATATAATTTGGCATTCATATCAGAAATCAATCATAATGTCCCTTATATGAGCCCTCGAGGCCCAAAACATTCATTAGAAACAAGTCGGAACTAAACCGGAAACTCAGAGAATTTTTCGCAAAATTTCAAAATTTTATCAAGGTGATAAGGAATTCACGCCTGTGTGTTTAGGCTGTGTGGCTTATACGACCAAGTGACATGCTCGTGTCTTAGGCCATGTGGGCATTCGAAATATAGCATACAGTCATGTCCCAGCTTGTGTTTGTACCTGTGTAACTCTATGACTTGGGTTACACGGTCAAGTCATACGCTCGTATGCTAGGCCGTGTGAACATCATTAAATAAGTGCAGGGATCACATGGCCAAGCCACATGCCCGTGTGCCAAGCCGTGTGATTAATTTTGAGTATTCTGTTTTGAAATTTTTAAGATGTAGGGACATACGGCCAAAACACACGCCCATGTGCTAGGCCATGTGTCACACATAGTTGAGACACATGCCCGTGTCTCTGCCCATGTGGACGAAATAGGGCTATTTCCAAGCCATATTTCTCACCTAAATTTTTCCTTCCCCCTATATAAACACTTAAACTGTAACACCCCTATCCCGTAACCGTCACCAGAATAGGTAAGGGGCATTACCGGACTTGTAACTCATGTCAGAACAGTAAAATTTTGAACTTTTTCTTGAAATAAAGATCGTTCATTTAAATAAGTACTAAGCACAGCCAGAGGTAAAATTTAAACTTCACTAAGTAAACATTCAAAAGATGCCATTTTCGCATGGCTTATATACATTAACCAAAAATATTCTTCCGCCACTAGCCTATTCTATACATGCCATAAAATAATTCTAAACATAACAGTAACAAGCGGTGGATAGTGATAGTGTGACTAGTTGCTGACGATCCCCGAGCCTGTAGCTTTGCAATGAGATCTATAAAACAGAGGAAACAGAGTAAACGGAGTAAGCATTACAATGCTTAGTAAGTTTTAAGCAGTGTCAACAGATAACAATCAAATTATAACATAGTTGTTCATATATTTTATTTCACTCTTCATTCGGGCATGCCATCCCTTTACCGAATATGCACATCTCATCATATACAATAGGCAGATAAACTTTCACATAAAAGTGAGCTCATGTGACATAGATATATTGTATGATTTCACATAACCTCTCACACTGATCCGATGTCACATAATCATAGGAATAGTCTCATAGATTGCTCTCGTATGCATCACATAACTACCTTATGATTTAGTTCAAATCAAGCTCACATATAAACTTGGAGTACATACCTGTTTAACCTTTCACATTGAATATATTTATAAGCAATTCTTATTACGAAATCTTATAGCTTTAACCTCTACTTGGATTATCGGAGACCTTTAGCTCGATTTAAATCTCCACATGAAGTTATCGGGTCTTACCGGACAAAATCTCCACACGTAGTCATCGGGTCTTACCGGACATAATCTCCACACGTAGTCATCGGGTCTTACCCTAATATATTTCAAGTTTCATATAAATTTAATCACATGTTACAAAGATTCACATCTACTGTCATATTTGTAATTCATTTGCCTCATCAAATATCTAATAATACATACCTTTCACATTTGGTCGTTCGGCCACAATATACGCACATCGCCTACATATTTCACACTAGCCATTCGGCTTTACCACATATACATATCTCATATATATATTTCACATTGACCATTCGGCTTTACCACATATGCATATCTCATACATATTTCACATTAGCCATTCGGCTTTACCACATATACATATCTCATACATATTTCACATTAGCCATTTGGCTTTACCACATATATGCATGTTCATATTCACCACATTGGCCATTCGGCCTTATCACACATATGCATGCTCACATTCATCACATTGGCCATTCGGCCTTATCACATATATGCATGTTCACATTCATCACATTGGCCATTCGGCCTTATCTCATATATACACATTCACATTCATCACATAAAATCCTAAATCAAAATATAAATTTTCATGTATTCACATCACAATTATCCAAATATACTTCACATACCACATATACTATCATGTATACACTTTGTCTTGGCGAATCTACATCGATCATTTTCCAATGAATAATTCAATTTCACGCCATACTATCATTTCATATTCAATACTCATAAACTTACAATTTCACAAATTTTAATATCAAAGATCCGTCTAACACTCATATATCGTTTTACAATATCACGATTTAGAATTCACGTATGGGTTTAATCAATAGCTTATGAGCAACTAAAACAAGTTTTATCCATGTTTACAACAAAATCACATATTCACTACGAGCTGTTTTCCTGAGCAATAGTCACTAAATTATTTATAACTGGAGCTAAAAAACTCCAAATCACTTGCCGTTAATTTTCCCTGAATATAGACTTGTATATCTTCAATCCATAAAATTTCCAGAATTTTAGGTTTTGCCAATCAATACCAAATTTTTCTTAAAGTTTCCCCTATTTCACTGTTTGACTAATCTGACCATTCTTCACTACGAATCAAATTTTTCATTGTACAGAATTCATAATGTGTTCTATTTGATTTCATTTGAAACTAGACTCATTAAGGAGTCTAAGCATATAAATCTTATCTTATAACCATTTTTGTACAAATTATAATGATTTTCCAAAAACAGAACAGGGATTTCGAGTCATTCGACACTGTCCCACACAACTTTAAATATCTCTTTATAGGAAATTTCTTTGCTTCCACGGTCTCTTTTATAAGAAACTAGACTAACTAAGCTTTGATTACATATTTTATTCAGCCTATAATTCCGCACTAACAATTTATAGTGATTTTCTAAAATCACATTACTGCTGCTGTCTAAAGCAAATTATTACAATTTGCTCTTAAATTTCCAGGTCCAAACACTTATGAACTTACCATTTGAGTTTAAGACATATCATGGCCACATCATATCTTATTAAATCAACTCATTATGTCCTATTATGATTGAAGTTACTCAACGTTTAATCACTTAAAACTTACCTCGGAAGTGGTCGACGATCAGATGTCCACGGCTATTCGTTTACTTTCTCTTTTCCCCTATCTGACTTTGATCCTCTTTGCTCTTAAGCTTAAGTAAAACAATAGATTTGCTTAAGTACTTAACTAATATTATTCACTTAACAATCACATTTGGCAATCACATATCATTTAATCTTTGATTGACCAATTTAACACATACCACAATCCAATCATACATCTAACCTTTATCTCAATACCAAACCGAGTTATAAGATCATACATTATACTAAGCATATCATTAAACATACCTATTCAATTTAGCTAATTTCATAGCCGATTAATCACCTTACCCCACATTACTCAATGAACAACAATCCAAGCACATCAAAGCATAGTCGAATGTATCATTCTTCTTAAATTCAAAAATAAATGCATGGGCTAACTTCAAAATCTATTTAACAACTCAACTTTATAAACACATATTCGGCTAGGAAGAAAGATTGATAATTTAACAACCTTAGCTTAACATATAATTTGTTGTGACACATCTTTAAGCATTCTTTTATTCCATCAACTCAAAACACATTCATCACTCTCAATAACTAAACTCATATTCGGCAATGGCCTCCAATATAGTGACCGATTCTTCTCAACTAGCACCTAGTGTACACACATGATCATTTGTTTGATTCAAGCACCTATCCACCAAAAATTCATCCAAATTAACAAGAACAACAACCACATTCTTTGTTATCTACCATGACCGAAACCCATATTCATTCACCAAATATCAAAAATTTATCATCAATTTGACATATAAGGACAAAACCAAATGTTTCTTGCAACACAAACTCAAAAATTAACACATGGGTCATGTTATGAGCACCAAAACAAACTCAACTTCACAAAATTTCCAAAAGAATCACATGATATCATACCTTAATTCCCCACACAAGATGGCCGAATGCCTTAGGTGTGCTTTCTTCCATTTCTTGGTTAGTTTCGGCTTGAGAGAGGTAGGAGAAGAAGATGAACATTTTTTTTTCTTTTTCTTTTTTTTCTTCCTTCAATTCACGGCAATGGAGGGGGGGCATGGATGAGACAACTTTGTTTTCATCACCCATCTCTTTTTATTACTTTATTACTAACCTCTTATTTTATTCTTTCTAACATAACACACTAACACAACATGTTTCCAACATGTTTCACCCCATAGCATGGCCGGCAACTAGCTCTAATTTTGGGTAATTTGACATGCAAACCCATCATTTTCATAACATGCATTAATAGGCCACTTTACATTTGCCTAGCACATTTCTAAATTTTCTCACATAAGTCCTATTTAATAAAATTCACTTACAATTAACAAAATTCAAACATGAAATTTTCACACATGCATATATACATATATTAAGCATCAACTATGACGGTTAATTATTTTTTTATGACTCGATTTTGTGGTCCCGAAACCACTTTTCGACTAGGGTCAAATTAGGGGTGTCACATAAACATATTCTCAAGCCAATGTAATACATCTGAATCAAACCAATACCAAGTATCATATATGACATATTAATACATATGACCAAGTCTTCATTTTTATGAAGTTAATCTAATATATATAAAAACATCTTTGTACTAAATATGCCATTTTATCCATTTCAAACACAATCAACCATGTATAGAATCCTATATACTCTACAAATCATATTTATCACAAGCCATTCCAATGGCTAGTTACAACCAAAATCACATACATGCCATTAATGGCCTAATTTAACCTATACATGCCATTATAACCAAAAGTAATTTACTAATTATATCGAAATGAGCCGAGGGATAGTGTGATGTTGCTTCGACCAGCTTCTAACCAAATTGAGCTTTCGAATTACTATAAAATAGAGGAAATAAAATAGAGTAAGCATTTAATGCTTAGTAAGTTCGTATAACATGAAATTTAACTTACCATTTAATCAAAATTAAGGTAAGCATATAAAGCATACTCAAGTAAGATTGCCAAAAGCCCTAGCACATATCCTTATCAACCATGTTAGACACATATTTCATATGAACGTCAAGGAACATGTATGAACTCAACAATATCAAGTTTCCATGTTCATAACTTTCCACTTCTTGTATTCATATATCAATTCCATACACTTCATGTATATATGGGTAATGGTTCACTTTGAATTCATTTATTTTCTTGCATTAGGGTTTTTTTCTGTTGAATCATTTGAAATATGGATGGATACATGGGTAGTACACTTGAAGTGAACAAATCTGTAATCGGTCAATTCATATTTGAGAATGCTCATTTGAGCACATAAACGGGAAGCTCTCTCTCAAGCCATATAACAGAAAGCTCATGTGAGCCATGTAACGGGAAGCTTATATGAGCTGTATAATAGGAAGCTCATAAGAGCCATATTCAGGATGCTCATGCGATCTAATAACGGGTAGCTCTATAAAGCCATTAATCAGAAAGCTTCAGATAACTATATATCGGGAAATTCAAGCGAGCCATATTTGGAAGCTTCAGAGAGCCATTAATCAAGAAGCTCACAGAGAGCCTTTAGTTGGGAAGCTCACTAAGATCCATATATTGGGACGCTCAAAAGAATTGTGGTGTGTCTACAACACATTCAGAATTAGAACCAATTGAGATGCTCCGAAGAGCAATTAACGGGAAGCTTATAGGAACCATATAACAGGAAGCTTGAAAGGGTTATATATCGGGATGCTCATGAGAGCTAATAACGGGATGCTCTTTTGAGCTGTGGTGTGTTCGCAACATATGGAGGACCAAAAGTAATTTGGGAATCCTATATCCATCGAATCTCATTTATCTAAATGGGACTTATTATTTATTAGGTATTATCAGATATGTGAGCAATTTCATACATACGACATTTATACAGTTCACATATGCAACATCCAATCCAAACATATAAATATACATAATTTAGTTACACGAACTTACCTTGGCAAGTGTTCGTTGATTTGTTGTCTACTAATCCGACACTTTCTCTTTTCTTTGACCTAATTCTGTATTTTTTCTTTTAGGATCCAATGGAGCCAACTAAGCTTGCTAACTTCAAGCTCTCCAAACTAGGGTTTCCATGGCTTTTTATTTGGGAAAGATGATGATATTTTCTTATTTAATTAAAATATCATCTTTTATTATTTTATCTTTTCAATTTAGTCCTTTTTTTAATTTAATTTCCATTGATGAATCATCATACTTATCTACTCATTCATCTTAATAGTCTATTTGCCACATAAGGACCTCCAATTTTGAATTCCATAACTATTTGATACTTATAACTATTAGAACTCAACTTTTGTATTTTATGCAATTTGGTCCTTTCTATCTAATTTGACATGTAACCTATAAAATTCATATGTTATTTCAATCATAATGCAGACCATGAAATAATATTAAAATTAATTCTTCTTTCGGGCTCAAATTTTTGGTCCCGAAACCACTATTCTGATTTCATTAAAAACGGGCTGTTACATCCTAATTTAGTCTCAAAACACTTATAAAGTGATTTTAAAGCCACAAGGGCTCGAATAAGGGACAATTTGCTTTTATAATATTGGATTATGCTATGTTCATTGAAATATTTCAAATTGAATGATTTAGGTTACTCATCGCACAAGTCAATATGCTTCCTTTTTTTGTGCCCTAACGGCTTCTTAGCCTATCATACTAGTAATCCCTATGTGCTGCCATGTTTATTTTCTTAGTGGACTTCAAATGTTGCCATGGCCCTAGTTGTGGTCTTACATAATAAGATCCCATGTTTATTATCCTTGCGGACTTTATATGTTGCCATAGCCCCAGATGTGGTCTTACATAATATGATCCCATGTTTATTGTCTCGGTGGGCTTCATATGTTGCCATAGCCCCAACTATGGTCTTATTGTTAAAGTATGCCCAAAGACCGATCATGAGATTATTGTAATTACATACTTGTTTTACCTTGTTATTAATATAATGCATTGCCATTATTATTTTAGTTTCTTTTTCTGTGTGTATAAAAAAACTAATTAATAATAAAATATTGAGAATAATATGATTATTATTAAAAGGTTCATAGTCAAGTATTATTGTGGGCTTGGATAATAATAATGCATTAAGACTAATGTGTAGTTGATTGATGACAAAGTATTGTCATTGACATAGGGATGCCAAAATCAATAAATGAGTATGTGTTAAATAACAAAATACTGGACTGACCCTCCATAAGTATGTTTCTTGGATTATTAATAGTCACAAACATTACTGATGGTGATAACTATGTATATGATCCTCAGACTTGAGATCGTCATTGTCCCAATATTGTGAGTTATATATTTTGATATAGTCAAATGTCTACCATAACAGGTTGTTCTATAGAGACTGATGTTAGATATACCACAATCCATGTAGTGGGATATGATTGATCAAGATAGGATTTATCCCTCCTACATAATGGGAGTAATATCTTAGGCTACTTGATGGAGTGAGACTAGAAATGCATGGCATGCTCAAAGAAATTGATATGAGATATCACATTTATTTGTTTATTGTAGTATATTTAGAATATCAAGAAATATGAGATTGAACTATATCTAGATATAAATGATAAAATGATATAATACATGAAAAGTTTATCACAAAAAGGTTATGTTGAATCACGACTTCTTGTAACTTGGGTTGCAATGATGCATTGTTAGATGCCACTCATTTCTTGTAATATTAGAAATGTTCTAGTATTACTACTAACGTAACAAGAACCTACAGGGACACACCCTTTGGTTAAAATGAACAGACCTCATGCAAATACGTTGGCGTATACTCTCCTACATACACCTTTGGCGAACTATATCGCCTAATGAATTGTATCGTTTGGTGAATAGTATTGCCTGACAGATAGTATTGCCTAGTGAATATGATTCACTAGGAAGTTGATATTCTTTTGGAAAGAATATAAAATTTTAATACCTTCCATGATTTTCTCTAAAAATAAAAGGGAATTATTTCATTTTATTAGAGGTGATTAATAAAAGGAAAAAGAATCCCTAATGATATGGTGTGGAAGTAAGAACATTCAAGAGGTCTAGCAACCAATTTTGAATTCTCTTTAAAAAGTAAAAAAGAGTTTTATTTTTCATGCTTAACTGTGTAGACTACGTAGATGTCGAGACAATTCTGTTGAGGTTTGGAATCGACACCCCAAAAGAAATTAGATCGCTAAAGGTATATTTTCAATATTATTTCAACTTGATTTGTACCTCGTACTTGGATCCTTGGTTGATGATTACCTAGATATTTTTTTCCATTGTCCCAAGAGTTGACGATCCAATAGTGGTATCAGAGCAACTTGTATAATACAGATTCATGATTAAATTTATTGGTTGATGCAATTGTATCATGTACATGTTTTCATCTGATTTTCTCGGTTTGTTTCATGTAATATGTTTTTAAATCGTTTATGTAATATGTTTAACTTATGTGATTATATGTTCATCCCAATCACTGATTAAATGTTAATCATCGATTTTGATGTCTACTGGATTTTATATATTATTTGTTAAGTGGTAACAGGTTAGTCTTGGGGCAATGGGGTTTTCGTTATTCGAAGTTAATAGTTAACTTGTTGATAACATTCAAAACTTAGGAACAAAAGTTGTTTCAATAAGAAGACTCATAGATCGAAAGTTTAAAAATATATATATATATTCTAATTTTAAAAATATTTTGTTGCATTAATTGTTGGGAAAATTTTTTAATTCACATTAATAATTGATTGAATAAATAGATATCATATATTGTTTGCTATGGTTAATATTCACGGTGTTTGAAAAGCATGGTTATAGCCCGATAACTCATTTAATTTACAATTTACAAAGGCTGTAATTTTGTAAATACGACCTGTCTATCGTGCTTTTCTATTTTTCTCTTGTATTTCTTTTCTCATCCTAATCCCTCATATGTAAAATGAGTTTCTATAATTGTAAATTGTATGAGCTGTTACAGACTAGAGGAGATGAAGGTTGGGCTACTTTAAGTGAGAAAAAAAGCTTGTGAAGTGACTTACATCGTTAGGATTCCTTTCGGTTCTCCCATTGGCTATGGAGGGACCACCTTAGTTTTATGGGTTATAAGTATTGCATTTATTTACTACTTTATATTATTCATGTCAGTGATACAATGGATGATATGTTGTAGTATATTGATACAATTAACTTTAATAAATAAATAAAATTGATTAAAGTTGAACATTTAATAGTGAGATAAATTTGACTTAAAACCCTCAATAAAATGTTAAGCTAAGATTGCCTTCCAATATTTACCCAAGTACTTGTATCTATCTTGGTCAAATGTGAAGAATAAACAAGTGATATTCGTTTTGTTGGTTATAATATTAGTTAATAACTTAACTAGGTTACTCTAGTAGGATTAGAAACCTAGAGGCAAGAGATTTGGGTGATCATGAGATGATTGGAACAAGAGCTGTTCACCAAATAATGAGTTACATAGGATGTAATTAGCAAGTACTGCTTACCTAAATAAACCATAATATTGAGAGTAAAGCCCAAGATGACTTAAGACGAGGTGAAATATGGATCATTACCCACTAGAAAAACTTTAGAGAAACAATTTTTCTAAATTAATATCTGAGGCTTATTAATTTTGAATAAAATAGTGGGAGCATCATTTAATAAAGTCCTTTTAATGTTTCTAATATAAACTTGGTAAATTTACTCATACTCAGGTTTTATTATTGTAGATTTATTATGGCAAACAACACAAACTTTTTAACATTGCAATTTGTCCTTGAGAAGGACAAGTTGAATGGCTTGAACTTCATTGACTGGTTCTGTAACTTGAGGATTGTCCTCAATAAGAACGAAAATTATATGACACTGAAGAACCTGTTCTTAATGAACCAACAGATAATGCCTTAAGAGTTGACAAAGATGCTTATAAGAAGCATCTTGATGACATTTTAGACATAGGATATCTAATTCTTGCCATCATGACTCTTGAGCTTCAAAAGCAACATGAGGATATGGTTGCTTATGATATGATCCATCACCTCAAAGAATTATATGAGGGTCAAGCATGTCAAGAGAGGTACAAGGCCTCTAAAGCTCTGTTTTGATGCAAAATGGTGGAAGGAATTCCTGTGGGAACTCACATTCTCAAGATGTTAGGCTATATTGAAAGCCTTGAAAAACTTGGATTCCCTCTAGGTGTGGAATTGGCCACCGATGTCATCTTTCAATCATTGCTGGATAGTTTTAGCCAAACTGTCCTTAAATTTAACATGAATAAAATTAATAAGACTTTGCAACAGTTACTTAACATGTTGATAACTACTAAAAGTAACATGAAAAGGGCTAGACTTAAGCCCATATTTGTAACACCCCGTACTCGAGACCGTTGCCGGAGTCGGACACGAGGGGTTTGCAGACTTAAATCACTCGCTTTCACAGTCCATTTTAAAAATTTTCAGGCAGTTGGCTAACTGCATCACTGTCACTTTAAAAATCATATCTTGAGTTCCAAAAATCAAAAATCAGTTTCGTAATTTTTCCCTGAAACTAGACTCATATTTCCATCTACAGAATTTTTTCTAGATTTTTTTTTTAGGCAAATTAGTACAGTTTATTAGTTAAAGTCTCCCCTGTTACAGGGTGCAACTACACTGACCTTCATGCATTACGATTTGGATATCTCCCTGTACAGGGTTCAATATTGATGCCGTTTATTTCTATAGAAACTAGACTCAAAAAGGAATCTATACATATATGGAATGACCTCTAAATGTCTTTGGTTAAATTATAATGAATTTCCAAAGTCAGATCAGGGGATCCAGAAACCGTTCTGGCCCTGTCTCACGAAAACTTTAACATCTCATAATATACTGTTCATATGAGCGTTTCGTTACTTTCCTATGAAAATAGATTCATCAAGGTTCGATTACATAATTTATTAGCTATTTAATTCCATTTCTACTATTTTTAGAGATTTTTCACATCCGCATCACTGCTGCTGCCAGCATCTATTTTTAAGGTAAACTTTACCTATTTCAAGATCCTCCATGGATCAACTAGAGTTTGTCATACATATACCAAAAGTGATCATGATTAACCATTCCCATGACTAACCGTTACCAACATTTCCATACCTCTCGACGGACAACATACAAAACGATTATAATGCTATGATCAAAGTATACTTAAGCCATTTTCGCATGGCTATCCAAATTTACACAAAACCGAAAGGTACATGACCTACAACAAAAGGGTAGTCCTATACATGCCATTTCAAAGTTCAACCAAAAATATACCAAAAGGAGCTTTGATAGTGTGGGCGACTTCGACTTCAAAAATCCCGAGTCCGATGGTGACGAACCAAAATCTATAAAACAGAGAATCAAAGAAACGGAGTAAGCATTTAATGCTTAGTAAGTTTGAGCCATGAAATTAGACACAACCAAAATATAGCATTCATATGGCTAAACGGATAATCTCATATGCACAAATTCTCAATATCATACTTACTTCACATTACCGACCCTTATATTCATACACAAAAGATCAACTTAGCCAAGGCCTGAAGCTCATTAATTTACTGAGCAAATATTATTTAAACGGAATCACTACCCCAATGCATATCTGAAACGTACCTCATCGTTGGGTTTTACGAAGTATCAATCTAACTTATTACAGCAAGATCAATCATTCTCAAACCAAGTACCTTCGGGGTTTAGCCGGATATAGCCACTAGCTCAAATGCCTTCGGGACTTAGCCCGGTTATGGTAACTTGCACAAATGCCTTCGGGACTTAGCCCGGTTATGGTAACTTGCACAAATGCCTTCGGGACTTAGCCCGGTATAATAACTCGCACAAATGCCTTCGGGACTTAGCCCGGATATAATAGCTCGCACAAACGCCTTCGGGACTTAGCCCGGATATAGTAGCTCGCACGAATGCCTTCAGGACTTAGCCCGGAATTAGCCACTAGCTCAAATGCTCTTGGGACTTAGCTCGGTTATCATTCGAACATTCATGCACATATCAATAAATCATGACACATCTAATTTCATTTTCATAATTAGAATTCAAACACAAGTCACGTATTAAGCATTCCCATTTCGGCTCACTAGCCACATACAAACAGCATGGTTTATGTGACAGCCCAAAATTGACCCTAGTCGGAAAGTGGTTTCGGGACCACGAAACCGAGTCTTATAAATAATTAATTGTTATATTCTATGTTTATGATGTTAATAAATGCATGTATGAAAGTTTCATGCATTAATTTGATCATTTCTATGTGAATTTATTAAAATGGACTTATATGAAACATTGTAGAAATGTGATAGGTTAATCTATGAGGACCTATTAAAGCATGTAGTGAAAATAGTGGTTTTGCATGTCAAATACTCCTTTTCTTATGCATAGTGGCCGCCATGATGGAGCATATATTACAATATGTGGTAAATTTCCATGAAGTGGTCATTATTTTATGTAAAAGAAAGGAAATAATAAAAGAAATAGAAAAGAAAAAAAAGGCTTCATTCCTTTGTTTCTTCTTGACCGAAAATGAAGAGTGGATGAAGGGGGAGTATTCGGCCATCCTAGGGTGATAATGAGGTAAGTAGTCTAGACTAGTTCTTGAAATTTTAGTTGATCTTGGGTGAGATATCAAGCTATTTTTGTAGCCCATGTGGAAATTTTGATATTGGAATGAGTAAGGTTTTCGCTATGGTGATTGATAAGGGTGATAGTTGTTGTTTCATACTAAATCTAGATGAACAAGGGTAGTTGCTTACATCTTAATAATTATGAGTTCCTTTCTTGAATCTACCTTAAACCCATGAAGCATTCGGCCATGGTTGATAGTGAAGGGGTTGATTTATTTTCTTTATGTTAAATGAATAAGTGTCGATGGGTGAAGCTTGAATTAGTTAAATGTTCAAATAGGTTGTTTGGATGCTAATGCCGATATGAGGATGTTGAACTTGATTAAACAATATTCGCTAGCATGATAAGTATGAAATGTTAAGTAGATGATAAAATTGAAGGGTGAAGTGGCTAATAGGGACTTTTAATGAAATTATGCCAAGGCCGAATGTATCATGAAATAAATAAAAATGCTAAATTGTGCTTGTATGTGTATTCGCCAAGGAAGTGTGATATGAAGCTTTGATAGGCTTGAAAGATGAATGACCGAATGAGCTATAGGTCATGTATGGGTTAATTTTATGCATATGTGTGTGTGGCATTAGTAGTTAATGGCATTCGGCATTGTTTAACTAAAATTAGAAATGAATCTTAAAAGTTAAATAGGTTGCCCTAGTGGCGAATGTGTTAAAAGCTAATGTATGGACAAATGATCTGAATGAATTGGTTTCGAAATGTGTATGGTTGCCGTATGTATGTGTTAGATTGAGAAGTAAATTTGTTTGATTTAGCTCAAGAGCAAAGGGAACTAGATTGGATAAAGGAAAGGAGAAAGCAAACGAGTAGCCGATTTGGAACCGTTCTACCCCAAACAAGGTAAGTCATTAAGCACGTATTTGATATTGCTTAAATGATTGTAAAATTTATGCAATTGTGTTTAATGGGATGATATATATATATATATATAAATGAAAATGTATGTGTATGGAGTGATGACATTTGTTGAATGTAAAAGAAATAGTGAAATGTGTAGAAAGTTTGCTTTCGGCACTAAGTGTCTTGAACAATACGTGTGTATGCGGTGATTTAGATCGGCACTAAGTGTGCGTGTTGGAAATATATGGCACTAAGTGTGCGTGCTGGAAATATAAGGCACTAAGTCGCATGCTGGAAAAATATGACACTATGTGTGCAAGCTGGAAAAATCTGACCTTTGGGTGTGCGAGCTCGGAGGGTATGGCAATTGTGTGTGCGGGCTTAAATTACGTGGCACTAAGTGTGCGAAATCGAGTAGAAAGCACTGTGTGTGCGTACTCTATATATATGGAGGTGTGTCTCCATTGAATTGAGTATGGACAGCGGATAGGGTAAGTACCTCGAGCTCATGACGAATAGAGAATACGTTCATGCTTGGGGTTGAATTTGATAAGCCTTAAATCTATGTGATGATTGAAATTGTATGGTTGTGCTGGAAAATGAGTTAATGTGTAAAAATGCTTGATTATCTTGTTGTGTAAAATATGAAATGTGGATGTATGATTTGGTGCGAGATTGGACCGAAAGGTCCGAGGTATTATGGTATAGATTCGATATGGATGAGTACCTAGCCTCGTTTGTTGTACATGTTGTAGTAACTTTATCGGTGGATTGATGAATGCTTATGACTTCTTGAGCTGTAAACTCACTCGGTGTTTTCTTGTCACCCATTTTAGGTCTCTCGGACTCGTATTGTTTGCGTGATCGGGACCGTCGCTGAAGTCATCACAACGGCTGAAATCTTGTGGTATTGTTTTTGTTGTTGAAGAACATTTGGCATGTATAGGCTATTATATTTTGTCGAATTGTGGGTTGTAAACTTTAAGCCATGTGAAAATGGCCTATGTGGTCGTCGAGTGGGATGCTAGAACCTATAGCCACGAGTCTTAGAAACTCTAATTTTGATAAGGTGGCCATAATTTGTGTCATGTATGATGGATGATTAAGGCCAAGGAAAATTCATGAAATTGGCATAGTCTCTGCAGTAACTGTTGCGGACAGCAGCAGTGAGATGAGATTGAAAAATCACTAAAAATAGTAGAAGTAGAATTAAATAGTGAGTAAATTATGGAACTGAACCTTGATGAATCTATTTTTATATGGACGAAACGAAACGACCATATGAGCAGTATACTGAGAAATATTAAAGTTTCGTGAGACAGGGCCAGAACGGTTTCTGGGTCCCCTGTCGCGACTTTGAAAATTTACCATAAATTATCCAGAAAGAATTAGGAGTCATGCCTTATATTTACAGATTCCATTTTGAGTCTAGTTTCATTAGAAACAAACGGCACCAGTATTAAATCCCTGTACAGAGAGATATCCAAGTTGTAACGCGCAAAGGTCAGAGCAGTCGATCCCTGTAACATGGGTGACTTTAACTAATAAACTGTACCAATTGGCCAAACAAAAAATTCTAAAAATAAATCCATGGATGGATATATGAGTCTAAATTCAGGGAAAATTTACGAAACCAGTTTCCGAGTTTTGAAACTCGAGATATGATTTTTAAGGCGACGGTGACGCAGTTTTCCAGCCTGACTAGTAATGTCAAATTGGTTGGTATCTTGAGAGGATTTGGCGTTAACCCTCGTGTCCGACACGGCGTCGGTCACGAGTTAGGTGTTACAATTTTATTGGTATCGAGCTATGGTTTAGTCGGTTCTAGGACTACCATAGGCGTGTGAGTCTAGCTATACATGCCAAATTGTTAGTGCTTAATAATGTGATGACTTCTAACGGTTGAAATTTTTGTTTTGATTAGCGATGGAACCGGGATAGAGACCCTTGGCGGATGACGTTGAAAGTGTAGCGGCTGCTCTGCGTAAGGGACACCGCTGTTGAGCCTCGGTCATCCGCGAATAATCAAAATGAAGGCGAAACAAGCCTTCTTCACCATGATGAATGAGTGGGTCGCGAATATGCCCGAACCAATCCGGTGTCTAACCATTCCGAATTTAAATAATCCACCCCAAGAGCCCGTGATGCCATCGATTCTTGATCCCGTGAGGTCGAGTAAACCACCGTGGACTTGATTAGGAAGCGTGGGGCGAGGAGTTTAAGGCCATAGTTACCGATTTGCCGAAAGGCCGAGTTCGCTTGATAACACCATTAGAGTGTTTGATGAACTGCATGCACACCGATGAATGTCTTAAGTGTGCGATATCTTTGTTGTGAGACTCACCTACTATTGGTGGAGGACCTTGATTTCCATATTCCCAAAGGAACAAGTTACTTGGGATTTCTTTCAAACGGAATTTCGGAAGAAATATATTAGTCAACGGTTCATCGATCGAGCGTAAGGAGTTCTGGAACTCAAGCAAGGCCATATGATCAGATGTCGAATACGAACATGAGTTCGTAAGACTTAGTCGGTATGCTCGGGAGTGTGTGGCTGATGAGGTTGCTATGTGCAAAAGATTTGAAGAAGGATTGAATGAAGAGTTAAAGTTACTAGTGGGAATTTTGGAGATAAAGGAGTTCGTGACACTAGTCGAACGAGCACATAAGCCGGAAGAACTTGGGAAGGAGAAGAAAAGGCTGAACTTGAAGTAAGAGATTACCGTAAAAGATCAACGAGTAAAGCTCCGTTCTCGATGTAAAGAGGTTCGGGAGGACACTAGTAAGTCGAGGCGATCGGGAATTTCCATTAGAGCCCGACCATTGACGGACTCCGAGCTACATCGATAGCTAGTGTGGGCAATAATCGTCAAGAGAGACCCGAATGTCCCCAATGTGGAAGACGACACCTAGGTGAATGTTGGGGTAAGTCATTAACCAAGACTCATTACGGATGTGGTTCAAGGACCACTTCATTAGGGATTGCACGAGCTAGATGAGAAGAATAAGATGCAAGGTGCGAGATCTAGTGGGCGACGACTAGAGGTAGACCCCGAGGGTTTCGGGGAGGTAGGGGTGGTAATCGGAGGAGCCACCGATCACGGTGTTCGATCCGAGACCCGAGCTCTGCTAGAGCATATGCCATCCAGCGCACGAGAGAGGCATCCTCCCCGACGTTATCACCGGTACTTTTACTCTCTTTGATACTAGTGTGATTGCATTGATTGACCCCGCTCTACTCATTCATATGTATGTGAAACTTTAGCATCCAAGAAGACTCTACTGTTGAGTCTCTTGAGTTCGTAATTCAGTGTCAAACCCTTTGGGTCAATACGTACTTTCGTTGATAAAGTGTGCAAGAGATGCCCCTAATAATTCGAGAATCTGTTTTTCCTACCGATCGATGCTTCTACCATTTGATGAATTCGATGTTATTCTTGGTATGGATTGGCTGACCGTACATGATGCAGTGGTGGACTGCAAAAGGAAAACCATTGTTTTGAGGAGTGCAAATAATGAGGTAGTCCGAGTCGAGTCTACTGATTTAAAAGGAGTGCCAGCGATAATATCTTCTATGACCGCTCGGAGATATGTGAAAAAGGGGTGTGAAACATACCTTGTGTATGTGTTGGAAAGTAAAGAGACGGAAAAGAAACTCGAATCGGTATCAGTGGTTTGTGAGTATTCAGATGTTTTTCCGGAGGAGTTACCGGGATTGCCACCGGTTCGAGAAGTGGAATTCGGCATCGAAGTTGTACCGGGCACTACGCCGATCTCAATAGCTCCGTATCGTATGGCATTAACGGAGTTAAAGGAATTGAAGGTTCAATTGCAAGAATTGACGGATAGAGGTTTCGCTCGACGAGTTTTTCTCCATGGGGCGCACCGGTATTGTTTGTGAAAAGAAGGACGGAAGCATGAGGTTGTGCATCGACTACCGTCAACTCAATAAAGCGACGATAAAGAATAAATATCCGTTGCCACGAATTGACGATTTGTTTGATCAATTAAAGGGAGCCTCGGTGTTTTCAAAGATAGATTTGAGGTCGGGATACTATCGGTTGAGGTCCGAGAATCGGACATACCAAAACCGCTTTTAGAACAAGGTACGGTCACTACTGAATTCTTGGTGATGCCGTTTGGGCTCACTAATGCCCTACGGTGTTTATGGATTTAATGAATAGAATTTTCAGGCCATACTTGGATCGGTTCGTAATTGTATTTATCGATGACATTTTGGTCTATTCGAGAGATGAAACCGAACATCTTGAACACCTAAGGCTAGTGTTGCAAATCTTACGAGATAAGCGATTATACGCAAAGTTCAAGAAAATGTGAATTTTGGTTGAAAGAGGTTAGCTTTTTGGGGCACGTGGTGTCCGCATCGGTGTCGGTGGACCCGAACAAAATTTCGACCATAGTCAATTGGAAACCTCAAGGAATGTTATCGAAGTTAGGAGCTTTTGGG
Source organism: Gossypium arboreum (assembly GCF_025698485.1). Classification (NCBI taxonomy): domain Eukaryota; kingdom Viridiplantae; phylum Streptophyta; class Magnoliopsida; order Malvales; family Malvaceae; genus Gossypium; species Gossypium arboreum. The sequence goes on along the minus strand of NC_069070.1, from coordinate 96,805,659 downwards.
GCTTGCGGTTACTACCGACGGTTTGTAAAAGGATTCTCGATGATAGCCACACCCATGACAAAACCGCTTGAAAAGATGTCAAATTTGAATGGACGGAAAAGTGTCGAAAAAGTTTCGACCAATTGAAAACCCATTTGACGAAAGCTCCAGTTCTAGTACAAACCGAATCGGCAAAGAGTTTGTCATCTATAGTGATGCCTCCCTACTTGGGTTAGGTTGCGTATTGATGCAAGAAGGTCGAGTTGTGGCCTATCGTCGAGACAATTAAAGCCACATGAGAAAAATTATCCAACCCATGATCTCGAATTGGTCGCCATCGTGTTCGCCTTGAAGATATGGCGACATTACTTATTTGGTGAGAAGTGCCATGTGTATTCGGATCACAAAAGTCTCAAATATTTGATGACTCGGAGAGACTTAAATCTGCGACAAAGACGATGGCTCGAGTTGTTAAAAGATTATGAACTCGTCATTGATTATCACCCGAAAGGCTAATGTGGTTGCGGATGCCTTAAGTGAAATCACCGCTTGTTTTATTCTGACGATGAATGTACACTTGTCTATTCTACCCGACAATGTGTTAGTAGCGAATTAAAGGCCAAACCATTGTTGGCTCATCAAATTCGGAAGCTCGAGAAAGTTGATGAGGAGTTGCTTGCAAAGCGGGCCGAGTGTGTTCGAACAAGGAATCGAGTTTCAAATTGATGATGACGATTGTTTGAGGTTCGAAGTCGTCTGTGTTCCAAAGAATTGAACTTATTTCGATAATTCTAAATGAAGCCCATTGTAGTCGAATGTCAATCCACCCGGTAGTACTAAAATGTACAATGACCAAACGCCAATTTTGGTGGCCGGTATGAAACGAGACATTTCGAATTTGTTTCAAGGTGTCGATATGTCAACAAGTGAAAGCGGAACATCAAGTGCCATCGGGATTACTTCACCGATCATGATACCGAATGGAAATGAGATCGAGTAACAATGGACTTTGTGTGCAGGTTACCATTGACTCGTAATAAAAAGACTCGGTTTGGGTCATTGTTGATAGATGACCAAGTCCGCTCATTTTATCCTGTCATACGGATTTTTCGCTCGATAAGTTGGTAGAATTATCGTCTCCCAAATTGTTCGATTGCATGGGGTACCTATTTCTACCGTGTCGGATAGAGACCCAAGATTTACGTCATGGTTTTGGAAGAAATTGCAAGAGGCTTTGGGTACCAAACGCATTTTAGCACCTTTTCACCCCAAACGATGGTCAATCCAAGCGGATAATTCAAATACTCGAGGATATGTTGAGATGTTGCATCCTTGAGTTTAGTGGTGCATGGGAACGGTATTTACCTTTGGTTGAATTCGCTTACAACAATAGCTTTCAATCAAGTATCAAGATGGCGCCTTACGAGGCTTTATACGATCGTAAATGCCGTACCCATTATTCGGATGAACTTAGTGAAGGAAAAATCTTGAGGTTGATTTGGTTAAGGATCTTTGAGCAAAAGTTCGAGTAATTCGTGAAAGTTTGAAAGTCGCCGGATCGCCAAAAGTCGTATCTGGTTTGAAAAGAAAAGATATTGAATATCGGGTTGGAGACAAGGTATTTCTCAAAGTCTCACCACGGAAGAAAGTGCTTAGATTTGGCCGTAAAGGCAAATTGAGCCCGAGGTTCATCGGGCCATATGAGATATCCGAGCGAGTCGGTCCATCGCGTGTCGTTTGATTTTGCCCCGAGCTCGAAAAGATTCACAATGTTTTTCATGTCTCGATGCTTGACGATATAGGTCGATCCATCGCACGTAATTGCTCCATCCGAGATTGAGATTCACCTAATTTGAGCTATGAAGAGGAACCGTTCGCATTATGATGCGTGAAGTAAAAGAGTTGCGCAATAAGAAAATCCCGTTAGTGAAGGTGTTGTGGCATAAACACGAATTGAAGAAGCCACTTGGGAACTTGAGGACTCTATGAAAGAGCGATACCCGCCTATTTACTGGTAAGATTTTGAGGGACGAAAATTTCTTAAGTGGGGAGAGTTGTGACACCCAAAATTGACCCTAGTCGGAAAGTGGTTTCGGGACCACGAAACCGAGTCTTATAAATAATTAATTGTTATATTCTATGTTTATGATGTTAATAAATGCATGTATGAAAGTTTCATGCATTAATTTGATCATTTCTATGTGAATTTATTAAAATGGACTTATATGAAACATTGTAGAAATGTGATAGGTTAATCTATGAGGACCTATTAAAGCATGTAGTGAAAATAGTGGTTTTGCATGTCAAATACTCCTTTTCTTATGCATAGTGGCGGCCATGATGGAGCATATATTACAATATGTGGTAAATTTCCATGAAGTGGTCATTATTTTATGTAAAAGAAAGGAAATAATAAAAGAAATAGAAAAGAAAAAAAACTTCATTCCTTTGTTTCTTCTTGACCGAAAATGAAGAGTGGATGAAGGGGGAGTATTCGGCCATCCTAGGGTGATAATGAGGTAAGTAGTCTAGACTAGTTCTTGAAATTTTAGTTGATCTTGGGTGAGATATCAAGCTATTTTTGTAGCCCATGTGGAAATTTTGATATTGGAATGAGTAAGGTTTTCGCTATGGTGATTGATAAGGGTGATAGTTGTTGTTTCATACTAAATCTAGATGAACAAGGGTAGTTGCTTACATCTTAATAATTATGAGTTCCTTTCTTGAATCTACCTTAAACCCATGAAGCATTCGGCCATGGTTGATAGTGAAGGGGGTTGATTTATTTTCTTTATGTTAAATGAATAAGTGTCGATGGGTGAAGCTTGAATTAGTTAAATGTTCAAATAGGTTGTTTGGATGCTAATGCCGTATATGAGGATGTTGAACTTGATTAAACAATATTCGCTAGCATGATAAGTATGAAATGTTAAGTAGATGATAAAATTGAAGGGTGAAGTGGCTAATAGGGACTTTTAATGAAATTATGCCAAGGTAGAATGTATCATGAAATAAATAAAAATGCTAAATTGTGCTTGTATGTGTATTCGCCAAGGAAGTGTGATATGAAGCTTTGATAGGCTTGAAAGATGAATGACCGAATGAGCTATAGGTCATGTATGGGTTAATTTTATGCATATGTGTGTGTGGCATTAGTAGTTAATGGCATTGGCATTGTTTAACTAAAATTAGAAATGAATCTTAAAAGTTAAATAGGTTGCCCTAGTGGCGAATGTGTTAAAAGCTAATGTATGGACAAATGATACTGAATGAATTGGTTTCAAATGTGTATGGTTGCCGTATGTATGTGTTAGATTGAGAAGTAAATTTGTTTGATTTAGCTCAAGAGCAAAGGGAACTAGATTGGATAAAGGAAAGGAGAAAGCAAACGAGTAGCCGATTTGGAACCGTTCTACCCCAAACAAGGTAAGTCATTAAGCACGTATTTGATATTGCTTAAATGATTGTAAAATTTATGCAATTGTGTTTAATGGGATGATATATATATATATATAAAATGAAAATGTATGTGTATGGAGTGATGACATTTGTTGAATGTAAAAGAAATAGTGAAATGTGTAGAAAGTTTGCTTTCGGCACTAAGTGTCTTGAACAATACGTGTGTACGGTGATGAGATCGGCACTAAGTGTGCGTCTTTGGAAATATATGGCACTAAGTGTGCGTGCTGGAAATATAAGGCACTAAGTGTGCATGCTGGAAAAATATGACACTATGTGTGCAAGTTGGAAAAATCTGACCTTTGGGTGTGCGAGCTCGGAGGGTATGGCACTTGTGTGTGCGGGCTTAAATTACGTGGCACTAAGTGTGCGAAATCGAGTAGAAAGCAACGTGTGTGCGTACTCTATATATATGGAGGTGTGTCTCCATTGAATTGAGTATGGACAGCGGATAGGGTAAGTACCTCGAGCTCATGACAAATAGAGAATACGTTCATGCTTGGGGTTGAATTTGATAAGCCTTAAATCTATGTGATGATTGAAATTGTATGGTTGTCTTTGGAAAATGAGTTAATGTGTAAAATGCTTGATTATCTTGTTGTGTAAAATATGAAATGTGGATGTATGATTTGGTGCGAGATTGGACCGAAAGGTCCGAGGTATTATGGTATAGATTCGATATGGATGAGTACCTAGCCTCGTTTGTTGTACATGTTGTAGTAACTTTATCGGTGGATTGATGAATGCTTATGACTTCTCGAGCTGTAAACTCACTCGGTGTTTTCTTGTCACCCATTTTAGGTCTCTCGGACTCGTATTGTTTGCGTGATCGGGACCGTCATTGAAGTCATCTGTGGCTGAAATCTTGTGGTATTGTTTTTGTTGTTGAAGAACATTTGGCATGTATAGGCTATTATATTTTGTCGAATTGTGGGTTGTAAACTTTAAGCCATGTGAAAATGGCCTATGTGGTCGTCGAGTGGGATGCTAGAACCTATAGCCACGAGTCTTAGAAACTCTAATTTTGATAAGGTGGCCATAATTTGTGTCATGTATGATGGATGATTAAGGCCAAGGAAAATTCATGAAATTGGCATAGTCTCTGCAGTAACTGTTGCGGACAGCAGCAGTGAGATGAGATTGAAAAATCACTAAAAATAGTAGAAGTAGAATTAAATAGTGAGTAAATTATGGAACTGAACCTTGATGAATCTATTTTTATATGGACGAAACAAAACGACCATATGAGCAGTATACTGAGAAATATTAAAGTTCTCGTGAGACAGGGCCAGAACGGTTTCTGGGTCCCCTGTCGTGACTTTGAAAATTTACCATAAATTATCCAGAAAGAATTAGGAGTCATTCCTTATATGTACAGATTTCATTTTGAGTCTAGTTTCATTAGAAACAAACGGAACCAGTATTAAAGCCCTGTACAGAGAGATATCCAAGTTGTAACGCGCGAAGGTCAGAGCAGTCGATCCCTGTAACATGGGTGACTTTAACTAATAAAATGTACCAATTGGCCCAACCAAAAATTCTAAAAATAAATCCATGGATGGGTATATGAGTCTAAATTCAGGGAAAATTTACGAAACCAGTTTCCGAGTTTTGAAACTCGAGATATGATTTTTAAGGCGACAGTGACGCAGTTTTCCAGCCTGACTGGTAATGTCAAATTGGTTGGTATCTTGAGAGGATTTGGCCGTTAACCCCTCGTGTCCGACACCGGCGTCGGTCACGAGTTAGGGGTGTTACAGTTTAGTTTGCTTTATAACACGATCTCTATGCACATACGGCTACCCGTCATACGTATAGACTAATTAACTCAACATATAATTCAAGTAAAAATCATCATATCACTGTATATTTGTTATGCTCATACATTATGACTTAATCAAATCATAAACTAAGTCTCATTGCTCGAAAACTTACCTCGGATGTTGTCGAACGATTTCGATGGCTATTCGACCACTTTTTCCTTCCCTTTATCGGATTTAGTTCCCCTTTGCTCTTGAGCTTAATTTAACAAATAAATTGATTTAATCATTTGAGCATCAAAAGAGGAACTCAAGGTACTTAGCCCATATATATACATTAGACACTAAAGTCACATACATATGAAACCATGAATCAACTCAACACATTAGCCAATATTCACCTTAGTCGAATTTTCTAAGTCAAGATAAAGCCCTCAATATGTTTACCTATGGCGAACATACACATCAACCTCGTACTCATTCATGTGGTCGATTATATTCGGTCATGCATACACACATAAAATCAATTTGGATACTCTATCAATCCAATATACATTCGGCAATAGTCCATAATTCTCTCTCTACCACTCATTTCACACTTAACAAAGCTTCCATTCGAACTCATTAGTGAGTATCAATTAACCTAAGCTATCTTTAAACCTTTATTATCACTTCATGCCAAACCAAAGACCACATTCGGCACTTTCATCCACCATTCTACCAAGCATGCAATATTCAACCACAACCAACTCACATTCGCCCTAGTTCATAACAAGGTAGCGAATTCTTTTATGGTTCAAACACTCATCCATCATCATCATTCACCTAACTTTAACATGAAACAACAAAACTCACCATTATTAACTACCATAGTCAAAAACCTTACTCAATCTAAAATCAAAATTTCGTCATGGTTTACAAAAATCACTTGATATCTCACTCAATATCAATTAAAATTTCAAGAGCTAGTACAAACTTCCTTACCTTAATAGTGACCTAAGATGACCGATTGCTTCACTCCCTTCTTCTTCCTTTCAATTCGGCCAAGAAGAACCAAAGAACACAACTTGTTTTTCTTTCTTCCTTAGAACATTCGCCAAGAGAAATGAGAAAAGATGGACACTTTTTTTGTTTTCTTTCTTACATTCACGGCAATGGGGAGGGGGAGAAACAATCTCACCATTCTTTTCCTTTTTCCATTTCTTTATTACCCATACTCATTATTTTATTGTTCCTAACATACATTACTACATAACATGGTTGTGACATGTTTCCACTCATAGCATGGCCGGCCATTAGCTCAAATATTGGGCAATTTGACATGCAAACCCACCATTTCTATAACATGCATTATTAGGCCACTTTACATTTGCCTAGCACATTTCTAAATTTTCTCACGTAAGTCCTATGTACTCCATTCACATGCAATTAACTAAATCGAAGCTTAAAAATTTTCGCACATTCATATTCACATAGTTTAGACAATAAATATCACATTCAAATAATTTGGTGACTCAGTTTAGCGATCCTGAAACCGCTTTCCGACTAGGGTCACTTTAGGGCTGTCACAACTCTCCCCCACTTAAGACATTTTCGTCCCCGAAAATCTTACCGGTAAACAGTTTGGGTATCGTTCTTTCATAGAGTTCTCGGTTTCCCAAGTAGCTTCTTCGATTCCGTGTTTGAGCCATAACACTTTTACCAACGGAACCCTTTTGTTTCGCAACTCTTTCACTTCACGAGCTAGGATACGAATCGGTTCCTCTTCATAACTCAAGTCGATTGAATTTCAACTTCTAATGGATTAATCACGTGTGACGGATCGATCTATAACGTCAAGCATCGAAACATGAAAGACGTCGTGAATCTTTTCAAGTTCGGGGCAAAATCAAGCGATCACGCGAATGGACCAACTCGTTCGGATATCTCATATGGCCCGATGAACCTCGGACTCGGTTGCCCTTACGGCCAAATCGAGTATCTTTTCAAGGTGAGACCTTAAGAAACACTTTGTCTCCCACGATACTCAATATCTCTTCGTTTTAAATCGCATATGACTTCGAAGATCGATCTCGCCTTGGACTTTCACGAATTATTCTTACTTTACATTCAAAGATCTTTAATCCAATCCACTCGAAAATTTTACTCTCACTGAGCTCGGTCCAAAACAATGGTGTACGGCATTTACGCCCATACAAGGCCTCGTAAGGTGCCATCTTAATACTTGATTGAAAACTATTGTTGTAAGCGAATTCAATCAAAGGTAAATACCGCTCCCACGAACCATTGAACTCGAGGATGCAACATCTCAACATATCCTCAAGTATCTGAATTATCCGCTCGGATTGACCATCGGTTTGGGGGTGAAAAGTGGTGCTAAAATGCAACTTGGTGCCCAAAGCTTCTTGCAATTTCTTCCAAAATCGTGAGGTAAATCTCGGATCTCTATCCGACACAATAGAAATCGGTACCCCGTGTAATCTCACAATTTGGAAACATACAATTCAGCTAGTTTATCCAATGAAAAATTCGTATGTACGGGGATAAAATGAGCCGACTTAGTCAGTCTATCGACAACAACCCAAATCGTATCCTTCTTACTTGCCGACACTGGCAACCCAGATACAAAATCCATCGTGACTCGATCCCATTTCCATTCAGGTATCATGATCGGTTGAAGTAAACCCGTAGGCACTTGATGTTCTGCCTTCACTTGCTGACATACTAAGCACTTCGAGACAAAATCAGAAATGTCTCGTTTCATACCATGCCACCAAAATTGACGTCTCAGATCGTTGTACATTTTCGTACTCTCCGGGTGAATCGACATTCGGCTACAATGAGCTTTGTTCAGAATCATCGAAATGAGTTCTGAATTTCTTGGAACACACAACCGTCTTCTGAACCTCAAACAATCATCATCATCAATTTGAAACTCTGATTCCATATTCGAAACACATTCAGCCCGTTTTGTAACCAATTCATCATCGACTTTCTGAGCTTCACGAATTTGATGAATCAACAATGGTTTGGCCTTTAATTCCGCCACTAACACATTGTTGGATAGAACAGACAAGTGTACATTCATCGCTCAGAAAAGCAAACAAAGATTTACAACTTAAGGCATCCGCAACCACATTAGCCTTTCCGGGTGATAGTCAATGACAAGTTCATAATCTTTCAACGACTCAAGCCAACGCCTTTGTCGCAGATTCAAGTCTCTTTGAGTCATCAAATATTTGAGACTTTGTGATCCGAATACACATGGCACTTCTCGCCAAATAAATAATGTCGCCATATTTTCAAAGCAAATCGATGGCGACTAGTTCGAGGTCATGGGTCGGATAATTTTTCTCATGTGGCTTTAATTGTCTCGACACATAGGCCACAACTCGACCTTCTTGCATCAATCGCAACCCAACCCAAGTAGGGATGCATCATTATAAATGACGAACTCCTTGCACGATTCGGCTGCACTAATCTTGGAGCTTCCGTTAAATGCGTTTTCAATTGTTCAAACTTTTACGACACTTTTCGTCCATTCAAACTTAACATCCTTCTGAAGTAGTTTCTTCATCGGTGTGGCTATCATCAAGAAACCTTTCACAAACCGTCGATAGTAACCGGCAAGTCCCAAAAAGCTTGAACCTCGTTAATATTTCTGAGGCTTCTAGTTAAGTATGGCTGAAATTTTGCTCGGATCAACTCGAATACCCGATCACGGTACCACATGGCCCAAGAAGCTAACCTCTCTTAACGAACTCACACTTCTTGAACTTAGCATATAACCGCTTATCCCGTAAAATTTGCAACACTAATCTCGGTGCTCGGCATGTTCGGTCTCATCTCTTGAATAGACCAAGATGTCATCAATAAACACAACCACGAACCGGTCCAAATCTTCAAGATCCGATTCATCAAATCCATAAATCTGCGGGGCATTAGTGAGCCCAAACGGCATCACTAAGAACTCGTAGTGGCGATATCTCGCTCAAAGCGGTTTTGGGTATATCTGAATCTCGAATTCATGGCCGTAATAACCCGATCTCAAATCTATCTTTGAAAACACCGAGGCTCCTTCATTTGATCAAACAAATCATCAATACACGGTAACGGATATTTATTCTTTATCGTCACTTTATTCAGCTGATTATAGTCAATGCACAACCTCATGGTTCCGTCCTTCTTTTTCACAAACAATACTGGTGCACCCCAAGGTGAGAAACTTGGTCGAGCGAAACCTCTATCCGTCAACTCTTGCAACTGAGCTTTCAACTCTTTTAACTCGGTTGGCGCCATACGATACGGAGCTATCAAAATTGGCATAGTCCTAGGTACAAGCTCAATACCAAACTCTACCTCCCGAACAGGTGGTAAACCCGACAACTCTTCAGGAAAAACATCCGGGTATTCACAAACCACCGGCACAGATTCGGGTTTCTTTTCTAACTCTTTGTCATCAAGTACATACACAAGGTATGCTTCGCACCCCTTTCTTACATATTTCTGGGCCAACATTGCTGATATTACAACTGGTAACCCCTTTAAGTCCGTAGACTCAACTCGGATTATCTCGTTATTTACACATCTCAAATCGATAGTCTTGCTTTTGCAATTCACAACCGCATCATGCATGGTCAACCAATCTAAACCGAGGATAACATCAAATTCATCAAACGGCAAAAGCATCAAGTCCGCCGGAAAACAGGAACCCCGAATTACTAGGGGGCATTTCTTACACACTTTGTCGACAAGCACGTAACGACCCAAGGGATTTGACACCCGAATTACGAACTCAGTAGACTCAATAGGTAAAGTCTTACTGGATGCTAAGGTTTCGCATATATAAGAATGAGTAGAACCGGGGTCAATCAAAGTAATCACATTAGTATCAAAGAGAGTAAAAGTACTGGGTAATAACATCCGGCGAGGAAGCATCCTCGCGTGCGCATATAGCATAAGCCCTAGCAGAACACGAGCCTCGGATCTGGTCGTAGCATCTCTAGATCCTCTCGACCACCACTAGCATTGCCCGTATTTCTAGATGGTCTACCTCGGCGGTGGTAGCACCGGTTTCCCACTCGATTTACATTCTGCTCGCACAATCTCGGGCAATCTTTGATAAAGTGGTCGGTGACCAAGCACTTGTAACAGGAGCGGTCATGGAATCTACAACTCCCGAATGCCATTTGCCACAATATTGGCACTCAGCTTACATCTCGACGATCATTTCCAACATCGGCGATCGAAGTGACTCGTGTGCTCACAGAGGGTCGATCACGATCTCGTCTAGAAAAGCCCGAAGTGTCCCTAGACCGGCCTAAGCCATCTCTAAATTTCTTCGATGACTGTGGGAAGGGCTTCCCCGAAGACCTCTTACGAAACTCCCTTGCTCCCTCCTCAGCTTTTCTTTTCTCCATACTGAGCTCCTCGGCCTTGCAAGCTCGCTCGACAAGTGCCACAAATTCTCGGATTTCCAAAATTCCTACATACAGCTTTATATCGTCATTCAGCCCATCCTCGAAATGTTTACACATCACGGCTTCTGAAGAAATGCATTCTCGCGCGTACCGGTTAAGCCTTACAAATTTTCGTTCATAGTCGGTAACCGACATGGAACCTTGTTTGAGTTCAAGAAATTCCTTCCGTTTTTGGTCAATGAATCTCTGACTGATATACTTCTTTCGAAACTCGGTTTGGAAGAACTCCCAAGTTACTTGCTCTCTGGGCGCGACAGAAGTCAACGTGTTCCACCAATAGTAAGCAGAATCACGTAGCAAGGAGATAGTACACTTTAAGCACTCATCGGGTGTGCAAGATAGCTCATCGATTACCTAGATAGTGTTGTCCAACCAAAATTCAGCTTGCTTGGCATCATCACTGTCCGTAGCCTTAAATTCGGTAGCCCCATGTTTTCGGATTCTGTCAACTGGGGGCTTATTTGACCTTATTTGGTCGATTCTGGGAGGTATTGTAGGTCTTGAGGTGGTATTTGTCGGGAATGGAGGTTGTGGAACAGTAGTATTAGTTCGAATGTATTGGTTGAACCAATCATTCATCACGCTATAGAAAGCTTGTCTAGCTTCATCATTCGGATTACTAGCATTAGGTTGAGAGTCCGCCGGCGCTGTCCCTTGTGCGGGAGCAGGAGCTACACTCTCAAGATCATCAGCTACCGCTCGGTCGGGATCGGGATCCATTACTATAAATAAACACATTTGCAAATGTCAGAAATCACCACACTATCAAATAATCACATAAAATGGCATGTATAGCTAAACCCAACGCATTACGGTAGTCCTAGAATCGACTAAACCGTAGCTCTGATACCAATTTAAATGTAACACCCCGTACCCGAGACCGTTGCCGGAGTCGGACACAAGGGGTTTGCAGACTTAAATCACTCGCTTTCATAGTCCATTTTAAAAATTTCCAGGCAGTTGGCTAACTGCATCACTGTCACTTTAAAAATCATATCTTGAGTTCCAAAACTCGAAAATCAGTTTCGTAATTTTTCCCTGAAACTATACTCATATTTCCATCTACATAATTTTTTCTATAATTTTTTTTTGGGCCAATTAGTACATTTTATTAGTTAAAGTCTCCCCTGTTACAGGGTGCGACTACACTGACCCTCATGCATTACGATTTGGATATCTCCCTGTACAGGGCTTCAATACTGATGCCGTTTGTTTCTATAGAAACTAGACTCAAAAAGGAATCTATATATATATGGCATGACTTCTAAATGTCTCTGGTTAATTTATAATGAATTTCCAAAGTCAGATAAGGGGATCCAGAAACCGTTCTGGCCCTGTCTCACAAAAACTTTAACATCTCATAATATACTGTTCATATGAGCGTTTCGTTACTTTCCTATGAAAATAGATTCATCAAGGTTCGATTACATAATTTATTTTCTATTTAATTCCATTCCTACTATTTTTAGAGATTTTTCACATCCGCATCACTGCTGCTGCCAGCATCTATTTTTAAGGTAAACTTTACCTATTTCATGATCCTCCATGGATCAACTAGAGTTTGTCATCATTATACCAAAAGTGATCATGAATAACCATTCCCATGACTAACCGTTACCAACATTTCCATACCTCTCGACGGACAACATACAAAACGATTATAATGCTATGGTCAAAGTATACTTAAGCCATTTTCGCATGGCTATCCAAATTTACACAAAACTGAAAGGTACATGACCTACAACAAAAGGGTAGTCCTATACATGCCATTTCAAAGTTCAACCAAAAATATACCAAAAGGAGCTTTGATAGTGTGGGCGACTTCGACTTCAAAAATCCCGAGTCCGATAGCTGACGAACCAAAATCTATAAAACAGAGAATCAAAGAAACGGAGTAAGCATTTAATGCTTAGTAAGTTTGAGCCATGAAATTAGACACAACCAAAATATAGCATTCATATGGCTAAACAGATAATCTCATATGCACAAATTCTCAATATCATACTTACTTCACATTACCGAACCCTTATATTCATACACAAAAGATCAACTTAGCCAAGGTGGAAGCTCATTAATTCTTGAGCGAATATTATTTAAACGGAATCACTACCCCAATGCATATACGAAACATACCTCATCGTTGGGTTTTATGAGCGTATCAATCTAACTTATTACAGCAAGATCACTCGTTCTCAAACCAAGTACCTTCGGGGTTTAGCCGGATATAGCCACTAGCTCAAATGCCTTCGGGACTTAGCCCGGTTATGGTAACTTGCACAAATGCCTTCGAGACTTAGCCCGGTATAATAACTCGCACAAATGCCTTCGGGACTTAGCCCGGATATAATAGCTCGCACAAACGCCTTTGGGACTTAGCCTGGATATAGTAGCTCGCACGAATGCCTTTGGGGCTTAGCCCGGAATTAGCCACTAGCTCAAATGCTCTCGGGACTTAGCCCGGTTATCATCCGAACATTCATGCACATATCAATAAATCATGACACATCTAATTTCATTTTCATAATTAGAATTCAAACACAAGTCACGTATTAAGCATTCCCATTTCGGCTCACTAGCCACATACAAACAAAGATGGTTTAGTTTGCTTTATAACACGATCTCTATGCACATACTGCTACTCATCATACATATAGACTAATTAACTCAACATATAATTCAAGTAAAATCATCATATCACTATATATTTGTTATGCTCATACATTATGACTTAATCAAATCATAAACTAAGTCTCATTGCTCAAAACTTACCTCGGATGTTGTCGAGCGATTTCGATGGCTATTCGACCACTTTTTCCTTCCCTTTATCGGATTTAGTTCCCTTTGCTCTTGAGCTTAATTTAACAAATAAATTGATTTAATCATTTGAGCATCAAAAGAGGAACTCAAGGTACTTAGCCCATATATATACATTAGACACTAAAGTCACATACATATGAAACCATGAATCAACTCAACACATTAGCCAATATTCACCTTAGCGAATTTTCTAAGTCAAGATAAAGCCATCAATATGTTTACCTATGGCGAACATACACATCAACCTACGTACTCATTCATGTGGTCGATTATATTCGGTCATGCATACACACATAAAATCAATTTGGATACTCTATCAATCCAACATACATTCGGCAATAGTCCATAATTCTCTCTCTACCACTCATTTCACACTTAACAAAGCTTCCATTCGAACTCATTAGTGAGTATCAATTAACCTAAGCTATCTTTTAAACCTTTATTATCACTTCATGCCAAACCAAAGACCACATTCGGCATTTTCATCCACCATTCTACCAAGCATGCAATATTCAACCACAACCAACTCACATTCGCCCTAGTTCATAACAAGGTAGCGAATTCTTTTTATGGTTCAAACACTCATCCATCATCATCATTCACCTAACTTTAACATGAAACAACAAAACTCACCATTATTAACTACCATAGTCAAAAACCTTACTCAATCTAAAATCAAAATTTCGTCATGGTTTACAAAAATCACTTGATATCTCACTCAATATCAACTAAAATTTCAAGAGCTAGTACAAACTTCCTTACCTTAATAGTGACCTAAGATGACCGATTGCTTCACTCCTTCTTCTTCCTTTCAATTCGCCAAGAAGAACCAAAGAACACAACTTGTTTTCTTTCTTCCTTAGAACATTCGGCCAAGAGAAATGAGAAAAGATGGACACTTTTTTTGTTTTCTTTCTTACATTCACGGCAATGGGGAGGGAGAAACAATCTCACCATTCTTTTCCTTTTCCATTTCTTTATTACCCATACTCATTATTTTATTGTTCCTAACATACATCACTACATAACATGTTTGTGACATGTTTCCACTCATAGCATGGCCGGCCATTAGCTCAAATATTGGGCAATTTGACATACAAACCCACCATTTCTATAACATGCATTATTAGGCCACTTTACAATTGCCTAGCACATTTTTAAATTTTCTCACATAAGTCCTATGTACTCCATTCACATGCAATTAACTAAATCGAAGCTTAAAAATTTTCGCACATTCATATTCACATATTTTAGACAATAAATATCACATTCAAATAATTTGGTGACTCGGTTTAGCGGTCTCGAAACCGCTTTCCTACTAGGGTCACTTTAGGGCTGTCACAATATTGATGGTTCATAAGGACAAGGGCTAGGAAAAGCTTAATATCTAGCAAGAGTGTTGGTATTGCTCCTTTATTTTTAAAGGTTTCAATTACAAGAGAATATAGTTTAGGCTTGTGTTTTGATTGTTTGAAGTGAGTCTTTGGCTGATTGTTGATTGTGTTGTTGTGTGATTTACCTTGTTGAAGCTTTGGAATCATTAGGACCTTCAACGAGTAAAGATAAAGGTAAGGAAAAGCTAGTTTAAGCTTTTAGCGATTAGGCGAAAATGTAATCGATGAGTGTTTAGAATCGCTACTTGTGGACACGATTTGTTGTGTTAATTGGGAATTTAGAAGTAGCCTAAAACCCTATTTTAAATTTCATGTGTAAGCTTTCTCATACTCTTGATTTAATTTTTTTAAATATGTGCTGTGTGATTGTGAAAATGTGAATTGAGACGAGATGTTATAGCAGGTGTTATGTGTTCGTGACTACCGTTGTTAAAGTATAAACGTAGGCATGTTATACATGCTAAATTACAGAGATAATATTGTGTTTATAATATGATATTTTTAGTGAATGATAAGTAAATGTGTGTGTTAATAACATATATTTTGCATTGTGATCTTTGGGACCGTTGGATATAGTTGGCATGCCATAGGATTGTGAGTACTTACCTATATGTATTGTGTTTTTGGGCATTGAGGCCCTAGGATGGGTTGG
The DNA here is from genome assembly GCF_025698485.1 of Gossypium arboreum. NCBI lineage: Eukaryota > Viridiplantae > Streptophyta > Magnoliopsida > Malvales > Malvaceae > Gossypium > Gossypium arboreum. The sequence goes on along the minus strand of NC_069070.1, from coordinate 96,790,118 downwards.
AAAGATAAGGGAGTGTGAGCTAAGCTCCATTCAATGGGACATGTTTGGTGTGTTGGAGAGTGTTAGCTTTATACTTCACTTTTTGGGATATGTTTGACTTTATGAGTCTTTTGGTGTGTTGGAGATCCATGTATCCGATGAGTGGTGATAGAGCCCATTTTTATGTTTCATAGCTCAAGTTCCAAATTATCTTTAAATATTTTTTTGGGTATTGTGATATATGCTTAAATGATATGTGATTATTATGTAAAGAAATCAATAGATAATGCATGAATAAGTAACATAACACTAAGGTTGAAATGTTGTAATTGTGCTATATGGTTGTTTCGATGAATGCATGATGACATGTTTGTGTGGTAGTTATTCTGATCATTCACTGGGCTTGTAAAGCTCGCCAACTCCTTTTTAAACCATTGCAAATTAGTTGTGTTCCAGTGTGAGCAGTGTGATTCCAAGGGAGTCATCCAAGCGAGACTTTTACATTATTCGTAGGTGTTTATTTATTTGTTCATGATTTGGGGAAATAAAGGCAATGTGGTAGAAATATTGCATGATATTTCCATGATGTTTTGGATATTTTATATATTAATTGTTCCTAGGAATTATAGGCTTGGACCTTGGTATGTTAATTCTTGCTCGGACATGTTTTTGATGTTTTGTACTTGGTTGTTTAGACATTGGTTAAAAGAGGTAAATGATGCATTTTGATTAGATATTTGTTGGAATGGATTAAATGCTTAGATGTGCTATATTTTTGTGGTCTAGAGCAGAGGTATCAATATTCGGGTTGTAAAAACAATACCTCTGTGATATTTTGATTCGCAGGAAGTCAGTATTGTAATTTGGTATCGATACCTTACTACGAATATTGATGCTCGAGGTAAAATAATTGATACTTTAATAAAGGTACCGATAAATTTTGGGGTTTAATTTTTTGAAGAGAAACAAAATGTTGATTTGGTATCGGTTTTCCAATCGGTATCGATACCCTTTAAGAGAAATATTGATACCTTTGTTACAGTATCGATACTTACGTACTTATTAAGGAATTTTTGCTAAGTGGTTTAAAAGCATGTATATTTGTTAATATTAGTTCCATTGAAGTATGCTTAGCATGTTTTAATGTTGATTGATGTATGTTGGACTCGAAATTCGCGCGAATTTTTTATAATAAGTGATTTATTAATAACGTGACAAATTACTATGAGTTTGATGTGTGATGGCTGTGTAGCGTCCTGTTACTCGGGCTTAGCGTTCGGGCCATGTATAGGGTGTTACAGGGCCATATAAGTGAGAAGCGCATATCAAAGCTCTATAAAGATGGATTTTTTGATTTTTTTTGTTTTTGAACAATTTGATATATGTGAGTCTTGCTTGTTGGGTAAAATGACTAAAGCCCTTTTTAATAGTAAAAGTGAACGAGCTAGTGATTTATTGGACTTAATACATAGTGATCTATGTAGATCAATGAATACATATGCTAAGGGAGGTTTTTAATACTTCATTACTTTCATTGGTGACTTTAGTAGATATAGGTATACTTATCTTATGCGCCATAAATTTGAAACCCTTGAAAATTTCGAAGAATTTAAAAATGAAGTATAAAACCGATTGGTCAAAAGTATTAAGACACTTTGATCAGATTGAGGAGGAGAATACTTAAGCTTAAAGTTTGATGAGCTTTTAAAGGAATGTGGGATTGTCTCACAACTGAAACCTCCTAGTACTCTACAATGGAATAGAGTTTTGAAGAGAAAAAATCGAACACTGTTAGACATGGTTCGATCAATGATGAGTCATGCTGATCTTCCTAATTTCTTTTGGGGACATGTACTTGAAACAATTGCCTTCACACTAAATCGGTTCAAAAGCCACCATATAAGATGTGGACTGGGAAACGTCCTAGTATGTATTTTTGAAGATTTGAGGTTGTAAAGCTTATGTTAAACGTCAGACGTCTACAAATCTTGAATCCAAATCTCAAAAGTATATCTTTGTAGGATATCCTAAGGAAACTAAATGATATTATTTCTTCAATCCTACCAAGAATAAAGTATTTGTTGCTCGGACAGGAGTCTTCATTGAGAGCGAATTTGTCTCTAGAAAAGGAAGTGGTAGAAAAATTAAACTCAGAGAAATTTGAGAACAACAACAGATCCCTGAACTAAAGATTGAACAACAACGGGTTCCTTAAGTTGTTGAAGAACAATCAACTTGTAACACCCCCAACCCGTATCCATCGTCGGAACAGAGTTACGGAGTATTACTGGAACTTTCAGAACCTTTATAGATAAATCATGTCAATTACTATTTATTTTTTGAGATTATTCAAAATATCCCTTAAATGGACGCTCGAGCCTAATATAAGCATTAAAATCAAGTCGAGACTTAATTGGAAACTCTAAGAATTTTTCGCGACGTTTCAAAAATTTTCTAAGTTATAGGGCTCACACGCCCATGTGGTCCAAGGGACATGCTCGTGTGACCCTGGGACACACCGTGCTGCAGGCCGTGTTTGACCTTGTGTAACTCTCTGACTTGTGCACACGGCTATGCCACACGCCGATGTGGTTAATTTTATTTTTCGCATTTAGGTGCAGGTTTCACACTGCAAAGACACACGCCCGTGTTCTAGGCCATGTAGCACACATAGATGAGAACACGCCCATGTGCTCAAGTTTGAGCATTTTGTTTCTCGAAATTTAAGGTGCAGGAGACACACGACCTAACCATACGCCCGTGCACTAGAGTGTGTGTCACACACGGTCTAGACACACGTCTGTGTGTCTGCTCGTGTGGACAAAATGAACCCATTTCTAGCTTCATTTCTCACCCAAAATCATACCAATGAGCTGAACTAAAACTCACATCCAAATAACAACCATTTCAAGCATTCAAATTAAGCAAACTCTATCATTCAACATGGCATATCTTTACATGCATACATGTTTATAATCTTACCTTGGTATATTCCATATGTTAGGCATAATTTAAACAACCATTTAACATATATGTAGACACCATAGTATGACATTACAAGTATATCAAAAACAACCATTACTAGCCATTCCAATGGCTAGATTACAAACCACATATTTAAGCCATATATGGCCAAGTTAGCTTATACATGGCATTAGACCAAAATGATTTTACTATATATATCTAAAATAAGCTAGAGAATAGTGTGATGATGCTCCAATGATCTCCAACCTCCGCGAGCTTTCGAGCACTATAAAATAGGGGAAAATAAAACAAAGTAAGCATTACATGCTTAGTAAGTCCATATAACAAAAACTAAACTTACCAATCTCACACTACAGGAAAATAGGGCTTTAGCGGCGTTTTATCAAAAAACGCCGCAAAAATTGTAAAACACATAGCAATAGTAGCGTTTTACCAAAAATGCCACAAAAACCAGAGCAATAGCGGCATTTTAGTAAAAAATGCCGCGAAAAATAGAGCATTAGCGGTGCTTTTGGCAAAACGCCGCTAAAAACCGAAGCATTAGCGGCTTTTGGAAAAACGCCACTAAAGTCATATAACCCTAAACCCAAAAAATCATAAACACTAATCTATAACCCCTAAAACAATAATTATTAAAATTTATGGTTATACAATATATTAAATATTTTCTTATATAATAGTAAAAGAGATAGTATTGAATTTAAAATATCGAATTAATTATCATTATAGTTTATGGTTTATTGTTTAAGATATATGGTTTAGGGTTTAAGGTTTATGAGTTAACTATGGTTTAAGATATATAGTTTAGGGTTTAAGGTTTAGGAGTTAACTAGTATTTGAAGGTTTATGATGAATTATGGGTTTAGGGATTATGATTAATTAGGGTTTAATGGTTAGGGTTAGAGTTTAAGGTGTAAGGGTTTGGGGTTAAAGGTTAAGGGTTAAGGGTTTAGAGTTTAGTGTTTATGGGATAGGGGTTAAGAGGTTTAGGGTTTAGATTAATTAGTATTTTTTAATTTATATATTAAATTATTTCTTATATAATTGTAAAAGAGATACATTACACCAAAACAGGTTTTAAGGGGATAGGGGTTAGGCGTTAAGGGGATAAGGGTTAGGCGTTAAGGGGATTGGGGTTAGGGGTTTATGGTTTATGAGTTAATATTTTAAAGCTTATGGATTATGGTTTATGGATTATGTGTTAGGGTTTAAGGTTTAGGGGTTATGTGTTAAGGGTTTAGGTTTTAAGGGTTAAGAGATATGGGTTATGGGTTTAGGGTTTAGGATTTAGGATTTAAGATTTAGGGGTAAATGTTAGAGGTTTAGGGTTTAGATTAATTAGTATTATTTAATTTATATATTAAACGATTTCTTATATAATTGTAAAAGAAATAATATTAATCTTAATATATTAAAATTATAATTATAGTTTAAATTATTTAAGAGATAATAGATAAACTTTATATATATATTATTAACTATTGACTATCATTAATTAATTATTATGGCTTCCAAATTATAACAAATAAAAATAAATATGAAAATTAAGAGATTAGTGGCGTTTTAAAAACGCATACAAAAACACTATTATAACAAATAAAAATAAATATGAAAATTAAAAGATTAGTGGCGTTTTTAAAAAACGCCACAAAAAACACTATTATAAAAAATAAAAATAAATATGTAAATTAAGAGATTAGTGGCTTTTTTTAAAAAACGCCACAAAAAACACTATGAAAATGACGTCGTCTTTTTTTTCTTAAATTTCATCTTCTTGTGTCATGCCCGACACTTAGCCATTTCCCCCCAAATCCCAAAACAGATATCCCAAACGTTTAGCTATTTCCAGCAAAACCCCAAAATAGATTTCCCCAATTCTCTACATTTCCCCTAATCCCTAAATTTCCCCCAAAATCCCTAAGTTTTTTTTAATAGTTCTTCGTTTAAGTAAAGCCCTTATATTTAAAAAAAAATTCAATTTTTTTTAGGTATTAGGGAAAGCGATTCGACAGTTTTTTCAAAGATCTAGAGTTTCAGTCAATGTTGGAGAAGAGGTAAATATTCGAGTAATTCATGCTTATAGTTGAATGAGAGAAATGAGTGATGTCAAAGTTGAGAAACCGACGATGAACAACCACAAGAAAGCAAAAAATTCTAATGCAACTCGCAATAAAGTACCACAACAAAGAGGAAATAGGATTCATAATGTCGTGAAGAAACGGATCTTCTTCTTATCGTCTAAATGATCGAATAAGATTATCGAAATGGAGGGTGTTTAATTAATCCATTAGGGTTCCCATATAGGTCTCGAATACGTGTTTTGGCTGCAGATGCACCATCGAAGTGGAGAGTTGCTCATAATGAATGATTTACTGTTTACATGAGAGGAGGAACAAAATACAAGAAGCCATTGAAGAGGCTGAGCAAAAGAAGAGGAAGAATAAGATCAAAAAATTTCAGTTGCAAAATCTCGAGCAGTGTCTCAAAAGTGCGTATGTGTGCGCAGAGTAGTAGAATCTAGAATACATTTCCAAACTTAGCCAAGTTGTTCCATACAGTCATATCTAGAAGGCAGCATGTATATATATGCAAGCATACTAGTCAAAAATTACAATTCTTCCTTTCTTTTTCCTATTTTATTAGTAGAGCTGAAACGGGAACTTAGTTCTTACGATTTTAATTTCCACAGATGTAACTGTTTTCTTATACTAAAGCTGCGATCTTGTTTTGAAGGAGCATACAAGATTTCTGGAAGAAAAAGTGGAGCAATTGAGAAATGAAAATGCACTTTTAAAGAAATTACTTTCCCTGGTGAGAGACCTCATGTTTCTTCTTGGCAAGTAGAAGAAACTGAGAAAATATACAATATTTTCCTTATTTGCTATGTATTACTTATTGATTTTTGGCCTTTCTCATCTTGCATGTGGATTAGGAAGCTGCAGCAGCTGAGAGACTCCTAGAGGTACTGATTTTATATGTCCAATGAACTTAATATATGGAGACTAATGAGGAGGTTTAAGCTCATCAAGATCAATGGTGGTGGTGAGACCGAGTGACAATATGGGATGACATAGTTTCATTTTTTAAGACATTATAGGATCTCCGTTATACATCAAATATATATAAAGAAAAGCTTTTTGTTTGCCTTCAGTCGACCTGGCTTTCAAAATATAATAAAGATAATTAGATTTGCAGTGAGCTAAAGATAGATCACGCTACTGTAAAGTTTTTGATAATTTATATATTACTATTGCCTGCAAAAAAACATGGTTTCAATTATATCCTAATAGCTAGAATCATGAATCACTTGGATCTTGAGAAAAGTATACAATGTTAGAAGCTGCAATAGTTTTAATCTCTTTTGAGTTCATCATTCAGAAAAGAAAGATAAATATATATATATATATATATATATATATATATTTATAAGCATATTTTACAAACAAGAGAGATAAGTATGGCTGACTCAGTAATCAGATCTCAGCAGTAATAGATTGATAGAGTGCAAATGCTAAAAACTGCATAAACATTTTTTATCAATCAAACTTCATATTAGCATGAATTACTATAAGCATGAATTACTCGAATATTTACCTCTTCTCCAACATTGACAGAAACTCTAGATGCTGAAAAACCTGGCCGAATCGCTTTCCACAGTTTCGCTTTCTTTCATGTTTGATGTGCTAGTATCTTTAGGTTATCTTTGAATGAGAGAAATGAAATGATTTGTGTGGTTGGCTTGATATATATCTATATTTAATGGTAATTGGAGATATGTTTTGAGTGATTAGGAATATTATTCCTTCTGGTGCATATAGGGACCAGTTTCTATTAGTAGTAGTAGTTTTAAGTTGAGGGACCAGTTTCTATTAGTAGTAGTAGTTTTAAGTTGGTTAAGTATTTGTGAGGCAATAGTGTGCCCTGAGATCTTATAGATGATAATTGAACCTTCACAGAAAAGGCAAAGATTGAAGATCAAATCTTAGCTGCTGAAGCAACAGCAAAAATGAAGGCAGAGGTTGAGTGAAAAAGCAACGGAAAGAGAAGAGAAGTCACTGGAATTACATTACAAAAGGTTTCTATCTTTTCTTGCGTTTTTTTTTTGTCCTTATTATGTTTATATAGTAGAGGGTTTTAGAGGCTAGAACACTGTAATACCATATAGTATATACAAAATATGAAATGACCATGCCATTATTTATTGAATGTAAAAACTAATTATTTTTTCCCTTTTCTTAAATTAAAGACCATGCCATTAAGGTAAATGCATATTATTGTTGACTATTAATTATATTAACTATTTATTTTACATTAAATTAATGTTTAAACATAAAAATAAAATAAGAAACAATCAAACCAACTGGTTTAACCTATGGTCCAGTTTCTTTAACATTGGCATTTATGTCCTTTAATGTCGAACTTCTACATTTATGTCTTTCATTTTGAATTTTTAGATGATAGTAGTGTCAATCAATTCTTTGTCCCTTGTTATGCTATTAGTTCCTTTGTTTTGCATTTTCTTTTTTTCTTCTTTTGCCAAAGCCACTTGTCCCAGTTGTCATGTTTTTTTATGCATTTCCTTGGCTATGGGGTTTTGCTTGGTAGTTATGCAGCTATTTATTGAAAGTTGAAACTCATGCCTGTTTTATGAATGCTTACATGCATGGCAAGTGTTGTTAGCCTTTCTTTCTATTATGTTTGTTGCTTTGTATTAGCATTCTCTATGCTACTTGCCCCAAAGTTCCAAGTTTCCATTTTATTAAAGATGGCAATCGGTATTTGGAAATATTAATTATCTCGATCTTTGGCAATTTTGCCCAGTGAATTAAGCTAATTTTATGGTTCTATCTTTAATTAATGCATGATGAGCAATGCTTCCTTTACGTGTCAGGTTTCTGTTTCTTTGTCATGGATGGATGTATTTATTGGAAAATGGGACAAAGTAACTTAATACAAAGAAATTTTACATTTGATTTTCTATGCCTTTTAGATCACCTCTAATTTTAAGATTGATTACAAATGCCTTTTTTCATTTTTACAACTTTTTCGACCAACAATTTATTTGTTACATATATGTTTTATTTTATTTTAATCGTTAATTGTATGTCACTAATGCTTAATTGTTATAATTTTTACATAAATGTTTTTTTTACTCGAGGCTAAGAAGTTAGCACACAATATCAAAAGGAAGCGGACAAATGCAATTCGGGTATGGACACGCATGCGAAGAAGTAAGGAGAAAGCTAAAGAAGCAATCGGCTCAAATGAAATTAACAAAGATTGTGGGAAATAAGAGCTCGTCGTAAAGGGTGGAGAGAAAAGGTCGCCAAATCTAATGCATTTCCTTATTTCATTTAAGTAACTTCATTATAATGTCTTATTTTATTGATATTTTTATATTTAATCTAGTTTTATTATTTATTTTAGTTTTGATTCTAAATTTTATTTTTATTTTAATATTTAAGATAACTTGAGTTCTAACTTTTGGATTTTAATTGTGTTATTAATTTATTATTTTAAATTCTAAAATTTAAATTCATTAATTTTTGTATTTAGTTTTACGATTAAAATTTTAATAGAAAATTTTTATATTTATATCATTCAATATTTTGATAATGAATTTTAAATTTTTTATATTTTTCACGACTTTTATAATATTTTATAATTTTTTTTGAATTTCATGACCTTTAGTGGCGTTTTTGTGACCTTTAGCGGCGTTGGAAATAGAGGCGTTTTTAGCCGCGCTTAGAAAAACGCCGCAAATAGTTTTAGTGGCACTTAAAAGCACCGCTAAAGGTCTAAAAAAACACCGCTAAAAGTCAGTTTTGCTGTAGTGTCATTTATTAAATCTAAGCATACAATATCATGTTTTCCATCAACTTGGCAAAATTGCCTAAACACATGCACTCAATCAAACATATTAGTCACAAAATTTTCATATACATCAAGTCAACATAGATGAGCTCATCATGCAATATTATTTTAAGGCATTATCATTTCATCTCATAATTCTCTCATCATGCCAAGAGTTTTGTCTGTTGAATCATTGAAATTTCGATAGATACTCAAGTAGTACACTCAAGGTGGACAATTCAATAACCTGTCAATTCTTATTCAAGAGTACCCTTTAGGGAATTTAATCAAAGAACACACTCTCAAGTCACATATTGTATTATAGGATTACCAGTCCAAGCTAAATCCTTTATGTAACGTATGCTTAGAAGAGCTTAATTAGGATTACCAGTCTAGGCTAAATCCTAATTGTATCATATGCTCGAGAGGAATTATATCAGGATTACCCATCCGGGCTAAATCCTTTCTATAACAAGGTCATTAAGATTACTCGTCTGAGCTAAATCCTGTCAGCAACAAATGCAGGACCTCATTCATTTCGGGAAATCATATATATTCATCGGAATTCAATATTCAAACGAGACTTTACCCTTTTTCCAACATTTCTGAACATGCAATCGTTCACACATTAATAATATTGACACAAATATAAATCATAGTGCATACAATCATAACATTCAAGTTAACATATTTACATGCTCGATTAAGTTACACGAACTTACCTCGACACTGGTTTGCGTATAAAATCTACTAATCCGAAACCTTTTCTTTTCCTCGATCTAACCTCGAATTTTTGTTGTCTGGGTCTATATAAATAATTTAATCATCAATTTCACACATTTCATATTCATTTGGACTCAATTTAAGTCCTAGGCAAAATTACCATTTTGCCCCTAACTTTTTCATATATTCCAATTTCGTCCCTAGGCTCGAAAAATGAAATTTATGCAATTTACTCCCTATTCCAAGCCTAACCGAAATTCCAACATAAAATTTACACCTCATATTTTCTATAAATTTCAAAATTTTTTCATCAATTTTCACAACTTTACATTTTAGTCCCTAATTCATGTTTTCACCAAAAATCACTTTGTAAAAGTTGTTTATCTATCAACAACCTTTCATTTTCTACCATAAATTTCAAACTTTCAGCATATACATCCATGACCTAATTTCCATACTTTAATAACTCTTCAAATTGATCCTCCAAATAAATAGATTAAGCTATCCCGGTTTTAAAAACATCAAAATTACTAAAAACAGGACAAGGAAACTTACCTAATTACGCCATGAAAGTTTCTTCTCTCTCTCCTAGGGTTTCCATGTAGTTTTGGGGAAGAAGATGAGTAAATAAGATGATATTTTCTTTTTCATCTTTTAATTAATTAAATTATTTCAAATTCCAATTTAGTCCTTACCCTTTTTCTAAATTTCCATGGACGAGTCACCAAAATATCTACATACTTTTCTTTAACGGTCTAATTACCATATAAGGACCTCAAGTTTTGTATTCCATAGCCATTTAATCCTTCTAGCTACTAGAATTCAACTTTTTAATTTTATGCAATTTAGTCTTTTCCCTAATTAAGCACATAATCGATAAAATTTTCTTATCGGGATTTTCACATGACATTTCTAACATATTACAGACCATGTAATAAAATAAAAATAAATTTTATTTTCAAATCGGATTTGTGGATTTGTGGTCTCAAAACCACTGTTTCAATTTTCACTAAAAACTGGGCTGTTACACAACTGTTCTAGAAACACAACTACCGTGAAGATCTTTAAGAGAAATCCATGTACTTGAGATATATGAATTTCTCATAACAACATAGTGATATTCTACTTATGGATCAAGATGAACCTAGGACTTATCAAGAAGTGGTGGCGAGCCTAAATTTTGAGAAATAGCTTGAGGCCATGAGGTCTGAGATGGATTCCATGTCAAAAAACTAGGTATGGATCTTGGTTGACCCACATGAAAGGGTTAAACCCATAGGGTGCAAATGGGTTTTCAAAAGAAAATCCACATGGATGGTAATGTAGAAACATACAAAGGGCGATTAGTTGCTAAATGTTTTTGACAAGTTCATGGTGTTGACTATGATGAAACCTTTTCTCTTATTATTATGTTTAAATCCATTCAAATTAATAGCTGCATTTCATGATTATGAAATCTGGCAGATGGATGTCAAAACAACTTTCCTTAATGGGAAACTAGAATAAGATGTACACATGATACAATCTGAAGGTTTTGTCAATATGAAAGATGTTGGAAAGATATGCAAGCTAGAAAGATCCATTTATGGATTGAAGCAAGATTCTCAAAGTTGGAATATTCTTTTTAATGAAGCAATCAAAGAGTTTGGTTTTATCAAAAATGAAGATGAGCCTTGTGTTTACAAGAAAATTAGTGGGAGTATTATTGCATTCTTGGTACTGAGTGTAGATGACATACTTATCATAGGAAATAACATTCCTACACTACAATCTATTAAAACTTGGTTATGAAGTTGTTTTCCTATGAACGACTTGGGTGAGGCTACAGGAGTCAAAATCTATAGAGATAGATCAAGACAACTCCTAGGTCTAAGCCAAAGTACATACATAGATAAAGTACTAAAAATGTTCAGCATGGAAGAATCTAAGAGACGATTCTTACCTATGAGACATGGTATTTCACTCTTGAAGGAAATATGTCTTTTAGCTCTACAAGAGAGAGAACGTATGAGTAAGATTCCATATGTTTCGGCTATTGGGTCTATCATGTCATGCAATGTACTCATCCAAATGTATCATATGCTTCAAGCATGACAAGCAGGTACCAAGTAAATCCCAACGAAGGTCATTGGGTTGCATTTAAAAATATCCTTAGGTACTTAAGAAAGACTAAGGATACATTCATTATATATGGAGGTGAGGAAAAGCTGAGTGTAAAAGGTTACACTAATGCTAGCTTCCAAACTGACAAGGATGATTCATGATTGCAACAGAGTTTTGTATTTTTCCTTAATGGTGGCGTTGTGAGGTGGAGAAGTTCAAAGGAAGATATAGTAGTTGATTCTACAACTAAGGTTGGGTACATTGTAACCAGTGAGGTTACAAAAGAGGCTTTTTAGATCAAGAAGTTCATATCTAAACTAGGGGTTGTGCCTAGCATATCAGATGCTGTAGAACTTTTTTGTGACAACAATGGAGCCATTGCACAGGAAAAGGAACCCAGATCTCATCGGTAATCCAAAAACATACTTAGGCACTTCCATCTCATTCGAGAAATCATTGATTGAGGATATGTGGAAATATGCAAAGTACCAACAGATGACAACATCCCTGATCCATTGACGAAGCCTCTGACACAGCAGAAGCATCATCATTACACTAAGTCACTTGGTATTAGATATATGATTGATTGGTCTTAGTGCTAGTAGGAGGTTGTTAGAGTATACTCAAAGACTAATCATGAGATGATTGTAATTACATACTTGTTTTTCCTTGTTATTAATCTAAGACATTGCCATTATTATTTTAGTTTCTTTTTCTATGTGTATAAATAAACTGATTAATAATAAAGTCCTAAGAATAATATGATAATTCTTAAAAGGTCCTTAGTTAAGTATTATTGTTGGCATAGGCAATAATGATGCATTAAGACTAATGTGTAATTGGTTGATAACAAAGTATTGTCATTGACATAGGGATGTTAAAATCAATACATGAGTATGTGTTAGAGAACAAAATACTGGATTGACCCGCAATGAGTATGTTTCTTGGATTATTATGTAATAGTTACAAACATTACAGATAGTGATAGCTATGTATATGATCCTTAGACTTGAGATCATCATTATCCCAACATCGTGAGTTGTATGGTTTGATACAATTAAACATTTAACATGATAGGTTGTAATATAAAGACTAATGTTGGATATACCACAATCCATGTAGTGGGATATGATTGATAAAGATAGAATTTATCCCTCCTACATAATGGGATAATATCTTGGGCCACTTGATGGAATGAGGCTAAAAATGCATGGCCATGCACAAATAAGTTGATATGAGATATCACACTTATTTGTTTATTGTATTCTATTCAAAATATCAAGAAATATGAGAAATGTGACTATACCATGACTTGTGTCCAATCTAGATAGAAAGGATAAAAAGATATAATACATGAAAAATTTATCACAGAAAGGTTATGTCAAATCATGACTTATTGTAACTTGGGTAGAAATGATGTATTGCTAGATCTCAATCATTTTTGTAACATTAGAAATGTTCTAGGATTACTACTAACATTGCAAGAACCTACAAGGACACACCCTATAGTTAAAAAGAATATACTTCATGCAAATACGTTGGGCATATACCCTCCTACATACATCTTTGATGAATTGTATCGCTTGAAGGATAGTATCGCTTGGTGCATTGTATCACCTGGCGGATTGTATCGCCTAGAGGACAGTATCACCTAGTGAATACGATGAACAAGTACTTTTTAGAGTTAATGTTTACAGAAGTTGATATTTTTTTGGAAAAAATAATTATAAAGTTTTAATACCTTCTATGATTTTCTCCAAAAGTAAAAGGGAATTATTTCTTTTTATTATAGGTGATCAATAAAAGGAAAAAGGATCCCTGATGATATGGTGTGGAAGGAAGAAAATTCAAGAGGTCTAGTCGCCAAATTAGTTTTACTGTTCGTGCTTAACTGTGGACTACATAGTGGCCTAGATGATTTATTTACGGCTTTGAATCGACTCCCTAAAAGAAATCAAATCACTAAAGGTATATTTCCAATCCTGCTTCAACCTGATTCATTTCTCGTACTTGATCCTTGGTTGATGATCGTTGGAATGTTTTTTTCTGTGTTGAGCTACAGGGCGTACCGACGATCCAACACTTACACAATATGATCCAATATATATATCCCTAGTAGAAATCATATGTTTCCATAGCCCCAGCTATGGTCTTATACAAATTGATCCAATGTTTATTGTCCCAAAAGTCTTTTGATTCTAAGGAATCAATAAACCACTTCCAAGGTGTCGCCCCGAAGGACCAATCGATTACTGCCGTCGTGGTGTTACTCCATAGAGTCGATAGACTGTCGTCACAGTGTCTTTTTAGTGAGCTAGTCGATACTTTTCTACAATGCCGCCCAAACTCCCTTAAATACCCATTTCGATCCACTCGTTCCTCTAGTACGCCAATTATTCCTATTTTCAACTACCCCGTCAAGGTACATACCTCCGTTCTCCGTATAGAATATAATCAGGCATTTTATACAATTTATTGAACTCATTATTATACATATAGTACGTGTAACACCCCTTACCTGTAACACCCCGTACCCGAGTCCGTTACCGGAGTCGAACACAAGGTGCACACAGACTTAATTGTTTTCACATTCTAAAAAAAAAATAAAATTTTCCAGACTAGCTTGTTACTGCATCACTGTCGCCTTAAAAATCATATCTTGAGATTTAAAGCTCGAAAATCAGTTTCGTAATTTTTACCTGAAACTAGACTCATAAGTACATCAACATATTTTTTTTCTAGAATTTTTGGTCGGGCCAATTAGTACAGTTTATTAGTTAAAGTCTCCCCTAATCCAGGGTTCGACTACACTGACCTACGCGCATTACGAATTGGATATCTCCCTGTACAGGGCTTCAATACTGATGTCGTTTGTTTCTATAGAAACTAGACTCAGAGAGGAATCTATACATATATGGAATGACTCCTAATTATCTCTGGTTAATTTACAATGAATTTCCAAAGTCGGAACAGGGGATCCAGAAACCGTTCTGGCCCTGTTTCACAAGAACTTTAATATCTCTTAACATGTAACTCATATGACCGTTTCGTTTCTTCCATATGAAAGTAGATTCATCAAGATTCATTTAAATAATTTATTCACTATTTAATTCCATTCCTATAATTTTTAGTGAATTTTCAAATCCACACCACTGCTGCTGTCAGCATCTGTTTTCAAGGTAAACCTTACCTATTTCGTGGTTTCCACGGACCAACTGGAGTTTTGTCATACATAGGTCCAAATATACTCATATTTAGCCATTCCAATGGCTGATCATTTGCCCAACACTTCCATTCCAGTCCATACTCACATCATGAAACCATACATATATACATAAACACAAATAGTCTAATGCCATACTCCACTTTTACGAGCCATTTTCGCATGGCTGTACACACATACATCACAAAACGTACTTGAAAAACAGCAAAGGGTAGTCCTATACATGCCATATCAAGAGTTCAACTAAAAGAATACCAAAAGGGCTTTGATAGTGTGGATGACTTCGACTTCGATGATCCCGAATCCGATAGCTAACGAGCAAAATCTATAAAACAGAGAAACAGAGAAACGGAGTAAGCAATTTATGCTTAGTAAGTTTGAGCAAGGGATTCCAGCACAACAAAAGCATAGCATTCATATAGCTAACGGATAATTTCGTATGCACAAATTCTCAATGTCATACTTATTTCACATTCCAACCCCTATATTCATACATAAGGGGTCATCTTAGCCAAATACCGGAAGCTCATTACTCGACTGAGCGAATATCATTCGAAGGGAATCAACTAATTTCAAGCATGTACGAACATACCTCATTGCTGGAATTTTTCAAGCGTATTAACTGAAATTTTTACAGCAAGAACGCTCGTTCTCGAATCACGTACCTTCGGAATTTAACCGGATATAACGACTCGCTCAAATGCCTTCGGGACAAAGCCCGGTTATAGTAACTCGCACAAATGCCTTCGGGACTTAACCCGGGTTTAGTAACTCGCACAAATGCCTTCGGGCTTAGCCCGGATTTATTAACTCGCACGAACGCCTTCAGATCTTAGTCCGGATATAGTCACTTAACACAAAGCCTTCGGGACTTAGCCCGGACATCATTCAAATAGCCAAGCACGATTATCAATAAATCATGACACATTCGTATTTCATTTTCATTAGCAAAGTTCAAACACAAGTCACTTATCACATTTGCAATTTCGGTTCAATAGCCATACACAAAGAGCATGATCTAATCAAATCATAATCTAAGTTCCATTTCTCAGAACTTACCTCGGACGTGGTCGAACGATTTCTTCGGCTATTCGACTACTTTTTCCTTCCCCTTATCGGATTTAGCTCCCCTTTGCTCTTGAGCTTAATTTAACAAATAAATTGGTTTTATCATTTGAGCATCGAAAGAGGAATTCAAGGTACTTAGCCCACATATTTTCATTAGACATTAAAGTCACATATGTACGGAAATCATGAATCAAACTCAACACATTAGTTAGTACTCTCCTTAGCCGAATTTTCCAAGCCAAGAATAGGCATCAATATGCTTGCCTCTAACCGAATGCATGCACACCATTTCCCTCATGTGGCGAATATGCATGTCCATGTTGAGGCCAATTATACACTTAATACCACAAAAAACAGCATACATTTTACTAACTAACGATTCCATATTGTAACTCAATACACATCTATCATTTCCTTCATGACCAAACATCATCATAAGAAAATATATACCTTGAGATAGTATATTCGTCATACCAATACATCATGTGCAAACATATATACATATATATATGCTAGAGCCGAATCTCAAGTTGATTGTAACTAAACATGAACATAAATCCAAAACACAAATCTTACTTTCCATGCAATGAGCATAAATCATACTTATGGATGTACCATGGCCGAATACATCGCAACACCAAAATTTTTGGTCATGATTAAACAAAGAACTTAATGTCTTACTCAAAAATACTAAAAAGAAAGTCCAAGAGCCATCAATCCACCATCACATGTATCATTAGCAAGCTTCATATTTAACATGCAATGGCATTAACACAAAATCCACCTTGGCCAAATACCATCCCCATGATATAACAAAGATTTGAACCATGGGCTAATAGGAGCATCAAGCTATCAACTAGAAACATGCATGAATCTCATGGCAAAACATCAAACTTACCTTGATAGTGACCTAGGATAGCCGAATGCTTCACTCCCTTCTTCCCTTTTTTCTTCAATTTTCGGCCAAAAGATGTTCAAGGATGAACACACATTTTTTTTTCTTCTTTGTATTTTCTCTCTAGTTTTGGCTCAAAAAAAGGATGAACAAAATTTTTTTCTTTCTTTCCCTTCAACTCATGACAATGGGGAGGGGAGAAGCCTTCACACACATTTTTTTTTTCATTTTTTTATTACCCATACACCTTAGTTTAATGTTTCTCCCTAATGCACCAACAAAACATGTCTATGACATGTTTTGCCCATCCTCCCTTGTCATGACCGGCCATCACTTGTAAAAAGAGGGGTATTTGACATGCAAGACCATTGTTTTGCATGCATGCTTTAATTAGTCATCACACATTTCCCTCTCCTACTTTCAAAGTTTACTACTAGGTCCTTTTTAGTGAAATTCACATTTATAATCCTAAATCAGATCATCAAAAATGTCACACACGAATTAACACAATCATAGGCATCAAAATGAACATTAAATTATTTTTATGCCTCGGTTTTGTGGTCCCGAAACCACATTCCGACTAGGGTCAATTTTGGGCTGTCACATTACCCATGTCCGAGGCTGGGACAGGATACGAGGCATTATCAGAGTTAAACATACACAATCACATAAAATTGGGCCATAAAATTTCATTCAAATCAAAAACATTCATACGTATGTATAACGTCCCTTAAACGGGCTTACGAGGCACTAAACACGCATCGAAGATGATTTGGGACTAAACAGGAAACTTAGAAAATTTCATCATGAAGCAGGGTTACACGCCCGTGTGCACAAATGCTAGGCTATGTTCCAAGCCATTTTGCCACCCTTACAACACATGCACATTCACATATCTCAATGGCATCCAAAATGGCATAAATGAACACTTAATAATCGTAAATATAGCTTATGCATGACATTCTCATAACAACTTACGCATATACAAGGCATCATACTTTATCAAGATTAATCATAACAACTTTCATACCGAGATTACCATTAATACATGTTCACATTTCACACTTATACTATAATCTATCCATATGCCAATTATGCCAAAATCAATCATCGAATACTTAAGTCGTATGCAGACAGTCATCCATATCAAACAACATGATCACACCATAAAACATTGGCAAATACACATGAATAATCATATGATCAGCATAAGCCATCATTCATGGCTATATATAAATTAGACTATAACCATTATAGGCCAACATTAGCATTGACATAATTACAAAGATAGAGCCCCTATACATGCCATAGACTTAAGTATTTGAATACTTATACCCCAAATGATAGCTTGATAGTGTGATTGAATCTCCGGCGATCTCCAACCCGAGCTAACTATATAAACCTATAAGAGATGAAAAAGGAGGGGGTAAGCTATAAAGCTTAGTAAGTTCATATGAAAATAATAAGAAATTTATTAATATGCTTTTTCCAAATTCTTACAACATGTTCTTAAGGTATCACAATTATAATTGCATATTATTCCACTATTTGTTCAAATTCTAGTCAAGCTGTCTACTCGAGTTATAGTCATTAAATTATTTATTTTTGGAGATATGAAGCTCCAAATTAAGATCCGTTACCTGAAACTAGACTCACATATCTTTTTATCATAAAATTTACAAAATTTTTGATTTAGCTAATAAGTACATTTTATTCTTCAAAGTTACCCCTTTTTGCTATCTAATAGTTCCGACCCTCTTCACTAAAAACTAATTATATCCTCATAGAGAATTATAATGATGTTATTGTTTATTTATTTAGAAAATATACTCATCAAAGATTCTAAAAATATAAACTATAACCCATAATTATTTTTTACAATTTTTAATGATTTTTCAAAATCAAAATAGGGATTCCGAGATCATTCTGACCTTGTCTCACAAAAATTCAAATATCTCATAATATGAAATTCTTTTGTGTACACTGTTTCTTCTATGTAAAAATAGACTCAATATATATAATTTCATATTTTATTCATCTCTAACTAGATTTACAAAATTTTTGGTGAATTTAAAAAGTTGGACTACAGCTACTGTCCAAAACAGTTTTAGTACAAAAATGGTGATAAATAAGCTCATCACACCTTCACCAACTATTTCCACCATCATGGTATAAATACATATTTATACAACATAATCATGGACCCATAATCACAAGGTCATCACAAAATCATTCTCATAAACATGACTTAGTTATTTACTTCATTACAAAGATGCATCATAACTCATGTACATACCTGTACTGTTCCTTACCATTTCATACATACACGTAATGCCGTTGCATCTTCGATGTTTTGTACACTAAGTTACATACTCAATATCTCATACACTAAGTGTCATTCTTAATATTTTGCACACTAAGTGCCATATACATATATAGCCGAAGCTATCTCTAATCGCACATCAAGTGCCACATTTAGTTGAAGCTATTTCGAACCGCACACTAAGTGCCATTTTTTTTAGCCGATATGTCGTTAAAAATAAAAATAGTCACGTATATACAATTTATATAATATCAAAGCATTAAAAGCATAAATTTAACAATGCTTATTACATACAAACTTACCTCGATCGTTAAAACGACGGAACAAATCAATTAGTCTGGTACTTTGTTTTTTCCCCATTCTAGATCCAATTCTCGATTATCTCAATCTATATAATATCAAAATTTACTTATTTAATCAAAATTTCATTCAATTTAACGCAATTTAAACATTTTGGCAAACTTACATTTTTGCCCCTATTATTTCACATTTTTGCAATTTAGTCCTTATCACTTAAAATCACACTTTCATGAAATTAAACACAAACCCAAGCTAGCAGAATTTTCCATATATTACTGTCAGCCCATATTTTCAATTTATTTCACATTTTAACCACTAAATTTCCACCTTATATAATTTGGTCCAAAATTGACATTTTTACTCAAAATCACTTTATAAAACTTGTTAATCTAACAACAATGATTTATTTTCCATCATAAACACTCAAAAACATCAAGCTATCATCAATGGAAACTCACAAATTCATCAAAAAATTTAGAAATTAGGGTATGGGCTAGCTAGAACACGAAGCAACGATCATAAAAACATAAAAATCATCAAAAATCGAGCTCAAAACACTTACAAATTGAGCCACGAAGATGCCGAACCCTAAAACACAACCATGGCTATTTATTTTCTCTATATTCAGTGGAAGATGAAGAAATATAACATGGTTTTGGCTTTTATTTTATTTATTATTAACTTTAATTACCTATTTACCTTTTTACCCTTTAAAAATATTACTAAATACACCAAATGCCACTCCACTAACCTCCACTATCTCATAAATAGGCTATTTACCACATAAGGACCTTCTCTATTTAATTCCATAGCCATTTAATACTTTTAACTTATAGAATTCAACTTTTACGCTTTACGTAATTTAGTCCTTTTTACCGAATTAACCACTCAAACGGTAAAATTTCTTTACAAAATTTTCACACGAACATTATATCATATTGTAAACCTTATTAAAATAATAGAATAAATATTTTTTACTTCAGATTTGTGGTCCCCAAACCACTATTCCGATCTGACCCAAAAACAGGCTGTTATAGTACACCAGTTAACTAATCATTAGTTCCCAACCATATATCAGTCAGCAAACAACTTGCAAGATCTCACTCACTCATACAATTATTGTGCACACACCATATACACTTTCTTCAGGTTCATACACACCGTAAACTTAGGCAAAATTTAGTATAGACACAAACAAGGTTCATGCAAGTAACACAACATCATATATCACCCAAAGGCAAAGTACAGAAACTCACCTTGCTTCCTCTGTCCTTGCTAGCTTAGCTTGTCGAAATGCTAGAACCTCATTCATCCTACTAGTTAAGCATGACAATTTTTTATTGGTTAAATCGAGGGTATTCAATGCTTAAAAATCCAGAATCCATAATTATATAGAAAATATTTGAGAATTCTTCTCTTCCCTCTAATCCATAAGTACAGGGAGGCTTATGGGCTTACCAGCTTATGAAATTCTCAGCTTCCTCGACTCGAATCTCACATTAATCAACTCATGCAAAGCTTTCATGAAATTTTTTTTCTTCTTCGAAGCAAACGAAGAAGACATTTCAAACAAGAAGGAGATTACTAGTTAATTGAAGAGAAATTTTTTTCTCTTCATCTATATATATGTTGAAATAGCTCGATTTTAGTTAAATTAGAATAGTGGTTTTAGAACCACAAATCTGATGTTAAAAATTATTTTAATATTATTTTTGGTGTTTAAAGCATGTGATTATATATGTGTGAAAATTTCGTCAGCTAATTTTATCGTTTAATAGCTCAATTTGAGAAAAAGGACTAAATCGCATAAAATGCAAAAGTAGCATCCTATAAAATGCAAAAGTGGCATCTTATATGTTAAATGTGCTTAATTTCCATGTATTAATAAATGAAAGGTCCTTAAGTTGTTATTAGACCATTGTTAGTGGGAATGTGCATAAATGGACATATATTTGATGATTAAATGGTTTATTAACCAAGGGTAAAATGGTAAACTATGTATTAATGTATAATAAATAAAATAAAAAACAATTTTAAGCTTATATTCTCATCTCTTTCACTGAATATAGAGAAAAAAAAACAACCCGTTGAAGCATTTTAGGGTTCAACCCTTGTTATTCTTGATTAATGTATGAAATTTGTTCGATTTTTGATGATTTCTATGTTTTTGTGATCGTTGCTTTGAGTACTAGCTAGCCCATGCCCTAATTTTTGATTTTGTTTGTGATTTTGTAAAATGTCATTGATGAATTCTTGAGCTTTGTGATAGATGTTGATGAAAAATGAAAGATAAATGATAGATTATCATGTTTTGTAAAGTGATTTTTGATAAAAATGCTTAAATAGGATTAAATTATGAAATTTGTAAAATGTGTGGTTAAATGTGTGAAATGTTGATAAATATGGGCTGCTAGGGACTCAAGTATAAATCGGCTAAGCATGGGTTAAATTGAATTGTGTGAATTTTGTGTATTTATAA
The DNA here is from genome assembly GCF_025698485.1 of Gossypium arboreum. Classification (NCBI taxonomy): domain Eukaryota; kingdom Viridiplantae; phylum Streptophyta; class Magnoliopsida; order Malvales; family Malvaceae; genus Gossypium; species Gossypium arboreum. Next base: position 96,768,187 of record NC_069070.1, on the reverse strand, counting down.
AATAAGGGCTAAATTGTAAAAATGTGGAACTTTAGGGGTTAAAGTGTAAAAATTCTTAAATAAGTGTTTCTGGACTAAATTGGATGAATTGATGAATAAATGAGTTGATTTTGAATACGTTTAGATCAAGAAAAGAGGAATTCGGACCTAGATCGGGGAAAAATGAAAGTTATCGAATAATCGACTCAAATCATCGTTTTAGCATCCGACGTAAGTTCGTACGTGATAAACATTATTTAAATTATGGTTTTAATGCTTTGATATTGCATAAATTGTATATACGAGATTATGGTCATATTCGACGACAAATCAGCTATGTTTAATACTTAGTGTGAGATTTAAGATCGCTTCGGCTATATACGACACTTAGTGTGTGAAACATTGAATATGGCACTTAGTGTGTGAGACATTGAGTATAGCACTTAGTGTGTGAGACATTGAGAATGGCACTTAGTGTGTGAGACATTGAGAATGGCACTTAGTTTGTGAGACATTGAGTATGGCACTTAGTGTGCGAGACATCGAGCTTGGCACTTATTGTGCAAGAAATTGGGTATGGCACTTAGTGCGCGAAATATCGAGTATTCAAAGGCATATTGTGTATGTATGAACTAGTTATGGATTAATACAGGTATGTATATGTATATTATGAGTTTTAAACCGAAGAAGTCATGAAGTTTACATATAGCATATGAACACGAAGGTGAAAGGTTTGTTAGTAATCAACAGTTACGTGTTATTATGCTTAAATTGTTGAATGATATATTTTTGATTAGATAAGTTTATATCATACGAACTTACTAAGCTTTATAGCTTACCTTGTTTGTTTCTTCTATGTTTTATAGTGGATTCAAAGCTAGCTTGAATTCGAGGATCGTCAGAGACTACGTCACACTATCCAACCAACTACTTGATAGTTTTGAATTGTATATATATATATATATGGTATATGGCATGTATAGGCTAGTTATGGTACTTTGGTTACGAATATAGCCCTGAGATTTGGCTTATAAATGCATATGTTTTGTTTTATATTTATAGCCATGAGTGATGGCTTATTTTGGTATGTTTTGGTATAAATGTGATTAAGGTTTCATAGTTGTTCAAATGGTTATATTTTGAGTTTGGTAAATGAGCTTGTTTAGGCATGTTCAAAAAAGTTGGAAAATTGGCTTTGCAAATGACCTATTTTTGTCCACACAGGCAGAGACACGGGTGTGTGTCTCTGCCGTGTGCGACACACGGTCATGATATACGCCCGTGTGTCCCCTGGTGTTGAAATTGAAACGAAGTCAGTATGCTCCACACGGTCTCACACACGGGCGTGTAGCTGGCCGTGTGGTATAGTCAGTATACCCCCTAAATGGCACATGGCCTAGCAGATGGGCGTGTGTGGCCATTTCATAGGGCACATGGGTTGGACACACAGGCGTGTGGTTGGCCGTGTGGCCTAAGTAAGTATGCCCTCCAGTGTTCACATAGCCTGAAACATGGGCGTGTCTTCGGCCCTGTGATGCAAGTCAGAATGTATACTCTGTTTCCACATGGCCTATAACATGAGTGTGTCTGTTGGCCTGTTCACATGGGTGTGTGACCCTTGAATGCATGAGAATTTTCTAAGTTTCCCAAAGTTTGAAAATGTTATCAGTTTAGTCTTGAACCTCTTTTAAGCATGTTTTAAGGTCTCGTAGAGCCGTATAAGGGACAATGTGAGTGTGTATGATGGATTTTGATTATGAATGCATAAATGTAGGTATTATGAATGTGAATGATATGTATTGTTCAGTAATTCCTCGTAACCTTATTCCTGAGATAGATACGGGTTAGGGGTGTTATGTTTTATTGGTAGCTCTTTAGTCGATTCTAGGACTAACATAGCATGTGTGAGAGTCTAGCTATACTTGCCATATATAAACTGTGATAGTGTGATGACTCCTGACATTTTAAAATGTGCTTTTATATAGAAAATGGATCCCAATCGAGCTATAGCTGACGAGGTTGAAAGTTTTGCACCTCCTCCCTTGTTAGGGACAACGCTGTTTGATTCTAGACCCGTTACGGGCAGTCAGGGAGGAGAGGCTAAAGAAGCCTTCTTTCAAATGATGAATGAGTTGTTCACTCAGTATATTCGTATGAACCCAGCTACTCAACAACCTCCACCCCTCCTAATCCTCAACCCGTACCTGCAGCTCCTTAGGGAGTCGAGCTATTAAGATTGAATAAGCCTCTTATTGACAAGATCCGCAGAGACGAGGCTGAAGAGTTCAGAGCTAACGCTAATGACTACCCTAAGAGAGCCGAGTTTTGGCTTGAAAATACAATCAGAGTGTTTGATGAACTTTTTTGCATGCCAATTGAATGTTTAAAGTGTGTTATATCCCTTTTGAGAGATACTGCATATCAGTGGTGGAATACGTTAGTCTCGGTAGTGTCGCGAGAGAGAGTTACTTGGGAATTCTTTCGAACTGAATTCTGAAAGAAATACATTAGTCAATGATTTCTAGATTAAAAGCATAAAGAGTTTTTAGAATTGAAACAAGGCCTCATGACTGTAACCGAGTATGATAGGGAATTTGTATGGTTAAGTAAGTACGCTGGTGTGTATGTATCTACTGAAGAAATTATGTGCAAGCGATTTGTTAATGGACTGAATGAAGATATTAAACTTCTGGTTGGAATTTTAGATTTAAAAGAATTTTCTGTGCTAGTTGAACGGGCTTGCAAAGCCGAAGACTTTAGTCGAGAAAAGAAGAAAGTTGAATCAGAAGCTAGAGATACTAGAAAGAGATAAATGAGTAAACCTTATCAGTCGTCGTTGAAGAAATCTAGAGATTATTTTAGCTGATCAGTAGCTTCAGTGGGATATGCTAATAGAGATCGTGGAAAGTAATTCACCAGCCCTAAAGGTCAAACTACATCTGTATCAAGTGTTGGCAATGTGAAAGATGTTAAACCCGAGTGTCAACATTGTGGAAGATGGCATTTTGCAGAGTGCTGGATGAAAGCTAATAATAGAGCTTGTTACAGTTGTGGTTCACAAGATCATTTTATTAGAGATTGTCTTGAACTAAATGAAAAAGATAAATCTTAGAATGTAAGATCGAGTAACACAGCTACTCGAGGGAGGCTACCAAGAAATATAGGAAATGTAAGTGGTAATCGTGGTACAATGAGAGATTATATAGCAAGATCTGAGGCTAGAACACCTGTTAGAGCCTACACTATTTGCGCTCACGAAGGAGCATCATCTCCAGATGTTATCATCGGTACTTTCACTCTCTATGATACTAATGTGATTGCATTGATACATCCAGGATCAACTCAATTTTATATATGTATGAATTTAGTATCCAGTAAGACTTTGTCTGTAGAGTCTATTGAATTTGTGATTACAATATCGAACCCCTTAGGCAAGTGTGTCTTGGTTGATAAAGTGTGCAAAAATTGTCCGTTAATGATTTTGGATTTCTATTTTCTAGCTAAACTGATGTTGTTGCCATTTGATGAATTAGATATAATTTTGGGTATGGATTGGCTAACGCTACATGATGCTATAGTAAATTGTAAACGAAAGATGATTGATCTGAAATGTTAGAATAATGAGTTTATCCAGATTGAGTCAAATGATTTGAATGGTTTACCAGTAGTGATTTCTTCGATGTTAGCTTAGAAATATGTGAGAAAGGGTTGCGAAGCTTATTTTGCTTATGTGTTTGATATGAAAGTGACTGAAAAGAATATTGAATTAGTTCCAGTTGTGTGTGAGTATCGGGATATGTTTCCTAAAGGGTTATCGGGTTTACCACCGAACTGAGAGGTTGAGTTTGGTATTGAGTTAGTGCCAGGAACTACGCCAATATTGATAGCTCCATCTAGAATGGCTCTGAAAGAGTTAAAAGAATTGAAACCTCAGTTGCAAGAGTTAAAAGATAGAGGTTTTGCTAGACTGAGTTTCTCGCCCTAGGGGTGCTCCTATATTGTTTGTGTAAAAGAAAGATGGCACGATGAGATTGTGTATAGACTAGCGTCAGCTTAACAAAGTGAAGATCAAGAATAAGTATCCTATGCCCAGAATAGATGATTTGTTTGATCAATTAAAATGGGTTACAGTGTTTTCAAAGATAGATTTGAGATCGGGCTATTACTAGTTGCAAGTTAAAGATTTTGATGTGCCAAAGACCGCATTTAGAACGAGATATGGTCATTATGAATTCTTAGTTATGTCTTTTGGACTAAGAAATGCACATGCTGTCTTTATGGACTTAATGAACCAGATTTTTAGACCGTACCTAGATTGATTTGTAGTTGTGTTCATTGATAACATCTTAATTTACTCACGTGATGAATCCGAGCATGCCGAGCATTTGAGGTTTGTACTACAGACTCTGCGAGATAAGTAGTTGTATGAAAAATTCAGCAAATGTGAATTCTAGTTGCGTGAGGTTAGTTTTCTGGGGCATATTGTTTCAGCTACGGGTATCTGAGTTGACTCGAGTAAGATATCTACAATTATAGATTGGAAGCCTCTGAGAAATGTTTCTGAGGTCTGTAGTTTTCTTGGGACTCATCGCCTGAAAGGCTTTTTGATGATTGCGACTCCGATAACGAAATTGCTTCATAAAGATGTTAAGTTCGAGTGGTCAGATAAATGCCAGAAAACTTTCGAGCAGTTAAAAGGTTTATTGACTGAAGCTCCAGTGTTAGTTCAGCCTGAATCGGGTAAAGAGTTCGTAGTGTTCAGTGATGCATTGTTGAATGGTTTGGGTTGTGTTTTGATGCAAGAAGGCAAAGTTATAGCTTATGCATTGAGACAGCTGAAGCCGTATGAAAAGAATTACCCGACGCACAATTTAGAGTAAGTAGCCATTGTGTTTGCGTTGAAGATTTGGCGCCATTATCTGTTCGGTGAGAAATGACATGTTTATTTAGATCACAAGAGTTTGAAATATCTGATGACTCAAAAAGATTTAAATTTGTGACAGTGGAGATGGATAGAATTGCTAAAAGACTACGAACTAGTGATTGACTATCATCTGGGAAAAGCAAATGTTGTTGCTGATGCATTAAGCCAGAAATCTTTGTTTACTCTTTGTGCAATGAATACTCAGTTGGCTCTATCTGACGATGGCTCGGTTGTAGCTGAGTTGAAAGGAAGACCATTGTCTATACAACAAATTTTTTAGGCTCAGAAATTCGATAATGAAATGCTAGCGAAACAAACTCAATGTGATTCGAACCCTGATTCAGAGTTTCAAGTTGATTTTAACGATTGTTTAAGATTCAAAGGCCGAATATGTGTTCCGAGAAATTCAAAGTTGATTCAAATAATTTTGAATGAAGCACATAGTAGTCATTTATCTGTTAATCCGGGAAGCATTAAAATGTATAAGATTTGAAACAGCTTTATTGGTGGCACAGCATGAAACGTGATATTTCAAAATTTGTTTCGAAATGTCTGATTTGTCAGCAAGTCAAAGCTGCGCATCAAGTACCCTCAGGTTTATTACATCCTATCATGATTCCCGAGTGGAAATAGGATAAAGTGACTATGGATTTTGTTTCAGGTTTGCCCCTATCTCCGAGTAAGTAAGATACAATCTGGGTTGTTGTTGACAAGTTGACAAAATCGGTTCATTTCATTCCGATATGAATAGACTATTCGCTTGACAACCTTGCTGAGTTGTACATTTCAGAGATTGTTCGATTACACGGGGTACCTATTTCTATTGTTTTGGATAGAGATCTGAGGTTCACATCACGGTTTTGGAAGAAACTGCAAGATGCAGTGGATACAAAGTTAGATTTCAGTACCGTATTCCACCTGAAGACGGATGGTCAATCTGAACGAGTTATACAGATACTCGAGGATATGTTGTGTTGTTGTATTCTTGAGTTTGAAGGTAGTTGGGAGAAATATCTACTGCTGATTGAATTCACTTTTAATAATAGCTTTTAATCAAGTATAAAGATGGCACCATATAAAGTTTTATATGGTCGTAAATGTCAAACACCGTTGTATTGGACTGAGCTTAGTAAGATTAAGATTCACGGAATTGATCTGATTAGAGAAATTGAAGAAAAAGAGAAAGTAATACGAGATAGTTTGAAAGCAGCCTCAGATTGACAGAAATCTTATGCAGATTTGAAATGGAAAGATATTGAGTTACAAATCGAGAATAAAGTTTTTCTAAAAGTGTCGCTGTAACACCCCTACCTGTATCTGTCGCCGGAATAGGATTGCGAGGCATTACAGAATACTAAAAATTATTCACATACATTTAAGCATTCATAATCAAAATCCAATCAAATCATTTACATTGTCCCTTTTAAGGATCTACGAGACCTTAAAACATGCTCAGAAGTGGTTCAGACTAAACCGATAACATTTGCAAACTTTGGGAATCTTTGAAAATTTTCAAACATTTAAGGGTCACACACCTGTGTGAACAGGCCGTATGCCTGACATAGCTACCAGACACGCTCGTGTCACAAGACGTGTGAAAATAGGGCATACATACTGACTTGCACCACATGGCCGAAGACACGCCTGTGTGACATTGCCGTGGGAAAACTAGAGGGGTTACTGACTTGGGTCTCAAGGCCAACCACACATCCATGTGCTAGCCTGTGTGTCACACACGGCTAGTAGACACGCCCGTGTGTCTAGACCATGTCAAACCTATAGGGTATACAAATTTTAACTTGAAGGTACCCCGGGGAACACACGGTTGTGTAACTTAACCGTGTGTCGCAAACGGCTGAGACACACACCCGTGTCTCTGCCCGTTTGGACAAAAATAGGCCATTTGTAAAGCCAATTTGCCACCCTTTTCTCATGCACACAAAGTAACCAAATTGGTACCATTTCAACACCTATATAAGCAGCCAAAACATGCCAATTTATACACATATCATGTCATCTATCCTCAACCATTCCAACTACTCAATTCCATATTCAAAGTACACCAAATCATCATGCCAAAGTTATCAAAACTTACATAGGTTCCAAATGCATTAATGCAACAACTAATAACTAACCAAATGAACAACCATTTGGCTATATGAACAATTATTGCAAACATAACAAAACAAGCCAACATATAAGGCATTATATACATCTCATATATCACTTATCAAACACATAATTCAAGCCAACTTATAACCATATACACCAACATTTACAAGCCAAATCTCATGGCTAATATCATAACTCAAAATATACCCAAATGATACTAGCCTATACATGCCATATACCATATATACAAAGTTTCAAAAGTACCAACAAAATGATCGATAGTGTGATGACGCCTCACGATGATCCCCGAGTCCAAGTTAACTTTGATTCTCTATAAAACATAAACAAATAACACACAATAAGCTTCATAGCTTAGTAAGTTCGTAGTAAATATACTCAATTGTTCATAATATATAGATCATCGATTCGTTCTAATTAATATCTAAATCATGGTGACTAACAAACTTTCCTCATACTTACTAAAGTGTTTTATGAACAAGTTCATAAATTCTTCTATTTTGATTTCATGCTTTATATGTACATACCTGTACAAATTCATATCGAACTCATACCTTTACGTGATACTATCGAATACTCGATAGCTCACACACTAAGTGCCAAAGCATAGCTAAAGCAATTATAATCTCGCACACTAAGTGCCTTTCATAGCCGAAGCTATCTCAGTCTTGCACACTAAGTGCCATATATAGCTGAAGCTATTCCGATTCGCACACTAAGTGCTTTATAAAGCTGAAGCTATCTCTATACACACACTAAGTGCGAAACATAATCAATTCATCGTCGTACACAACCATCTCATATATATAATTTATGCAATATTAAAGCATTAAAAACATAATTGTAACAATGTTTATCACGTACGAACTTACCTCGAACGTAAAATTGACGAAACTAGTCGATTAGTCGAGTACTTTGTTCTTGCCTCGATCTAAGTCTAGGTTCCTCTTTTCTTGATCTATATTATAAAAAATTCAACTCATTTAATCACAGAATCTTTCAATTTAGTCCTCAACACACATTTGAGCACTTTTACACATTAGCCCCTAGACTTTCACATTTAATCAATTTAGTCCTTATTTCATAAATACACCAAATTCACAAAATTCAATAAGACTCATACTTAGCCAAATTCTCTATAGGTCCCTAGAAACCCATAATTTTCATTTCTTTCACATTTCAATCCTTCAATTTACACTTTTCAAAATTTAATCCCTATTTTGTATTTTTACCAAAAATCACTTAATAAAACATATTAATCTATCAAAAATTATTCATTTTCCATCATCAACACTCAAAAACATCAAGCTACCATCAATGGCAACTCACAAATTCAAAAATTGAGGAATGGGCTGGCTAGTACTCAAAGCAACGATCACAAAAACTAGAAATCATCAAAAATCGAACTCAAAACATACCTCAACTAAGCCACACAAATGCTGAACCCTAAATGAGCTTCAATATTTTATTTTCTTTTGATTTTTGGTGGAAGATGATGATAATGAAGCCGAATTTTGTTTTCTTTTATTAATAATAACATTAGTAAACAAATTACCAGTTTAATCTTAATTAAAACCATCAAATTCCATAATATTAAGCCCATTTATGTCCATTCTCACTATCAATGGCATAATAACATCATAAGGACCTTTAGTTTAATAAACCATAGCAAATAGACACATTTAACATATAGAAGGCCACTTTTGCATTTTACGCGATTTAGTCTTTTTCTAAAATTGAGCTATTAAACTATAAAATTAGCTCACAAAATTTTCACACATACATATTCACATGCTGCAAACACATAAAATAATATTAAAATAATTTTACAATCTCAAATTTGTGGCTCTGAAACCACTATTCTAGTTTAAGCTAAAATCGGGCTGTTACAACTCTCCCCCTTAGGGATTTTCGTCCCCAAAAATCTTACCAGTGAATAGGTTTGGATATTTCTTTCTCATAGCATCCTCGGTTCCCACATAGCTTCTTCTACCCTATGTTGATTCCATAATACTTTCACTAATGAAATTTTCTTATTTCTTAGCTCTTTGATCTCACGAACTAGAATTCGAATCAGTTCTTCGCTGTATGATAAGTCTGATTGAATTTTAACTTCGATCGGGGAAATAACATGCGAAGGATCAGATCGGTATCATCGAAGCATCGATACATGAAATACATTATGAATCTTTTCTAACTCAGACGACAATGCTAGTTGATAAGCAACTGGTCCAATTTGCTTGGTAATTTCAAACGGTCCCATGAATCTCGGACTCAATTTAACTTTATGACCGAATCAAAATATTTTTTTCCACGAAGATACTTTCAAAAACACTTTATCTCTGATCTGAAACTCAATATCCTTCCATCTCAAGTCTGCGTATGATTTCTGACGATATGACGTTGCTTTCAGACTATCACGAATTACTTTAACTTTTTCTTCAGTCTCTCTAATCAGATCAACCCCATGGATCTTATTCTTGCTAACCTCAGTCCAGTACAACAGTGTTCTACATTTACGATCGTATAAAGCTTCATATGGTTCCATTTTAATATTCGATTGAAAACTATTATTATACAAAAATTCAATCAACGACAAATACTTTTCCTACGTACCTTCAAACTCAAGAATGCAACATCTCAACATATCCTTGAGTATCTGTATAACTCGCTCAGACTAACCATCCATTTACGGGTGAAATGCAATACTAAAATGTAGTTTTGTACCCAATGCATCTTGCAATTTCTTCCAAAATCTCGATGTGAACCTCGGATCTCTATCCGAAATAGTAGAAATAGGTACTCCGTGCAATCTCACAAGTTCGAAGATATAAAACTTAGCAAACTTTTCAAGCGAATAGACTATTCGTACAGGAATAAAATGAGTCAATTTTGTCAACCGATCAACAACAACCCAGATTGCATCTTTCTTACTCAGAGATAGGGGCAAGCACATAGTTGGTTGCAATAAACCAGACGATAATTGATGTTCAGATTTGACTTGCTGACAAATCAAACATTTCGAAACAAATTTCAAAATATCATGCTTCATGCCATGCCACCGATAAAGTTATTTCAAATCACTATACATTTTCGTGCTTCTCGGATGAATAGATAAACGACTACTATGTGCTTCATTCAAAATCATCTGAATTAACACTGAATTACTTGGAACACATATTGGGCCACTGAATCTTAAACTGTCATTAGAATCAAGTTGAAACTCTGAGTCCGGGTTCAAATCACATTGAGCTCATTTTGCTAATATTTCATTATAAACTTTCTGAGCTTCGTAAATCTACTGTATAAAAAACGGTCTTGCTTTCAATTCAGCTGCAATTGAACTATCATCAGATAGAGCCAACTGAGTATTCATTGCACATAGAGCAAACAAATATTTTTGGCTTAATGCATTAACAACAACATTTGCTTTTCCTGGATGATAATCAATCACTAGCTCGTAATCTTTTAGCAATTCTAGCCATCTCCGCTATCTCAAATTCAAATCTTTCTGTGCCATCAGGTATTTCAAACTTTTGTGATCTAAATAAAAATGGCATTTCTCATCGAACAAATAATGGTGCCAGATCTTCAACACAAACACAATGGCTACTAACTTTAAATCATTCGTCGGGTAATTCTTTTCATGCGGTTTCAACTGTCTCGAGGCATAAGCTATGACTTTGCCTTCCTGCATCAAATCACAACCCAAACCATTCAACGATGCATCACTATAGATCACAAATTCTTTACCTGATTCTGGCTGTACTAACACTGGAGCTTTAGTCAAAACAACTTCTAGCTGATCAAAACTTTTTTGACATTTCTCGGACCATTCAAATTTTACATCTTTCTAAAGCAATCTTGTCAACGGAGTTGCAATCATCAAAAAGCCTTTCATGAACCGTCTGTAATAGCTAGCTAGTCCCAGAAAACTACGGGCTTCAGATACATTTCTCAGAGGCTTCCAATCCATTATTGTAGAAATCTTGTTCGGATCGACTCTAATACCCGATGCTAACCCAATATGTCCCAGGAAACCAACCTCACGCAACCAGAATTAACATTTACTGAACTTTGCATATAACTACTTATCATGCAGAGTCTGCAATATAATTCTCAAATGCTCAGTATGTTCAGTTTTATTTCGTGAATATATCAATATATCATCAATGAACACAACAAAAAATAGATCTAGGTACGATCTGAAAATACGATTCATTAAGTCCATAAAAGCAGCAGGTGCATTCGTTAGTCCAAAAGGCATAACTAAAAATTCGTAGTGACCATATCTCATTCTGAATTTAGTTTTCAGTACTTCAGAATCTTTAACTCTTAACTGATAATAACCCGATCTCAAATCTATCTTTGAAAACACTGTAGCCCCTTTTAATTGATTAAACAAATCATCAATCCCAGTAGAGGATATTTGTTCTTGATTGTCACTTTATTCAGCTGTCTATAGTTAATCAAATTCTCATCGTGCCATCTTTCTTTTTCACAAATAACACAGGAGCACCCCAAGGCAAGAAACTCGGTCTTGCAAAACATCTATCTGTTAGTTCTTACAACTGAGCTTTCAATTCTTTTAACTCTATTGGTGCCATTCGATATGAAGCTATCAATATCGGCGTAATTCTTGGCACTAAGTCAATGCCAAACTCAACCTTTCAGATCAGTGGGAAACCTAGTATCTCTTCAAGAAATACATCCGGATATTCACACCCAACTGGTACTGATTCAATCTTCTTTTCAGTCACTTCTGTATCAAGCACATAAGCAAAATAATGTTTGTAACCCTTTCTCACATATTTCTTAGCTAATATCGATGAAATCATTGCTAGAAAACCATTCAAATCATCTGACTCAATTTGGATAATCTCATTATTCTGACATCTCAGATCAATCATCTTTCGTTTACAATTCACAATAGCATCATGCAGTGTTAGCAATTCCATACCCAGAATTATATCAAATTCATCAAATGGTAACAACATCAAATCAGCCGAAAAGTAGAAATCTTGAATCATCAACGGACAGTTCTTGCATACTTTATCAATCAACATACACTTTCCTAAGGGGTTCGATACTCTAATTACAAATCCAGTAGACTCTACAAGAAAAGTTTTACTAGATACTAAATTCACACATATATACGAATGAGTAGATCTATCAATGCAATAACTTTAGTATCATAGAGAGTAAAAGTACCTGTAATAACATTTGGAGATGACGCTTCCTTGCGAGCGCAAATAACGTAGGCTCGTACAGGTGCTCTAGCATTAGATCTCACAGTAGAATCTCTCGTTGTACCATGGTTACCGCTTGCATTTCCCATATTTCTTGGTGGGCTCCCTCGAGTAGCTGTGTTGTTTGATTTTGCAATCTAAGATTTATCTTTTTCAATTAACTCAAGACAATCTCTAATAAAATGATCTTGTGAACCACAACTGTAAGAAGTTCTATTATTATTTTTCACCCAACAATCTCCAAAATGTCGTCTTCCACATTGTTGACATTCAGGTTTAACATCTTTTACATTGCCAACACTCGATAACAATTTAGCTTGAGCTTTAGGGTTGGTGTATTACTTTCCGTGATCTCTATTCTAATATCTCACTGAAGTTGTCGATCGGTTAAAATAGTCTCTAGATTTCTTCAACAAGGAATGATAAGATTTAATCATCAATCTTTTCCTCAAATCTCTTGCCTCTGAATCAGCCTTTCTTCTTTCTTGGCTAAAATCTTCATCTTTGCATGCCCATTCAACTAGCACAACGAATTCTTTCAAATCTAATATTTTGATCAGAAGTTCAATATCTTCATTCAGCCCATCAATAAACTGTTTACACATTATTTCTTTTGTTGAAACTTATTCCTGAGCATACTTGCTCAACTGTACAATTCCTCTCTCTTACTCGGTTACAGTAATGCAACCTTGTTTCAATTTTAAAAACTCTTTATGCTTTTGGTCTAAAAATTGTTGACTTATGTACTTTTTTCGGAACTCGATCTGAAAGAATTTCATGGTAACTTGTTCTTTAAGAACCACAGATTTTAATGTTTTCCACCAATGATATGAATTATCTCTAAGTAATGACACCACACATTTGATACATTCTTCTAGAGTACAAGACAATTCTTCGAATAACCGAATCGTATTTTTGAGCCAAAACTCAGCTCTCTCAGCATCAACATCATCATCAACTATAACCTAGAACTCTTCAGCCCCTTGTTTTTGAATCTTATCAACAAGTGGCTTGCTCAATCGAATCAGATCTATCACTTGTGGCACAACCGAGACTTATTGAGGAACATGTGGGGGTGGAGGTTGTTGAGTAGCCAGATTCATGTGAACGAACTCTATGAACCACTCACTCATTATTTTGAAGAAGGCTTGCTTAGTATCTCCCCCTTGGCTACTAGTTACGAGTCTAGAATTACACTGCACTGCCCCTTGAGTGGGAGCGGGTGCGTTACTTTCAACGTCGTCAGCTACGGCACGATCGGGATCCATTTGCTATATAAGAACACATTTTAACTGTCAAAAATCATAACACTGTCGCAGTTTATATTTATGGCACGTATAGCTAGACTGTCACTATAACAACCCGGTTTTAGTTAAATCAGAACAGTGGTTTCGGGACCACAAATTCGAGATCGTAAAATTTTTTTAATATTATTTTTAGTGTTTACAGCATGTGAATATATATGTGTGAAAATTTCATGAGCTAATTTATTCGTTTAATAGCTCAATTTGAGAAAAATGACTTAATCACATAAAATACAAAAGTTGTATTCTATATGTTAAAAGTGCCAAATTGTTATGGCTTATTAAATGGAAAATCCTTATGTTTTAATTAGACCATTATTAGTGAGATTTGACATAAATGGCCTTATATTTGATGATTAAATAGTTTAATGACCAAGGGTAAAGGTAAATTGGTTAATAAGTTAAAATTAATTAAAAAACACAAAATGGTGGCAATTATTCACCCTTCTTCCATCGAAAATCAAAATAAAATAAAGCTTGTAGAACATTTTAGGGTTCGGCCATTTGTGTTCTTGATTGAGGTATGTTTTGAGCTCGATTTTTGATGATTTTTATGTTTTTCAGATTGTTGCTTTGAGTTCTAGTTAGCCCGTGCTTCAATTTTTGAAAGTGTTGATGATTTTCAAAGTTTCCATTACTGAATGCTTGAACTTTATGATGTTTGATGATGAAAAATGAAAGTTTGGTGCTTGATATACATGTTTTATAAAGTGATTTTTGACAAAAATGTTAATTAGGGATTAATTTAAGAAAAATGTAAATTGAGGGATTAAATTGTGAAATAAATGAAAGTTTTGGTTTGCTAGAGATCCCTAGGAAATTTGACTAGGCTTTGGTAAAATTAAATTTTGTGTAAATTGTGTTTTTGTGAAATAGGGACTAAATTGAATAAATGTGTAACTTTAGGGATTAAAATGTAAAAATGCAAAAATATGTGTTTGTGGATTAAATTGAATGAAGTGGTGATTAAATGGGTTAATTTTAAATACACATAGATCAAGAAAGAAAGAATTTGGATTTAGATCGAGGAAAGTCGAAGGTTATCGAGTAATTAATTCAATTCGTCAGTTCTGAGTACTAGGTAAGTTCGTATGTGTTAAATGAAGTTACAATTATGTTTTTAATGCTTTAATAATGCACAAATTGTATATACATTATTACAATTGCGTACAATGACAAATCGACTATGTTTAGCACTTAGTGTGCGTTACAAAATAGCTTCGACTATAAATAGCACTTAGTGTGTGAATTGGAATAGCTTTGGCTATATGAGGCACTAAGTTTGTAATACCAAGATAGCTTTGGTTTAATGCGATGGCACTAAGTGTGCAGTAGTGTTATAGCTTTGACTAATCATTTATGCACTAAGTGTGCGGGTTTTTTGAGCATTGAAAGATTTCTGAACGATTTAACGTGTTGAACAAAGAGTTGAGAATGAAATAAATAAATACAGGAAAGTTCAGGTATGAACGATGCCTATGTGGTAGTTAATACTATGTGTATGAAGCTTGATGAATTTGTATATACATGTTAAATGGTGGTGATTAGAATTGAATGATGATATAATAACTACTAAGTGTTTGTTAATTGATGTTTTGTATTATATGAATTGTTGAGTAAATTTGGTACGAACTTACTAAGCTATAAAGATTACTGTGTGATATTTGTCTTTTTTTATAGAGTATCGAAGCCAGCTCAAACATCGGGGATCATCGGGAATCATCGTCACACTATCGAATCAACTCATTGGTACTTTTGAAGCTTTACATATATGGTATATGGCATGTATAGGCTAGTGTCATTTTGGTATGTCTTGAGTTATGATGTTAGCCATGTGATTTTGTCTTGTTATTGATGTAAATATAGGTATGTTTTAACCATTTTAAGTTCGCTTAAGTTATGTGCTTGATAAGTGGTTTATGTGATGCTTATAATGCCTTATATGTTGGCTTGTTTTGGTATATTTGTATATGGAACTTAGTTTTTGAATTGGTTGATGATAGATAGCTTGTTATGTGTTTGGAATTGCATGTTTTGGTTGCTTATATATGGGTTGAAATGATACCAATTTGGTTGCTATGTATGCGTGAGAAAAAGGGTGGCAAATTGGCTTTTCAAATGGCCTATTTTACCCACACGGGCAGAGACATGGGAGTGTGTCTCGGCCGTGTATGACACACGGCTATGTTACACGGCCGTGTGTCCCCTGGCGTAGCCCTACAAATTTAATTCAGTCTCGAGCACGGCTTATACACATGGGCGTGTCTGATGACCGTGTAAGGCACACAGCCTTGGTATATGGGCGTGTGTGGCCAATTTGAAGGTACAAGGGCTGGACACACAAGCGTGTGGTTGGCCATGTGACCCAATTCAGTAACCCCTCCAGTTTTTCCACAGCCAAGGCACATGGGTGTGTCTCCGGCTGTGTGGTGCAAACCAGCATGTATGCTCTGTTTTCACATGGTCGAGGACACGGGTTTGTCCGGTAGCCATGTAAGGCACACAGCCTGCTTAGACGGGCTTGTGACCTATGAATGTAAAATTTTTCTAAGTGTTCAAATTTTTTTATATGTGATCGGTTTAGTCCCGAACCATTCTTAAGCATGTTTTAAGGTGTCGTAGAACCTTATAAGAGACATTGTGAATGGATTTTGATTATGAATATATAAATGTATATGAATGAGATGAATTGTCCGGTAATGCCTCGTAACCTTATTCAGGCGTTAGATACAGGTTAGGCGTGTTACTTTTAATTGGTATCAGAGCTACGATTTAGCCTATTCTAGGACTAACATAGCAAGTGAGAGTCAAGCTATACATGCCATTTATATAAACTGAGATAGTGTGATGATTCCTGACAATTAAAATGTTTTTTTCGTATAGCAATGGATCCCGATCGAGCTGTAGCTGATGATGTTGAAAGTAATATGCCCACTCTCGCTCAAGGGGCAGTGCAGACCGATTCAAGGCCTATGTCAAGTAGCCAAGGAAGAAAGGCTAAGCAAGCCTTCTTCCAAATGATGAGCAAGTGGTTCACGAAATTCATACGAACGAATCCGGCTACTCAACAACCTCCACCCCACCTATTCCTCAACAAGTCCCAGTTATGTCGCAAGTGTTAGATCTGAATCGATTGAGTAAGCTACCAGTAGATAAGATACGTAAACACGGGGCCAAAAAATTTTGGGCTACAGTTGATGATGATGCTGAAAGTGCTGAGTTCTGGCTCGAGAACACAATCAGAGTGTTTGATGAATTATTCTGTACTCCTAATGAATGTATCAAATTCGCAGCATCTTTGCTTAGAGATAATGCATATCACTGATGGAAAACATTAACATCGGTGGTTCCTAGAGAACAGGTTACCTGGGAATTCTTTCAGATCGAGTGTTAGTTGAAAGGGCTTGTAAAGCCGAGGATCTCAGCAAAAAAAAAGAGAAAGGCTAATTCAGAGGCAAGAGATTCGAGGAACAGGTCGATGAATAAATCTTATCATTCTTTATCAAAGAAATCTAGAGACTATTTTAACCGATCGACAGCTTCAACGGGATATCAGAATAGAGATTGCAAGAAATTATACACCAACCCTAAAGCTCAAGCCATATTGGTATCGAGTGTGGGTAACATAATTAAACCTGAATGTCAACAGTATGGAAGACGGCATTTTGGAGATTGTTGGGTGAAAAATAATAATAGAACTTGTTATGGTTGTGGTTCAAGAGATCACTTTATTAAAGATTGCCTAGGGTTAGCTGAAAAAGATAGTGCTCAGAACACGAGACCGAGTAACACTACAGTTAGAGGGAGACCATCTTGTAATATTGGAAATGTGAGTGGTGGTAGAGGTGTGACATGAGACACTACAATGACATCTGATACTAGAGCACCTGTACGAGCCTACGCTATTTGTGCTTGAGAAGAAGCGTCATCTCCAGATGTCATTACTGGTACTTTAACTCTCTATGATACTAAATTTATTGCATTGATAGATCTAGGATCAACTCATTCGTATATATGTGTGAATTTAGTATCCAGTAAGACTTTTTCTGTAGAGTCTACTGAATTTGTAATTAGAGTATCGAACCCCCTAGACAAGTGTGTTATGGTTGATAAAGTGTGTAAGAACTATCCATTTATGATTCGGGATAATTTTTTTCGGCCGATTTAATGTTGTTACCATTTGATGAGTTTGATATAATTCTCGATATGGATTGGCTAACGTTGCATGATGCTGTTGTGAATTTCAAAAGAAAGACGATATATTTGAGATGTCAGAATAATGAAATTATTTGAATTGAATCAGATAATCTAAATGGTTTGCCAACAATGATTTCTTCGATGTTATCTCAGAAATATGTGAGAAAAGGTTGTGAAGCTTATTTAGCTTATGTGCTTGATACGAAAGTGACTAAAAAAATAAGATTGAATCAGTGCCAGTTTTGTGTGAGTATCCAGATGTGTTTCCTAAAGAGTTATCGGGTTTACAATCGATCCGAGAGGTTGAGTTTGTCCTTGAGTTAATGTTGGGTACAACGCCGATATCGATAGCCCCTTACAAAATGGCTCTGACAGAGTTAAAAGAATTAAAAGCTCAGTTGCAAGAATTAATCGATAGAGGATTTGCACGACCTAGTTCTCGCCCTGGGGTGCTCCTGTGTTGTTTGTGAAAAAGAAAGATGGCATGATGAGAATGTGTATAGACTACCGACAGCTTAGTAAAGTGACTATCAAGAACAAATATCCTCTACCCAGAATTGATGATTTGTTTGATCAATTGAAAAGGAGCTACAGTGTTTTCAAAGATAGATTTTAGACCAGGTTATTACCATTTGCGAGTTAGAGATTCTGATGTGCCAAAGACTACATTTAGAACGAGGTATGGTCATTATGAATTTTTTGTTATGCCTTTCAGACTAACGAATGCACTTGCTGTCTTTATAGATTTAATTAACCGAATTTCCAGACCGTACCT
This sequence comes from Gossypium arboreum, assembly GCF_025698485.1. NCBI lineage: Eukaryota > Viridiplantae > Streptophyta > Magnoliopsida > Malvales > Malvaceae > Gossypium > Gossypium arboreum. The sequence goes on along the minus strand of NC_069070.1, from coordinate 96,749,629 downwards.
AGATCAATTTGTTGTTGTGTTCATTAATGATATAGTAATATATTCTAGAGATGAAACTGAGCATGCCGAGCATTTAAGAATCGTATTGCAGACTCTGCGTGATAAGCAGTTATATGAAAAGTTCAGTAAATGTGAATTCTGGTTGCGTGAGGTTGGTTTTTTGGGGCATATTGTGTCAGTATTGGGTATTCGAGTAGATCCAAGCAAGATTTCTGCGATTTTAGTTTGGAAACCTCTGAGAAATGTATCTGAAGTCCACAGTTTTCTGGGACTAGTTAGTTACTATAGGTTATTTGTGAAAGACTTTTTGCTGATTGTGACTCAATTGGCAAGATTACTTCAAAAAGATGTGAAGATCGAATGGTCCGAGAAATTTCAGGAAAGTTTTGATCAGCTAAATTTTTTTTTGACTAAAGCTCCAGTGTTAGTACAACCAAAATCGGGTAAAGAATTTGTGATCTATAGTGACACATCATTGAATGGTTTGGGTTGCGTTTTGATGTAGGAAGGCAAAGTCATAGCTTATGCTTTGAGACAATTGAAGCAGCATGAAAAGAATTGCCTGACGCATGATTTAGAGTTAGCAGCCATTGTGTTTGCGTTGAAGATTTGGCACCATTATCTGTTTGGTGAGAAATTCCATTTTTACTCACGTCACAGAGTTTGAAATATTTGATGACACAAAAAGATTTGAATTTGCGATAACAGATATGGCTAGAATTGTTAAAGATTACGAGTTAATAATTGACTACCATTCGAGAAAAGCGAATGTTGTTGCTGATGCTTTAAGCCGAAAATCTTTGTTTGCTCTACGTGCAATGAATACTCAGTTGGCTATATCAGAGGATGGCTCGATTTTAGCTGAATTGAAAGCAAGATTGTTATTTTTACAGCAGATTTGTGAAGCTCAGAAGACTGATAATGAAATGTCAGCTAGAAGAGCTCAATGTGATTCTAATCCTGATTCAGAGTTTCAAGTTGATTTTGATGATTATTTAAGATTCAGAGGCCAAATATGTATTCCGAGAAACTCAAAGTTGATTCAGATGATTTTGAATGAAGCACATAGTAGTCGTCCAACTGTTCATCCGCGAAGCACAAAAATGTATAACAGTTTGAAACAGCTCTACTGGTGGCATGGTATGAAACGTGATATTTCAGAATTCTTTTCAAAATGTTTAATTTGTCAACAAGTCAAGGCTGAGCATCAGGTATCGTCTGGTTTATTACAGCCGATTATGATTCCCTAGTGGAAATGGGATAGAGTGACTATGGATTTTGTTTTGGGATTACCCTTATCTTCGAGTAAGAAAGATGCAATCTGTGTTGTTGTGGATCAATTGATGAAATTAGCTCATCTTATTCCTGTACGTACAAATTCGCTTGAAAAGTTAGCTGAGTTGTATATCTTCGAGGTTGTAAGATTACACGGAATACCTGTTTCTATTATTTTGGATAGAGATCCGAGGTTCACATCGAGGTTCTGGAAGAAATTGCAAGATGCGTTTGGTACAAAGCTAGTCAATCCGAGCGAGTTATTCAGATATTGGAGGATATGTTAAGATGTTGCATTCTTGAATTTGAAGGTACGTGGGAAAAGTATTTGCCATTGATTGAATTCGCGTATAACAATAGTTTTCAATTGAGCATTAAAATGGCACCGTACGAAGCTTTATACAGTTAGAAGTATTAAACACCGTTATACTAGACTGAATTAAGCGAGAATAAGATTCATGGTGTTAATCTTATCAGAGAGAATAAAGAGAAAGTAAAAGGTAATTCGTGATAGTTTGAAAGCAGTTGCGGATTGTCATAAATTGTATGTATATTTAAAAAGAAAAGATATTGAGTTTCAGATCGGAGATAAAGTGTTTCTGAAAGTATCTCAGTGGAAGAAAATATTTGGTTCGGTCGTAAAGGTAAATTAAGTCTGAGATTCATCGAGCCTTATAAGATTATCGAACGCATTGGGCCGGTTGCTTATAGATTGTTGTTGCCACCTAAATTAGAAAGGATTCATAACGTATTTCATGTATCGATGCTACAAAGATACAGATCAGATCCTTCCCCCGACTGAGGTTGAAATTCAGCCTAATATGTCTTATGATGAAGAACCGATATAGATTTTAGCTCGTGACATCAAAGAGATGAGAAATAAAAGAATAACGTTAGTGAAAGTATTGTGGCATCGACACGAGGTTGAAGAAGCTACGTGGGAACCCAAGGATGCTATGAGAAAGCAATATCCAAACCTATTCACTGGTAAGATTTTCAGGGACGAAAATCCCTAAGGGGGGAGAGTTGTAACAACCCAGTTTTAGTTAAATTGGAACAATGGTTTCAGGACTACAAATTTGAGATTGTAAAATTATTTTCATATTATTTTTAGTGTTTACAACATGTGAATATATATATGTGAAAATTTTGTGAGCTAATTTATTCGTTTAATAGCTCAGTTTGAGAAAATGGACTTAATCGAGTAAAATGCAAAAGTTGTATTCTATATGTTAAAAGTGCCAAATTGTTATGGCTTATTAAATCAAAAGTCCTTATGTTGTAATTACACCATGATTAGTGAGATTTGACATAAATGGCCTTATATTTGATGATTAAATAGTTTAATGGCCAAGGGTAAAATGGTAAATTAGTTAATAAGTTAATATTAATTAAAAACAGCACAAAAAGGTGGCCATTATTCATCCTTCTTCCATCGAAAATCAAAAGAAAATAAATCTTGGAGAACATTTTAGGGTTCAGCCATTTGTGTTCTTGATTGAGGTATGTTTTGAGCTCAGTTTTTGATAATTTTATGTTTTTTTGATCGTTGCTTTGAGTTCTAGTTAGCCCATGCTTCAACTTTTGAAAGTGTTGATGATTTCCAAAGTTTCCATTGATGAATGCTTGAGCTTTATGATGTTTGATGATGAAAAATCAAAGCTTGGTGCTTGATATACATGTTTTGTAAAGTGGTTTTTGACAAAAAAGTCAATTAGGGATTAATTTGAGAAAAGTGTAAATTGAGGGATTAAATGTGAAGTAAATGAAAGTTTTGGGCTGCTAGGGGTCCCTAGGAAATTCGGCTAGGCTTGGGTGAAATTAAATTTTGTGTAAATTGTGTTTTTGTGAAATAGGGACTAAATTGAATAAATGTGTAACTTAAGGGACTAAAATGAAAAAAATGCAAAAATATGTGTTTCTGGATTATATTGAATGAATTGGTGATTCAATGGGTTAATTTTGAATACAAATAGATCAAGAAAGAAAGAATTCGGAGTTAGATCAAGGAAAGTCGAAGGTTATCGAGTAATTGATCCGATTCGTGAATTCAAGTACGAGGTAAGTTTGTACTTGTTAAATGAAGTTTCAATTATGTTTTTAATGCATTACTAATGCATAAATTGTAAATATGTGATTACGATTGCGTACGATGACAAATCGACTATGTTTAGCACTTAGTGTGAATTACAAAATAGCTTCGGATATAAATATTAGTTAGTGTGTGAATCGGAATAGCTTCGGCTATATGAGGCACTAAGTGTGTGATACCAAGATAGCTTTCGTTTAATGCGATAGCACTAAGTGTGTGATATCGTTAAAGCTTCGACCAACCAATTATTCACTAAGTGTGCAGGTTTTTTGAGCAGTGAAAGATTTTTGAACGATTTAACGTATTGAACAAAGAGTTGAGAATAAAATAAATACGGGAAAGTTCAGGTATGTACGATGCCCATGTGGTAGTTAATTCTATGCGTATGAAGCTTGATGAATTTGTATATACATGTTAAATGGTGGTGGATTAGAATTGAATGATGATAAAAGAACTACTAAGTGTTTAGTAATTGATATTTTGTATTATATGAACTGTTGAGTATATTTGGTACGAACTTACTAAGCTATGAAGCTTACTGTGTGATATTTGTCTTTGTTTTATAGAGTATCGAAGCTAGCTCAGACATTGGGGATCATTGGGAACCATCATCACACTATCGAATCAACTCGTTGGTACTGTTGAAGCTTTGCATATAGGGCATATGGCATGTATAGGCTAGTGTCATTTTGGTATGTCTTGAGTTATGATGTTAGCCATGTGATTTTGGCTTGTTAATGATGTAAATGTAGGTATGTTTTAACCATTTTAAGTTGGCTTAAGTTATGTGCTTGACAAGTGGTTTATTTGATGCTTATAATGCCTTATATGTTGGCTTGTTTTGGTATATTTGTATATGGAACTTAGTAGTTGAATTGGCTGATGATAGGTAACTTGTTATGTGTTTGGAATAGCATGTTTTGGTTGCTTATATATGGGTTGAAATGATACCAATTTGGTTACTGTGTATGCATGAGAAAAGGGTGGCAAATTGGCTTTTCAAATGGACTATTTTTGTCCAAATGGGTAGAGACACGAGTGTGTGTCTCAGCCATGTGCAACACACGGCTATGTTACATGGCCGTGTGTCCCCTGGGGTAGCCTACGAATTTAAGTCAATCTCAAGCACGGCATAGACACATGGGCTTGTCTAATGACCGTGTGGGGCACAAAGCCTTGGTATATGAGCGTGTGTGGCCAATTTGAAGGGTGCACGAGCTAGACACACGTGTGTGTCGTTGGCCGTGTGACCTAATTTTTATATGTGATCGGTTCAGTCCTGAACCATTCTTAACCATGTTTTAGGGTCTCGTAGAGCCTTATTAGGGACATTGTGAATGGATTTTGATTATGAATGTATAAATGTATGTGAATGAGATGAACTGTGAACAGGCCGTGTGCCTAACACGGCTACCAGACACGTTCGTGTCACAGGCCATGTGAAAACAGGGCATACATACTGACTTGTACCACACGGCCGAGGACACACCAGTGTGCCATGGCCTTGGGAAAACTGGAGGGCTTATTGACATGGGTCACATGGCCGGCCACACGTCCATGTGCCAGCCCATGTGTCACACATGGCTAGTAGACATGCCCGTGTGTCTAGATTGTGTCAAACATGTAGGGTATACTGACTTTAACTCGAAAGGTACCCCAGGGGACACACGGTCGAGTAACTTAATCGTGTGTTGCACACGGATGAGACACACGCCCGTGTCTCTGCTCGTTTACCCCAGGGGACACACGGTCGTGTAACTTAATCATGTGTTGCACACGGACGAGACACACGCCCGTGTCTCTGCTCGTTTGGACAAAAATAAGCCATTTGTAAAGCCAATTTGCCACCCTTTTCTCATGCACACAAAGTAACCAAATTGGTACCATTTCAACACCTGTATAAGTAGCCAAAACATGCCAATTTATACACATATCATGCCATCTATTCTCAACCATTCCAACTACTCAATTCCATATTCAAAATATACCAAATCATCATGCCAAAGTTATTAAAACTTACATAAGTTCCAAATGCATTAATACATCAACTAATAACTAACCAAATGAACAACCATTTGGCTATATCAACAATTATGGAAAACATACCAAAACAAACCAACATATAAGGCATTATATACATCTCATATATCACTTATCAAAAACATAATTCAAGCTAACTTATAACCATATACACCAACATTTACAAGCCAAATCTCATGGCTAATATCATAACTCAAAAAATACCAAAATGACACTAGCATATACATGCCATATACCATATATACAAAGTTTCAAAAGTACCAACAAAATGATCGATAGTGTGATGACACTTCCCGACGATCCTCGAGTCCAAGTTAGCTTTGATTCTCTATAAAACATAAACAAATAACACACAGTAAGCTTCATAGCTTAGCATGTTCGAACTAAATATACTCAACAGTTCATAATATACAGATCATCAATTCATTCTAATTAATATCTAAATCATGGTGACGAAAAAACTTTCCTCATACTTACTCAAGTGTTTTATGAACAAGTTCAGAAATTCTTCTATTTGGATTTCATTCTTTATATGTACATACTTGTACAAATTCATACCGAACTCATACGTTTATATGATATTGTCGAATACTCGATATCACGCACACTAAGTGACAAAGCATAGCTGAAGCAATTATAATCTCGTACACTAAGTGCCTTTCATAGCCGAAGCTATCTCAATCTCGCACACTAAGTGCCTATATAGCCCAAGCTATTCCAATTCGCACACTAAGTGCTTTATATGGCCGAAGCTATCTCGATACGCACACTAAGTGCCAAACATAATCAATTCATCATCGTATGCAACCATCGTCTCATATATATTGTAACACCCTGAATTTGGGCCTAGAAGTTTTGGGCCTTGAGCATGGGAGCTGTTGAAGGTAGCTTATAATATTTTTTTGTGCATGTAAATTTCGTTAATGAAGGCTTGTTTTAGTGGTTAAGTGTTGCTGAGAAGTGTTGGAGAAGTCCTGGGTTCAAATCTGGACTCTAGCAAAAATTTTGGTTTAAGGTGAATCAAACCCTGGGTGTAGTAGGTAGGCTTTAAGAATATTGTTGGGGAAGGTGTGACACAAAAAGGAGTGTGGTGTAGTGGTAAGGTGGCGCCACTTAGGGGACAAGGAAGTGATGCCATAGAGGAAGCAAGGGGTCCAAGGTTCAAGTCTTGGCTCTTGCAATATATTTTGGTTTTTCTTTTCAATAAATCTGGAAGCAAGTAGGTGCACTTTAAAGTTTAATGTGTTGGATTTATGACACAAATGAGTTGATGGCCTAGTGGTGGTAGCGTGAGTTGGCATGTGAGAGGACTTTGGTTCGAATCCCTTGGCATGCAAAGGTTGATTATTTTGCTATGTTGGGACAACAAGAGTTGGTGTTGGTTTTAAACTCTGGTGATGGAGGGATCCCACATCGGGAAGCTAACATAAGAGTGGTTGCGAAGCTGGCTTTAAATAGAGAGAACCATAAGGAGAGTTGGCATACCCTTCTTGGCTGATCCTTTTCGCTTTGTGACGTGCTCGTTTGGGTTGGGCGTCAGCTAAGAGTGTTTGGAGCGCGGATTAACTGTAGTCTCCTAACAGGTGTGTATTTCTCATTACTCTAGCAATAGGACGGCTATTTCGAGCGGCGATGGGCTGAAATGGGCCATGTGGTCCCAATGGGTCCGTAGGCCCAAGTGGATAAGTTGTAGAATTACTAAAATACCCCTGTAGGGTAGGACTACCGATTTACCCCTAGAGGGTGAAATGACTATTTTGCCCCTCGTACGTAAATGACTAACTTGTGTGATGATTGGGTTAGTTGACGTGGATTTATGTTAGTTATCGTTAATTCGTAAGTCTAATGTATTAGTGATCGATTGTAGGATTATCGCGTGGGAGATATCGTCATCAACCAGGTGTGTAAACGACACCCTCCCTTAGACTGAATCGGTAAAAGCCGAAATACCGAAACGTTGGTATTTTTAAACTCATGACGTCTGGCCTCCGTGAACGATTGTTAATGAATATGGTGCATTTGGATGATTAGAGTGCAGAGTGTGCATTTTCGTGCACTACGGTATTTTTGGGCTTAATGGGCCGAAAACGGGCCCACTTTGGTAAAAAGACGAGGTAAGTACTTCTGATTACTTGGTAAACATTAGAATGAGCATGAAACCTTAGCAATAGGTAATAATTACTGAAATACCCTTATGCATGCCAAATTACAATTTTACCCCTAGGGTTATTTTTTTCTGAAAAGCATGATGTTCTGCTTTAGATATCGTATGCCATGACATATTATTTCATTGCATGGGACATGGGTTTATATTGATGGAGGAAGCGTTCTGGCAGCCTCGCTGCAATCTAGTGGCCTTGCCACATATATCTGTTCTAGTGACTTCGTCAGAATATCTGGCAGCCTCGCTGCAATCTGGTGGCTTCGCCACATATATATATCTGTTCTGGTGGCCTAGCCACAATATTTGTATCTGGTGACTTCGTCACAATATCTGGCAGCCTCGCTGCAATTTCTGTGGTGTGTAGCGGTTGGGTGGGTCAAGTAGTCTCCCCACATGGTGAAAGGCTAGTACGGGGGTGTTATGGATGGCTCTGGGTTGGGATTTCTGCATTCATGATATATTTGTTCTGTATCTGGTATGGGCCTATGGGTTTCATTCTAATTTACATCTTGGGCCAAGGCCCGATAAGTCGACTCGAGGTTTGATCTGCTTTTGGGCTATGGTTGGGTTATGTTACACACTGAGTTTTCGTAAACTCACCCCGTTTATTAACCTTTCAGGTAATTTCCAGCCTTAGACGGATCGGGGCTGCGAGGGGCTCGGAGGAAGAGACACACACTATTTATGTTACAGTTTTGATTATTACTTTTAAATGTTTTTATGTGGGTTGTAGTAAAGTCGTTGTAATTTTCTGGATTTCAAATTTGGAATTTTATTTATTGTTCTTATAGTTCCTAGTATTAGAACACGGTTTTCCAAAGCAACTACTGTTGTTTAAAACATCACGTATCTGCAATTGTTTTTAAATTAAGCTTCTGCAACTACCATGATTTTTATAAAGTTGTTAAGAAATGTTATTCAACTGAGGTTTTCTAACAAGGTTTAAAAAGGGTATAAGTTTTTAATTATTAAGAAGGGTTTTTAATGGAAACATGGTCTTCGAAAAACACTTCAATGTGACACGCCAGATTCGAGCCAAACTTCCAGGCCGGGTTTGGGGTGTTACATATATAATTTATGCAATGTTAAAGCATTAAAAACATAATTATAATAATGTTTATCACATACAAACTTACCTCAGACATAAAAATGACGAAACTAGTTGATTAGTTGAGTACTTTGTTCTTGCCTCGATCCAAGTCTAGGTTCATCTTTTCTTGATCTATATTATAACAAATTCAACTCATTTAATGACATAATCTTTCAATTTAGTCTACAACACACATTTGAGAATTTTTACACATTAGCCCCTAGACTTTCACATTTAATCAATTTAGTCCTTATTTCATAAATACACCAAATTCACAAAATTCAATAGGACTCATACTTAGCCAAATTCTATATAGGTCCCTAGAAATCCATATTTTTCATTTATTTCACATTTCAATCCTTCAATTTACACTTTTCACAATTTAATCCTTATTTTATATTTTTACCAAAAATCATTTAACAAAACATATTAATCTATCTACAATTATTCATTTTCCATCATCAATACTCAAAAACATCAAGATACCATCAATGGAAACTTACAAATTCATCAACCAATTCAAAAATTAAGGTATGGGCTAGCTAGTACTCAAAGCAACGATCACAAAAACATAGAAATCATAAAAAACTGAACTCGAAACATACCTCAATTAAGCCACACAAATTTCGAACCCTAAATGATCTTCAATCTTTTATTTTCTTTTGATTTTCGGTGGAAGATGATGATAATGAAGCCAAATTTTGTTTTCTTTTATTAATAATAACATTAATAAACAAATTATTGATTTAACCTTAATTAAAACCATTAAATTCCATAATATTAAGCCCATTTATGTCCATTCTCACTATCAATGGCATAATAACATCAAAAGGACCTTTGGTTTAATAAAGCATAGCAAATAGAATCATTTAACATATAGAATGTCACTTTTGCATTTTACGCGATTTAGTCCTTTTCTCAAATTGAGCTATTAAACTATAAAATTAGCTCACGAAATTTTTATGCATACATATTCACATGCTGTAATCACATAAAATAATATTAAAATAATTTTACAATTTTATATTTTTGGTTTTGAAACCACTATTCTGATTTAAGCTAAAATCGGGCTATTACATTCGCTGTGGAAAAAGATATTACATTTTGGTCTAAAAGGGAAATTGAGCCTAAGGTTCATCGGACTGTATGAGATTACTGAGCGAATAGGGCTAGTGGCTTATTGGCTAGCATTTCCATCTGAGTTAGAAAAGATTCATAATGTGTTTCATGTATCAATGCTACGACAATACAAATCTAATCCTTCCCATGTCATTTCCTCAACTAAAGTTGAAATTTAGCTAGATTTATCATACAGTGAAGAACCGATCCGAATTTTGGCTCATGAGATCAAAGAGTTGAGAAATAAAGGAATAGCATTAGTGAAAGTATTATGGCATCGACACGGGGTTGAAGAAGCTACGTGGGAACCCGAGGATGCTACGAGAAAGCAATATCCAAACCTATTCACTGGTAAGATTTTCGAGGACGAAAATCCTTAAGGGGGGAGAGTTGTAACAACCCAGTTTTAGCTAAATTAGAACAGTGGTTTTGGAACCACAAATCTGATTTAATATTATTTTTGGTGTTTATAGCATGTGATTATATATGTGTGAAAATTTTGTGAGCTAATTTCATCATTTAATAGCTCAATTTGAGAAAAAGGACTAAATCGCGTAAAATGCAAAAGTGGCATCCTATATGTTAAATATGCTTAATTTCCATGACTTAATAAATGAAAGGTCCTTATGTTGTTATTAGACCATTTTTAGTGGGAATGGACATAAATGGGCATATATTTGATGATTAAATGGTTTATTAACCAAGGGTAAAATTATAAACTATGTATTAGTGTATAATAAATAAAATAAAAACAATTTTAATCTTATATTCTGATCTCTTTCACTGAATATAGAGAAAAGAAATAGCCATTGAAGCATTTTAGGGTTCGACCCTTGTTATTCTTGATTGAGGTATGAAATTTGTTCAGTTTTTTATGATTTCTATGTTTTTGTGATTGTTGCTTTGAGTATTAGCTAGCCCATGCCCTAATTTTTGTGTTTTTTTTATGATTATATAAAATGCCATTGATGAATGCTTGAGCTTTGTGATAGATGTTGATGAAAAATGAAAGATAAATGATAGAATATCATATTTTGTAAAGTGATTTTTGATAAAAATGCTTAAATAGGATTAAATTGTGAAATTTGTAAAATCTGTGGTTAAATGTGTGAAATGTTGATAAATATGGGCTGCTAGGGACTCAAGTATAAATCGCCTAAGCATGGGTTAAATTGAATTGTGTGAATTTTGTGTATTTATGAAATAAGGACTAAATTGTAAAAATGTAGAAATTTAGGGTTTAAAGTGTAAAAATGCTTAAATAAGTGTTTGTTGATTGAATTGAATGAATTGACAAATAAATGAGTTGATTTTGAATACATTTTGATCAAGAAAGGAAGAATTCAGACCTAGATCGGGGAAAATGAAAGTTATCGAATAATCGACTCAAATCGTCGTTTTAGCATACGAGGTAAGTTTGTACGTGATAAACATTATTACAATTATGGTTGTAATGCTTTGATATTGCATAAATTGTATATACGAGATTATGGTCATATTCGACGACAAATTGGCTATGTTTAGCATTTAGTGTGCGATTTAAGATAACTTCGGCTATATACGGGACTTAGTGTGCGAAACATTGAATATGAAACTTAGTGTATGAGACATTGAGTATGGCACTTAGTGTGCGAGAAATTGAGTATGGCACTTAGTGTGCCAGACATTGAGCATGACATTTAGTGTGCGAAACATTGAGTATGGCACTTAGTGTGCGAGACATTGGGTATAGCACTTAGTGTGCGAAATATTGAGTATTCAAAGGCATGTTATGTATGTATGAACTAGTTATGGATTAATATAGGTATGTATATGTATATTATGAGTTTTAAACCGAAAAAGTCATGAAGTTTACATATAGCATATGAACATGAAGGTGAAAAGTTTGTTAGTAATCAAGAGTTACATGTTATTGTGCTTAAATTGTTGAATGATATATTTTTGATTAGATAAGTTTATATCATACGAACTTACTAAGCTTTATAGCTTACCTTGTTTGTTTCTTCAATGTTTTATAGTGGATTCAAAGCTAGCTCAAATTCGAGGATCGTCAGAGACTACGTCACACTATCCAACCAACTACTTGATACTTTTGAATTTTATATATATATATATATGGTATATGGCATGTATAGGCTAGTTATGGTACTTTGGTTGTGAATATAGCCCTGAGATTTGGCTTATAAATGTATATGTTTTGTTTTATATTTATAGCCATGAGTGATGGCTTATTTTGGTATGTTTTGGTATAAATGTGATTAAAGTTTCATAGTTGTTCAAATGGTTATATTTTGAGTTTGGTAAATGAGCTTGTTTAGGTATGTTCAAAAAAGCTGGAAAATTGGCTTTGCAAATGACCTATTTTTGTCCACACAGGCAGAGACACCGGTGTGTGTCTCTGCCATGTGCGACACACAGTCATGATATACGCCCGTGTGTCCCCTGGTGTTGAAATTGAAACGAAGTCAGTATGCTCCACACGGTCTCACACACGGGCGTGTAGCTGGCCGTGTGGTATAAGTCAGTATACCCCTTAAATGGCACATGGCCTAGCATATGGGCGTGTGTGGCCATTTCATAGGGCACATGTGTTGGACACACGGGCGTGTGGTTGGCTGTGTGGCCCAAGTCAGTATGCCCTCCAGTTTTCACATAGCCTGAAACACGGGCGTGTCTTCGGCCGTCTGATGCAAGTCAGAATGTATGCTCTGTTTCGACATGGCTTGTGACACGAGTGTGTCTGTTGGCCTGTTCACATGGGTGTGTGACCCTTGAATGCATGAGAATTTTCTAAGTTTCCTAAAGTTTGAAAATGTTATCAGTTTAGTCCTGAACCTCTTTTAAGCATGTTTTAAGGTCTCGTAGAGCCGTATAAGGGACAATGTGAGTGTGTATGATGGATTTTGATTATGAATGCATAAATGTATGTATTATGAATGTGAATGATATGTATTGTTCAGTAATTCCTCGTAACCTTATTCTGGAGATAGATATGGATTAGTGGTGTTATGTTTTATTGGTGGCTCTTTAGCCGATTCTAAGACTAACGTAGCATGTGTGAGAGTCTAGCTATATTTGCCATATATAAACTATGATAGTGTGATGACTCCTGACATTTCAAAATGTGCTATTATATAGAAAATGGACCCCAATAGAGCTATAGCTGACGAGGTTGAAAGTTTTGCGCCTCCTCCCGCGTTAGGGACAACGCCGTTTGATTCTAGACCCGTTATGGGCAGTCAGGGAGGAGAGGCTAAAGAAGCCTTCTTTCAAATGATGAATGAGTGGTTTACTCAGTATATTCGTATGAACCCAGCTACTCAACAACCTCCACCCCCTCCTAATCCTAAACCCATACCTGCAGCTCCTTAGGGAGTCGAGCTATTAAGATTGAATAAGCCTCCTATTGACAAGATCCGCAGAGACGAGGCTGAAGAGTTCAGAGCTAATGCTAATGATTACCCTAAGAGAGCCGAGTTTTGGCTTGAAAATACAATCAGAGTGTTTGATGAACTTTTTTACACGCCAATTGAATGTTTAAAGTGTGTTATATCCCTATTGAGAGATACTGCATATCAGTGGTGGAATACGTTAGTCTAGGTAGTGCCGCGAGAGAGAGTTACTTGGGAATTCTTTCAAACTGAATTCTGAAAGAAATACATTAGTCAACGATTTTTAGATTAAAAGCATAAAGAGTTTTTAGAATTGAAACAAGGCCTCATGACTGTAATCGAGTACGTGAGGGAATTTGTATGGTTAAGTAAGTATGCTGGTGTATATGTATCTACTGAAGAAATTATGTGCAAGCAGTTTGTTAATGGACTGAATGAAGATATTAAACTTCTGGTTGGAATTTTAGATTTAAAAGAATTTTCTGTGCTAGTTGAACGGGCTTGCAAAGCCGAAGACTTTAGTCGAGAAAAGAAGAAAGTTGAATCAGAAGCTAGAGATACTAGAAAGAGAACAGTGAGTAAACCTTATCAATCGTCGTTGAAGAAATCTAGAGATTATTTTAGCCGATCAGTAGCTTCAGTGGGATATGCTAATAGAGATCGTGGAAAGTAATTCACCAGCCCTAAAGGTCAAACTACATCGGTATCAAGTGTTGGCAATGTGAAAGATGTTAAACCCGAGTGTCAACATTGTGGAAGATGGCATTTTGCAGAGTGCTGGATGAAAGCTAATAATAGAGCTTGTTATAGTTGTGGTTCATAAGATCATTTTATTAGAGATTGTCCTGAACTAAATGAAAAAGATAAATCTGAGAATGTAAGATCAAGTAACACAGCTACTCGGGGAGGCTACCAAGAAATATAGGAAATGTAAGTGGTAATCGTGGTACAATGAGAGATTCTATAGCAATATCTGAGGCTAGAACACCTGTTAGAGCCTACGCTATTTGCGCTCACGAAGGAGCATCATCTTCAGATGTTATCATCGGTACTTTCATTCTCTATGATACTAATGTGATTGCATTGATACATCCAGGATCAACTCATTCTTATATATGTATGAATTTAGTATCCAGTAAGACTTTGTCTGTAGAGTCTATTGAATTTGTTATTACAATATCGAACCCCTTAGGCAAGTGTGTCTTGGTTGATAAAGTGTGTAAAAATTGTCCATTAATGATTCTGGATTTCTATTTTCTGGCTAATCTGATGTTGTTGCCATTTGATGAATTCAATATAATTCTGGTTTTGGATTGGCTAACGCTACATGATGCTATAGTAAATTGTAAACGAAAGATGATTGATCTGAAATGTTAGAATAATGAGATTATCCGGATTCAGTCAAATGATTTGAATGGTTTACCAGTAGTGATTTCTTCGATGTTAGCTCAGAAATATGTGAGAAAGGGTTGCGAAGCTTATTTTGCTTATGTGTTTGATATGAAAGTGACTGAAAAGAATATTGAATTAGTGCCAGTTGTGTGTGAGTATCGGGATATGTTCCCTAAAGAATTATCGGGTTTACCACCGATTCGAGAAGTTGAGTTTGGTATTGAGTTAGTGCCAGGAACTATGCCAATATTGATAGCTCTATACAGAATGGATCCGAAAGAGTTAAAAGAATTGAAAGCTCAATTGCAAGAGTTAAAAGATAGAGGTTTTGCTAGACCGAGCTTCTCGCCCTGGGGGTGCTCCTGTATTGTTTGTGTAAAAGAAAGATGGCACGATGAGATTGTGTATAGACTAGCGTCAGCTTAACAAAGTGAAGATCAAGAATAAGTATCCTATGCCCAGAATAGATGATTTGTTTGATCAATTAAAATGGGCTACAGTGTTTTCAAAGATAGATTTGAGATCGGGCTATCACCAGTTGCGAGTTAAAGATTTTGATGTGCCAAAGACCGTATTTAGAATGAGGTATGGTCATTATGAATTCTTAGTTATGCCTTTTGGACTAAGAAATGCACCTGCTGTCTTTATGGACTTAATGAACCAGATTTTTAGACCGTACCTAATTGATTTGTAGTTGTGTTCATTGATAACATCTTAATTTACTCACGTGATGAATCCGAGCATGCCGAGCATTTGAGGTTTGTACTATAGACTCTGCGAGATAAGTAGTTGTATCAAAAATTCAGCAAATGTGAATTCTAGTTGCGTGAGGTTAGTTTTCTGAGGCATATTGTTTTAGCTACGGGTATCTGAGTTGACTCGAGTAAGATATCTACGATTATAGATTGGAAGCCTCTGAGAAATGTTTCTGAGGTCCGCAGTTTTCTTGGGACTCATTGGCTGAAAGGATTTTTGATGATTGCGACTCCGATAACGAAATTGCTTCAAAAAGATTTTAAGTTCAAGTGGTCATATAAATTCCAGAAAAGTTTCGAGCAGTTAAAAGCTTTATTGACTGAAGCTCCAGTGTTAGTTCAGCTTGAATCGGGTAAAGAGTTCGTAGTGTTCAGTGATGCATTGTTGAATGGTCTGGGTTTTGTTTTGATGCAAGAAGGCAAAGTTATAGCTTATGCATTGAGACAGCTGAAGCTGCATGAAAAGAATTACCCGACGCACAATTTAGAGTAAGCAGCCATTGTGTTTGCGTTGAAGATTTGGCGCCATTATCTGTTCGGTGAGAAATGCCATGTTTATTTAGATCACAAGAGTTTGAAATATCTGATGACTCAGAAAGATTTAAATTTGTGATAGTGGAGATGGATAGAATTGCTAAAAGACTACGAACTAGTGATTGACTATCATCCGGGAAAAGCAAATGTTGTTGCTGATGCATTAAGCCAGAAATCTTTGTTTACTCTTTGTGTAATGAATACTCAGTTGGCTCTATCTGAAGACGGCTCAGTTGTAGCTGAGTTGAAAGGAAGACCATTGTTTATACAACAAATTTTTGAGGCTTAGAAATTCGATAATGAAATGCTAGCGAAACAAACTCAATGTGATTCGAACCCTGATTCAGAGTTTCAAGTTGATTTTAATGATTGTTTAAGATTCAAAGGCAGAATATGTGTTCCGAGAAATTCAAAGTTGATTCAAATAATTTTGAATGAAGCACATAGTAGTCATTTATCTGTTAATCCGGGAAGCATTAAAATGTATAAGATTTGAAACAGCTTTATTGGTGGCACGGCATGAAACGTGATATTTCAAAATTTGTTTCGAAATGTCTGATTTGTCAGCAAGTCAAAGCTACGCATCAAGTACCCTCAGGTTTATTACATCCTATCATGATTCCCGAGTGGAAATAGGATAAAGTGACTATGGATTTTGTTTCAGGTTTGCCCCTATCTCCGAGTAAGAAAGATACAATCTGGGTTGTTGTTGACAGGTTGACAAAATCGGTTCATTTCATTCCGATATGAACGGACTATTCGCTTGACAAGCTTGCTGAGTTGTACATTTCAGAGATTGTTTGATTACACGGGGTACCTATTTCTATTGTTTTGGATAGAGATCTGAGGTTCACATCACGGTTTTGGAAAAAACTACAAGATGCAGTGGGTACAAAGTTAGATTTCAGTACCGCATTTCACCCGAAAACGGATGGTCAATCTAAACGAGTTATACAGATACTCGAGGATATGTTGTGTTGTTGCATTCTTGAGTTTGAAGGTAGTTGGGAGAAATATCTACTGCTGATTGAATCCACTTTTAATAATAGCTTTTAATCAAGTATAAAGATGGCACCATACGAAGCTCTATATGGTCGTAAATGTCAAACACTGTTGTACTGGACTGAGCTTAGCGAGATTAAGATTCACGGAATTGATCTGATTAGAGAAATTGAAGAAAAAATGAAAGTAATACGAGATAGTTTGCAAGTAGCCTCAGATTGACAGAAATCTTATGCAGATTTGAAATGGAAAGATATTGAGTTACAAATCGAGAATAAAGTTTTTCTAAAAGTGTCGCTGTAACACCCCTACCTGTATCTGTCGCCGGAATAGGGTTGCGAGGCATTACAGAATACTAAACATTATTCACATACATTTAAGCATTCATAATCAAAATCCAATCAAATCATTTATATTGTCCCTTTTAAGGATCTACGAGACCTTAAAACATGCTCAGAAGTGGTTCGAGACTAAACCGATAACATTTGCAAACTTTGGGAATCTTTGAAAATTTTCAAACATTTAAGGGTCACACGCCTGTGTGAACAGGCCGTGTGCCTAACACAGCTACTAGACACGCTCATGTCACAAGACTATGAAAACAGGGCATACATACTGACTTGCACTACACGGCCGAAGACACGCCTGTGTGCCATTGCCGTGGGAAAACTGGAGGGGTTACTGACTTGGGTCACAGGGCCAACCACACATCCATGTGCTAGCCTGTGTGTCACACACGGCTAGTAGACATGCCCGTGTGTCTAGACCATGTCAAACCTGTAGGGTATACTGATTTTAACTTGAAGGTACCCCGGGGGACACACGGTTGTGTAACTTAACCGTGTGTCGCACACGGCTAAGACACACACCCGTGCCTCTGCCCGTTTGGACAAAATTAGGCCATTTGTAAATCAAATTTGCCACCCTTTTCTCATGCACACAAAGTAACCAAATTGGTACCATTTCAACACCTATATAAGCAGCCAAAACATGCCAATTTATACACATATCATGCCATCTATCCTCAACCATTCCAACTACTCAATTCCATATTCAAAATATACCAAATCATCATGCCAAAGTTATCAAAACTTACATAGGTTCCAAATGCATTAATGCAACAACTAATAACTAACCAAATGAACAACCATTTAGCTATATGAACAATTATGGCAAACATAACAAAACAAGCCAACATATAAGGCATTATATACATCTCATATATCACTTATCAAACACATAATTCAAGCCAACTTATAACCATATACACCAACATTTACAAGCCAAATCTCATGGCTAATATCATAACTCAAAATATACCCAAATGATACTAGCCTATACATGCCATATACCATATATACAAAGTTTCAAAAGTACCAACAAAATGATCGATAGTGTGATGACGCCTTATGATGATCCCCGAGTCTAAGTTAACTTTGACTCTCTATAAAACATAAACAAATAACACACAATAAGCTTCATAGCTTAGTAAGTTTGTAGTAAATATACTCAATAGTTCATAATATATAGATCATCGATTCGTTCTAATTAATATCTAAATCATGGTGACTAACAAACTTTCCTCATACTTACTAAAGTGTTTTATGAACAAGTTCATAAATTCTTCTATTTGGATTTCATGCTTTATATGTACATACCTGTACAAATTCATATCGAACTCATACCTTTACGTGATACTGTCGAATACTCGATAGCTTACACACTAAGTGCCAAAGCATAGCTAAGGCAATTATAATCTCGCACACTAAGTGCCTTTCATAGCCGAAGCTATCTCAGTCTTGCACACTAAGTGCCATATATAGCTGAAGCTATTCCGATTCGCACACTAAGTGCTTTATAAAGCTGAAGCTATCTCGATACACACACTAAGTGCGAAACATAATCAATTCATCGTCGTACACAACCATCTCATATATATAATTTGTGCAATATTAAAGCATTAAAAACATAATTGTAACAATGTTTATCACGTATGAACTTACCTCGAACGTAAAATTGATGAAACTAGTTGATTAGTCGAGTGCTTTGTTCTTGCATCGATCTAAGTCTAGGTTCCTCTTTACTTGATCTATATTATAACAAATTCAACTCATTTAATCACAGAATCTTTCAATTTAGTCCTCAACACACATTTGAGCATTTTTACACATTAGCCCCTAGAATTTCACCTTTAATCAATTTAGTCCTTATTTCATAAATACACCAAATTCACAAAATTCAATAAGACTCATACTTAGCCAAATTCTCTATAGGTCCCTAGAAACCCATATTTTTCATTTATTTCACATTTCAATCCTTCAATTTACACTTTTCAAAATTTAATCCCTATTTTGCATTTTTACCAAAAATCACTTAATAAAACATATTAATCTATCAACAATTATTCATTTTCCATCATCAACACTCAAAAACATCAAGCTACCATCAATGGCAACTCACAAATTCAAAAATTGAGGCATGGGCTAGCTAGTACTCAAAGCAACGATCACAAAAACTAGAAATCATCAAAAACCGAACTCGAAACATACCTCAACTAAGCCACACAAATGCTGAACCCTACATGAGCTTCAATATTTTATTTTCTTTTGATTTTCAGTGGAAGATGATGATAATGAAGCCAAATTTTGTTTTCTTTTATTAATAATAATATTAGTAAACAAATTACCAGTTTAATCTTAATTAAAACCATCAAATTCCATAATATTAAGCCCATTTATGTCCATTCTCACTATCAATGGAATAATAAGATCATAAGGACCTTTAGTTTAATAAACCATAGCAAATAGACACATTTAACATATAGAATGCCACTTTTGCATTTTACGCGATTTAGTCTTTTTCTAAAATTGAGCTATTAAACTATAAAATTAACTCACGAAATTTTCACACATACATATTCACATGATGTAAACACATAAAATAATATTAAAATAATTTTACAGTCTCGAATTTGTGGCTCTGAAACCACTATTCTAGTTTAAGCTAAAATCGGGCTGTTACAACTCTCCCCCTTAGGGATTTTCATCCCCAAAAATCTTACCAGTGAATAGGTTTGAAATTTCTTTCTCATAGCATCCTCGGTTCCCACATAGCTTCTTCTACCCTGTGTTGATTCCATAATACTTTCACTAATGAAAATTTCTTATTTCTTAGCTCTTTGATCTCACGAGCTAGAATTCGAATCAGTTCTTCGCTGTATGATAAGTCTGACTGAATCTCAACTTCGATCGGGGAAATAACATGCGAAGGATCAGATCGGTATCATCGAAGCATCGATACATGAAATACATTATGAATCTTTTCTAACTCAGACGACAATGCTAGTTGATAAGCAACTGGTCCAATTTGCTCGGTAATTTCATACGGTCCGATGAATCTCGGACTCAATTTGACTTTATGACCGAATCGAAGTATTTTCTTCCACGAAGATACTTTCAAAAACACTTTATCTCTGATCTGAAACTCAATATCCTTCCATCTTAAGTCTGCGTATGATTTCTGACGATATGACGTTGCTTTCAGACTATCACGAATTACTTTCACTTTTTCTTCAGTATCTCTAATCAGATCAACCCCATGGATCTTATTCTTGCTAAGCTCAGTCCAGTACGACAGTGTTCTACATTTACGATCGTATAAAGCTTCATATGGTTCCATTTTAATATTTGATTGAAAACTATTATTATACAAAAATTCAATCAACGGCAAATACTTTTCCTACGTACTTCAAACTCAAGAATGCAACATCTCAACATATCCTCGAGTATCTGTATAACTCGCTCGGACTAACCATCCATTTACGGGTGAAATGCGATACTAAAATGTAGTTTTGTACCCAATGCATCTTGCAATTTCTTCCAAAATCTCGATGTGAACCTTGAATCTCTATCCAAAATAGTAGAAATAGGTTGTAACACCCCGTACCCGAGTCCGTTACCGGAATCGAACACAAGGTGCACACAGACTTAATTATTTTCACAGTCCATTTAGAAATTTCCAGACAAGCTGGTTACTGCATCACTGTCGCCTTAAAAATCATATCTTGAGTTTCAGAGCTCGAAAATTTGTTTCGCAATTTTTCACTGAAACTAGACTCATATGTACATCTACATATTTTTTTCTAGAATTTTTGGTCAATCCAATTGGTACAGTTTATTAGTTAAAGTCTCCCCTGTTGCAGGGATCGACTACACTGACCTTCATGCGTTACAAAATGGATATCTCCATGTACAGGGCTTCAATACTTATGCCGTTTGTTTCTATAGAAACTAGACTCAGAGAGGAATCTATACATATATGGCATGACTCCTAATTATCTCTGGTTAATTTACAATAAATTTCTAAGTTCGGAACAGGGGATCCAGAAACCGTTCTGGCCCTGTTTCACAAGAACTTTAATATCTCTTAACATGTAACTCCTATGACCGTTTCGTTTCTTCCATATGAAGGTAGACTCATCAAGGTTCATTTACATAATTCATTCACTATTTAATACCATTCCTACTATTTTTAGTGATTTTTCACATCCACATCACTGCTACAGTCAGCATCTGCCTTTAAGGTAGGCTTTACATATTTCATGATTTCCATGATTCAATTGGCCCTTTTTGCATACATAGCACAAAGTGTGATCATGATTAACCATTCCAATGGCTAATCGTTTCAAAACAATTCAGACCCCATAATGATCAACATACAAATGATTATAGTATTATACTAAAACGATATAAGCCATTTTCGCATGGCTATCCAAGTTTACACAAACCGAAAGGTACATGACCTTCAACAAAAGGGTAGTCCTATACATGCCATTTCAAAGTTCAACCAAAATTATACCAAAATGGAGGCTTTGATAGTGTGGATGACTTCGACTTCAATGATCCCGAATCCGATAGCTAACGAGCAAAATCTATAAAACAGAGAAACAGAGAAACGGAGTAAGCAATTTATGCTTAGTAAATTTGAGCAAGAAATTCCAGCACAACAAAAGCATAGCATTCATAAAGCTAACGGATAATTTCATATGCACAAATTCTCAATATCATACTCATTTCACATTCCAACCCCTATGTTCATACATAAGGGATCACCTTAGTCAAATACCGGAAACTCATTACTCGACTGAGCGAATATTATTCGAAGGGAATCAACTAATTCAAGCTCATATGAACATACCTCATTGCTGGAATTTTTTTCAAGCGCATTAACTGAAATTTTACAGCAAGATCGCTTATTCTAGAATCACGTACCTTCAGAATTTAACCGATATAACGACTCGCTCAAATGCCTTCGGACGAAGCCCGGTTATAGCGACTTCGCACGAATGCCTTCGGACTTAACCCGGTTTAGTAACTTGCACAAATGCCTTGAGCTTAGCCCGGATTTATTATCTCGCACGAATGCCTTCGGATCCTAGTCCGGATATAGTCACTTAGCACAAAGCCTTCGGGACTTAGCCGGACATCATTCAATAATCGAGCACAATTATCAATAAATCATGACACATTCAGATTTCACTTTCATTAGCAAAACTCAAACACAAGGCACTTTTCACACTTGCAATTTCGCTCAATAGCCACACACAAAGAGCATGATTTTTATTTACTTTAAACATGATCTAATCAATTCAAATTTAAGCTCTATTACTCAAGAACTTACCTCGGACGTGGTCGAACGATTTCGATGGCTATTCGACGACTTTTCCTTCCCTTATCGGATTTAGCTCCCTTTGCTCTTGAGCTTAATTTAACAAATAAATTGGTTTTATCATTTGAGCATCGAAGAGGAATTCAAGATACTTAGCCAATATATATACTCATTAGGCATCAAAGTCGCATATGTACGAAATCATGAATCGAACTCAACACATTAGTTAATATTCCTCTTAGCCAATTTTCTAAGCCAAGAATAGGCATCAATATGCTTGCCTCTAACCGAATGCATGCACACCAATTTCCCTCATGTGGCGAATATACATGTCCATGTTGAGGCCAATTATACACTTAATACCATACAAAAACAGCATACATTTTACTACTAACGCATTACATATCGTAGCTCAATACACATCTCTCATTTACTTCATAATCGAGACATCATCACAAGCAAATATACACCTTGAAATAGCATATATGTCATACCAATACATCGTGTGCAAACATATATACATATATATATGCTAGAGCCGAATCTCAAGTTGATTGTAACTAAACATGAACAAAATTTCAATACACAAATCTTACTTTCCATGCAATGAGCATAAATCACACTTATGGATGTACCATGGCCGAATACATCACAACACCATAATTTTGGTCATGATTAAACAAAGAACTTAGTATCTCATTCAAAATGCTAAAAGAAAATCTAAGAGTCCTCAATCCCCATCACATGTATCATTATCAAGCTTGATATTTAGCATGCAATGGCATTAACACCACATTTACTTTGGCCGAATTTCATTCCCATGACATAGCAAAGATTTGAACCATGGGCTACCAAGAACATCAAGCTAGCAACTAAAAACATGCATGAATCTCATGGCACAACCTCAAACATACCTTAATCTTGATGCAAGTATAGCCAACCTCTTCCTAATCCTCTTCCAAAACAAACATGAAGCAAAATTCCTTCCTTCCTCTAGTATTTTCGGTCAAGAGAGAATGAAAAGATGGATGAACAATTTTTTTCTTTTCTCTTCCACAATGCACGGCAATGGGGGGGTTTCACTCACACACACACATTTTTTTTTCTTTCTTTATTACCCATACTTATTTGTTTATTGTTTCTCCTGAATGCACCAACAAAACATGTTTCATGACATGTTTAGCCCATGATTCCTTGTCATGGCCGCCACTACAACTTGGGGGAATTTGACATGCAAGTCCTCCCCTTTGACTACATGCACTATTAGGTCCTTATAGATTAGCCTTTCACTTTTCAAAAGTGTCACACAAGTCCTACTAACTGAATTCACATGCAATCGGCTAAATCGGAACTTGAAATTTTCACACATTCATAATTACATATTCTAGACAATAAATATTACATTCAAACATTTCGGTGACTCGGTTTAGCGGTCCCGAAACCACTTCCCGACTAGGGTCAATTTTGGGCTGTCACATAAGTACTCCGTGCAATCTCACAAGTTCGAAGATATACAACTTAGCAAACTTTTCAAGCAAATAGTCTATTCGTACAGGAATAAAATGAGTCAATTTTGTCAACCGATCAACAACAACCTAGATTGCATCTTTCTTACTCAGAGATAGGTGCAAGCACATAGTTGGTTGCAATAAACCAGACGATAATTGATGTTCAGCTTTGACTTGCTGACAAATCAAACATTTCGAAACAAATTTCGAAATATCATACTTCATTCCATGCCACCGATAAAGTTGTTTCAAATCACTATACATTTTCGTGCTTCCCGGATGAACAGATAAACGACTACTATGTGCTTCATTCAAAATCATCTGAATTAACACTGAATTACTTGGAACACATATTGGGCCACTGAATCTTAAACTGTCATTAGAATCAAGTTGAAACTCTAAGTCCGAGTTCAAATCACATTGAGCTCATTTTGCTAATATTTCATTATCAACTTTCTGAGCTTCGTAAATCTACTGTATAAAAAACGGTCTCGCTTTCAATTCAGCTGCAATTGAACTATCATCAGATAGAGCCAACTAAGTATTCATTGCACATAGAGCAAACAAAGATTTTTAGCTTAATGCATCAACAACAACATTTGCTTTTCCTGGATGATAATCAATCACTAGCTCGTAATCTTTTAGCAATTCTAGCCATCTCCGCTGTCTCAAATTCAAATCTTTCTATGCCATCAGGTATTTCAAACTCTTGTGATCTAAATAAAAATGGCATTTCTCATCGAACAAATAATGGTGCCAGATCTTCAATGCAAACACAATGGCTACTAACTTTAAATCATTCGTCGGGTAATTCTTTTCACGCGGTTTCAACTGTCTCGAGGCATAAGCTATGACTTTGCCTTCTTACATCAAATCACAACCCAAACCATTCAACGATGCATCACTATAGATCAGAAATTCTTTACCCGATTCTGGCTGTACTAACACTGGAGCTTTAGTCAAAAGAACTTTCAGCTGGTCAAAACTTTTTTGACATTTCTCGGACCATTCAAATTTTACATCTTTCTAAAGCAATCTTGTCAACGGAGTTGCAATCATCAAAAAGCCTTTCATGAACCGTCTGTAATAGCCAGCTAGTCCCAGAAAACCATGGGCTTCAGATACATTTCTCGGAGGCTTCCAATCCATTATTGTAGAAATCTTGTTCGAATCGACTCTAATACTCGATGCTAACACAATATGTCCCAGGAAAGCAACCTCACGCAACCAGAATTCACATTTACTGAACTTTGCATATAACTACTTATCACGCAGAGTCTGTAATATAATTCTCAAATGCTCAGCATGTTCAGTTTTATTTCGTGAATATATCAATATATCATCAATGAACACAACAAAAAATCAATCTAGGTACGATCTGAAAATACGGTTCATTAAGCCCATAAAAGTAGCAGGTGCATTCGTTAGTCCAAAAGGCATAACTAAAAATTCGTAGTGACCATATCTCGTTCTGAATGTAGTTTTCAGTACTTCAGAATCTTTAACTCTTAACTGATAATAACCATATCTCAAATCTATCTTTGAAAACACTGTAGCCCCTTTTAATTGATTAAACAAATCATCAATCCCCAGTAGAGGATATTTGTTCTTGATTGTCACTTTATTTAGCTGTCTATAGTTAATACACATTCTCATCGTGCCATCTTTCTTTTTCACAAATAACACAGGAGCACCCCAAGGCGAGAAACTCGGTCTTGCAAAACATCTATCCGTTAGTTCTTGCAATTGACCTTTCAATTCTTTTAACTCTATTGGTGCCATTTGATACGGAGCTATCAATATCGGCATAGTTCTTGGCACTAAGTCAATGCCAAACTCAACCTCTCAGATCAGTGGTAAACCTAGTATCTCTGCAAGAAATACATCCGGATATTCACACCCAACTGGCACTGATTCAGTCTTCTTTTCAGTCACTTTTGTATCAAGCACATAAGCAAAATAAGGTTCGTGACCCTTTCTCACATATTTCTTAGCTAATATCGATGAAATCATTACTAGAAAGCCATTCAAATCATCTGACTCAATTTGGATAATCTCATTTGTAACACCCCGAACCCGAGACCGTTGCCGGTGTCGGACACAAGGGGTTAACAAGCCAAAACCACTTATGGCACCGACCAATTTGACATTCCAGGCAAGCTGGAAAACTGCATTGCTGTCGCCTTAAAAAGCATATCTCGAGTTTCACAACTCGGAAACTGATTCCGTAAATTTTCCCTGAATTTAGACTCATATATCCATCTATGGATTTATTTCTAGAATTTTTGGTCTGGCCAATTGGTACAGTTTATTAGTTAAATTCACCCATGTTACAGGGGTCGACTACAATGACCTTCGTGCGTTACAACTTGAATATCTCTCTGTACAGGGTTTCAATACTGATGTCGTTTGTTTCTAATGAAACTAGACTCAAAAAGGAATCTGCACATATTAGGTATGACTTCTAATTCATTCTGGATAATTTATGGTAAATTTTCAAAGTCGCGACAGGGGACCCAGAAACCGTTCTGGCCCTGTCTCACGATAACTTTAATATCTCTTAACACGTAACTCCTATGACCGTTTCGTTTCTTCCATATGAAAGTAGACTCATCAAGGTTCATTTACATAATTCTTTCACTATTTAATACCATCCCTACAATTTTTGGTGATTTTCACATTCCGTCACTGCAGCTGGCAGCACCTGTTTTTAAGGTAGGTCTTACCTATTTTGTAGTCTCCATGAACCAACTAGTCTTGCCATACATAGGTTCACCTATGATCATTTTTAGCCATTCCAATGGCTGATCATGTGACCAACACTCCCATTTCCAATCCATAATCACATCATGAAACCATATATATATATACAAATCACAAATGGTCTAAGTTCGTACTTTACTTCTACGAGCCATTTTCGCATGGCTGTACACATGTACATCACAACACATTTGAACCAACAAGGGGTAGTCCTATACATGCCATTTCAAAGTTCAACCAAAATTATACCAAAATGGAGGCTTTGATAGTGTGGATGACTTCACTTCAATGATCCCGTATCCGATCGCTAACTAACAAAATCTATAAAACAGAGAGCCAAAGCAACGGGTAAGCATTTTTATGCTTAGTAAGTCTCAAGCAATAAAATCAGCTTTAACTAAAGCATTACATTCACATAGCCAAATGAATCATTTCATTAATACACATTCACATAATCATACTTACTTCACACTTCATCATTGTATACTTTCACAAGATATCAACCAATTCAATAGCTGAAAATTCGTTAGTCGATTGAGCGAATGTTACTCAAACATATCGACTTTTCCAATGCACATATAAACATACCTTATCCTTTGGGCTTTTCGAGCGTACTAATTAAATTTATTACAGCAACCAACGCTCACCTTCAGCCCAAGCTTCTTGAATACAACCGGATATAACCACATGCACGAATGCCTTCGGGTCTTAGCCCTGATAGAACGACTTGCACAAATGCCTTCGGGTATTAGCCCGGATTTAACAACTTGCACGAATGCCTTCGGGTCTTAGCCCGGATTTAGTCACTAGCATAATTGCCTTCGGGTCTTAACCGGATTTAACTACTAGCATAAATGTCCTCGCGACTTAGCCCGGATATCATTTAATTGCTCATGCACACACATACATCAATAGTCATTACACATCCATGTTTCGTTTTTCGTTACTAAGGCTCAAACACAAACATATCACTAGCATAATCGCCTTCGGACTTAGCCCGGTATCATTCAAATACTCATACACATAAATCAATAATCATTACACATCCATATTTCATTTCACATAATTCGAGTAGGGTCATTTCTTGAGGACTTACCTCGGATGTTGTCGAACGGCTTCAACGGCTATTCGATCACTTTTCCTTCCCTTATCCAATTGTGGCCCTCTAAGCTCTCGAGCTTTATGTTAACAAGTAAATTGATTTAGTCATTTGAATATCAAAGGGAATCCAAGGTACTTAGCCCTTATAAGGCCGCCCACAATTATATTCACACACTTGAGCTCATTAATTATAACATAGCATCAAGCACTCATATGGCCGATTATACTTAGTCATACTTGCACCAAATCAACAATAATTTCAAGGTTTTTCATACTATACATGCACTAGGCCGAATGTACATGCAAATTTCACAACCATTCTTCAACAAATTTCTCCTTTAAAGAAACATATTTATCACTTTCTTCATAACCAAAACATCATGTGCAAACATATATACACATATAGGTGTAAGGCCGAATTTCAAGGTATCCATAACCATCCAAAACACAAATTTTTAACTAACATGCAAGAAGCATAAACCATGCTCATGAATGCATCATGGCCGAATACATCACAATCATGCCCCTTTCAACTTCGGTCATGGTTAAACAAAAACAAAAAAAAAAAAACTCAATGTCTTACTCAAGATTGCTACAAAGAAATTTCAAGAGTAGTCAATCCATCATTGCATGCATCATTAGCAAGCTTCACATTTAGCATGCAATGGCTTTAACACAATAATAACCTTGGCCAAATACCATTTCCATGGCATAACAAGGATTTGAACCATGGCTAACATGAACATCAAGTTAGCAACCAAAACATGCATGAATCTCATGACACAACCTCATACATACCTTAATCTTGATGCAAGTTTAGCCAAATCTTCTTCTAGATCTCTTCTAAACAAAGAAAATGAAGCAAAAATCTCTTCTTCCTCTTAAGAATTTCGGCCAAAGGAAGGAGGGGAAAAGATGAACAAATTTTTTTGTTTCTCTTCCCACATTTTAATTATTAATCATTTCTCTCATGCTCCATTAACAAAACATGTTTCAACATGTTTTCTTTGCCCATAAACCATGTCATGGCCGGCCACCACCTATAAAAAGAGGGAATTTGAGATGCAAGTCCATTGTTTTGCATGCATGCTTTAATTAGTCATCACACATTTCCCCATCATACTTTCAAAGTTTACTACTAGGTCATTTCTAGTGAAATTCACATTTATAGCTCTAAATCAAAACATCAAAAATGTCACACATGAATACACACATATTATAGGCATCAAAATAAATTTTAGATTATTTTTATGCCTCGGTTTTGTGGTCCCGAAACCACGTTCCGACTAAGGTCAATTTTGGGCTGTCACATCATTATTCTGACATCTCAGATCAATCGTCTTTCGTTTATAATTCATAATAGCATCATGCAGTGTTAGCCAATCCATACCCAGAATTATATCAAATTCATCAAATGGTATCAATATCAAATCAGCCGAAAAGTAGAAATCTTGAATCATCAACGGACAGTTCTTGCATACTTTATCAATCAACACACACTTTCCTAAGGGGTTCGATACTTTAATTACAAATCCAGTAGACTCTACAGGAAAAGTTTTACTAGATACTAAATTCACACATATATACGAATGAGTAGATCTATCAATGCAATAACTTTAATATCATAGAGAGTAAAAGTATCGGTAATAACATTTGGAGATGATGCTTCTTTGCGAGCGCAAATAACATAGGCTCGTGCAGGTGCTCTAGCATTAGATCTCACAGTAGAATCTCTCGTTGTACCACGGTTACCGCTTGCATTTCCCATATTTCTTGGTGGGCTCTCTCGAGTAGCTGTGTTGTTTGATTTTGCAATCTAAGATTTATCTTTTTCAATTAACTTAAGACAATCTCTAATAAAATGATCTTGTGAACCAAAACTGTAAGAAGTTCTATTATTATTTTTCACCCAACAATCTCCAAAATGTCGTCTTCCACATTGTTGACATTCAGGTTTAACATCTTTTACATTGCCAACACTCGATAACAATTTAGCTTGAGCTTTAGGGTTGGTGTATTGCTTTCCGTGATCTCTATTCTAATATCTCACTAAAGCTGTCGATCGGTTAAAATAGTTTCTAGATTTCTTCAACAAGGAATGATAAGATTTAATCATCAATCTTTTCCTCAAATCTCTTGCCTCTGAATCAGCCTTTTTTTTTTCTTGGCTAAAATCTTCATCTTTGCATGCCCATTCAACTAGCACAACGAATTCTTTCAAATCTAATATTTTGATCAGAAGCTCAATATCTTCATTCAGCCCATCAATAAACTGTTTACACATTATTTCTTTTGTTGAAACATATTCCTGAGCATACTTACTCAACTGTACAATTCCTCTCTCGTACTCGGTTATAGTAATGCGACCTTGTTTCAATTCTAAAAACTCTTTATGCTTTTGGTTTAAAAATTGTTGACTTATGTACTTTTTTCGGAACTCGATCTGAAAGAATTTCATGGTAACTCATTCTTTAAGAACCACAAATTTTAATGTTTTCCACCAATGATATGAATTATCTCTAAGTAATGACACCACACATTTGATACATTCTTCTAGAGTACAGGACAATTCTTCGAATAACTGAATCATATTTTTGAGCCAAAACTCAGCTCTCTCAGCATCAATATCATCATCAACTGTAGCCTGGAACTCCTCAGCCCCTTGTTTTTGAATCTTATCAACAAGTGGCTTGCTCAATCGAATCGGATCTATCACTTGTGGCACAACTGAGACTTGTTGAGGAACATGTGGGGGTAGAGGTTGTTGAGTAGCCAGATTCATTTGAAGGAACTCTGTGAACCACTCACTCATCATTTGGAAGAAGGCTTGCTTAGTATCTCCCCCTTGGCTACTAGTTACGAGTCTAGAATTACACTGCACTGCCCCTTGTGTGGGAGCGGGTGCGTTACTTTCAACGTCGTCAGCTACGGCATGATTGGGATCCATTTGCTA
Organism: Gossypium arboreum; assembly: GCF_025698485.1. Classification (NCBI taxonomy): domain Eukaryota; kingdom Viridiplantae; phylum Streptophyta; class Magnoliopsida; order Malvales; family Malvaceae; genus Gossypium; species Gossypium arboreum. Next base: position 96,718,785 of record NC_069070.1, on the reverse strand, counting down.
TATAAGGACACATTTTAACTGTCAAAAATCATAACACTGTCGCAGTTTATATTTATGGCACGTATAGCTAGACTCTCACTATAACAACCCGGTTTTAGTTAAATTAGAATAGTGGTTTCGGGACCACAAATTCGAGATCATAAAATTATTTTAATATTATTTTTAGTGTTTACAACATGTGGATATATATGTGTGAAAATTTCGTGAGCTAATTTATTCGTTTAATAGCTCAATTTGAGAAAAATGACTTAATCACGTAAAATACAAAAGTTGTATTCTATATGTTAAAAGTGCCAAATTGTTATGGCTTATTAAATGGAACATCCTTATGTTTTAATTAGACCATGATTAGTGAGAGTTGACATATATGGCCTTCTATTTGATGATTAAATAGTTTAATGACCAAGGGTAAAGGTAAATTGGTTAATAAGTTAATATTAATTAAAAAAACACAAAATGGTGGCAATTATTCATCCTTCTTCCATAGAAAATCAAAAGAAAATAAAGCCTGGAGAACATTTTAGGGTTCGGCCATTTGTGTTCTTGATTGACGTATGTTTTGAGCTTGATTTTTGATGATTTTTATGTTTTTCAGATTGTTGCTTTGAGTTCTAGTTAGCTCGTGCTTCAATTTTTGAAAGTGTTGATGATTTTCAAAGTTTCCATTAATGAATGCTTGAGCTTTATGATGTTTGATGATGAAAATGAAAGTTTGGTGCTTGATATACATGTTTTGTAATGTGATTTTGACAAAAATGTTAATTAGGGATTAATTTGAGAAAATGTAAATTGAGGATTAAATTGTGAAATAACTAAAAGTTTTGGTTTGCTAGAGATCCTAGGAAATTTGACTAGGCTTTGGTAAAATTAAATTTTGTGTAAATTGTGTTTTTGTGAAATAGGGACTAAATTGAATAAATTTGTAACTTTGGGGATTAAAATGCAAAAATGCCAAAATATGTGTTTGTGGATTAAATTGAATGAATTGGTGATTAAATGGGTTAATTTTGAATACATATAGATCAAGAAAGAAAGAATTCGGATTTAGATCGAGGAAAGTCGAAGGTTATCGAGTAATTAATTCAATTCATCAGTTCCGAGTACTAGGTAAGTTCGTACGTGTTAAATGAAGTTACAATTATGTTTTTAATGCTTTAATAATGCATAAATTGTATATACATGATTACGATTGCGTACAATGACAAATCGACTATGTTTAGCACTTAGTGTGCGTTACAAAATAGCTTCGGCTATAAATAGCACTTAGTGTGTGAATTGGAATAGCTTTGGCTATATGAGGCACTAAGTGTGTAATACCAAGATAGCTTTGGTTTAATGCGATGGCACTAAGTGTGCGGTAGTGTTATAGCTTTGACTAATCATTTATGCACTAAGTGTGCGGGTTTTTTGAGCATTGAAAGATTTTTGAACGATTTAACGTGTTGAACAAAGAGTTGAGAATGAAATAAAAAATACGGGAAAGTTCAGGTATGTACGATGCCTATGTGGTAGTTAATACTATTTGTATGAAGCTTGATGAATTTGTATATACATGTTAAAGGGTGGTGGATTAGAATTGAATGATGATATAATAACTACTAAGTGTTTGTTAATTGATGTTTTGTATTGTATGAATTGTTGAGTATATTTGGTACGAACTTACTAAGCTATGAAGATTACTGTGTGATATTTGTCTTTTTTTATAGAGTATCGAAGCTAGCTCAGACATCGGGGATCATCGGGAATCGTCATAACACTATCGAATCAACTCGTTGGTACTTTTGAAGCTTTGCATATATGGTATATGGCATGTATAGGCTAGTGTCATTTTGGTATGTCTTGAGTTATGATGTTAGCCATGTGATTTTGTCTTGTTATTGATGTAAATATAGCTATGTTTTAACCATTTTAAGTTGGCTTAAGTTATGTGCTTGATAAGTGGTTTATGTGATGCTTATAATGCCAAATGTAACACCCCTAGCCTGAGTCCGATCGCCGGTTTAGGCTATGAGGTATTACCAAGCCAAACAATTAAATTTTTTTTTGTCCATATAATCAATCAACAAAGACAGAAATTAAGCTGAGTACATACTGATCTTTAAGTTATATATAAATGCCATTTTCATATGGCTAAAATATTTACAATACAAAACATAACCGTCACTAGCCTAACCTATACATGCCATACCAAGGCCAAAATATAACTGTACCAAAAATATCGATAGTATGATGAACTGCTGATGATCCCCGAGTCGGAGGCCAAAATTGACAATCTATAAAACAAAGAAATAAAATAAAACAGAGTAAGCTTTCGAGGCTTAGTAAGTTTTAAGTGTTTCAAACAATTAAAACGTATCATTTAAAATCTAACATTAAGTATCACATGAACCCAAATTTAATTTGTAAATTACTTGGCAAAAAACTCACAAGTACATTAATTATAACCTATTGGCCGAATATATATATATATACATGAATACACAAGAAAATTCTCAGTACATATTTCACTATACTATATGGTTCATAAAATTTCTTTAAGACACATGCTTTTACAATGACATACATTGACCAAATAAGTCATTCTCTATTCTTAAATACGGTATTCATTTACATACATATACACACACTCACATATATATATATATATATACCATTCTTTGATACTAATAATTTGTTTTAAAGTCAATTCACTTATGAGTACGTAATACGTACCTTAGCAGGTATAACATATATAATACTTACTCTCACGGATATTCAATGTCGTAATCATACTTAACTTACTGACACCGGTCCTGTCAAGTCTTAGCACTCGAAACACATATCTAGCATAGCCTGCAGGTTTGTAACCGGATGTCATTCCAAAGACGAAGCCTGCAGGTCTTTAAGCTCGGATACAATTCCAAAGACGAAGCTCTGCGAGTCTTTAAGTTCGAAATAATTCCAAAGACGAAGCTCTTGGGTCTTTAAGCCGGATACAATTCCACATCAAATAACATGTCTTTTGTTTTTTTAATCATATTCTAACACATTTTATAGAACATTTCACATTATTAGTAGCCATTGGATACATTCGGACATGAGCTTCTTATGAACACCATTATTTCATTTCACTTAAAATCATGCATGAATATCACACGTACCTTTCATCAATCAAGCTTAACCCTAATTTACCATTCAACTATAGGTCATACACTTAGATTCTTTACCATTCAACTTAATTCAAATAGAACCAAAAGATCAAAATTCATGTAGTATATATATGTCAAGGCATTATAAATTTTATACTAAAGCGATTACTCAAAACTTACCTTGTATCTTTCTCGAACAAATTTCGGGTTGGCTATTCCATGACTTTAGCTTTTCCCTTATCCGAGGTTGCCCTCTATGCTCTTGAGCTTTAATTCAATAAATTTTAAACTAATCATTAATCAATTATTCAAGTATTACTTTCAGAATATAATACATATATATTCGACTTTCACACATACTGATTATAGTAAGCTTATAAGAAATCAATAAGCAATTCATTAGCAAAATTTTTTTTTATCAATGTTTACGATATAATCACAATTTCACTATAAGCTGAATTCTTGAGCAACAGTCATTAAATTACTTATAACTGGAGCTACAAAACTCCAAATCAATTGCCGTAAATTTTCCTTGAAAATAAACTTATTTATCTTTTATCCATAAAATTTTCATAATTTTTAGTCCAGCCAATCAATAGCATATTTTTCCTAAAGTTTCCCTTGTTTCACTGTTTGACAAATCTGACCATTCTTCACCTCAAAATATATTTCTCATTGTACAGAAATCAAAATATGTTTTCGTTTATTTCATTTGAAACTAGACTCACTAAGGAGTTTAAGCATATAAAATTTATTCTATGACCATTTTTATACATTTTATAATGATTTTATAAAAACAGAACAGGGGATCTAGAAGTCAATTTGACTCTGTCCCACATTACTTCAAAATTTTCATGATCGGTAATTCTTTTACTTTTACGGTTTCTATTATAGAAAACTAGACTCATCAAGCTTTAATTAAATTATTTATTCAGCTTCTAATTCAAATCCTACAATTTATGGTGATTTTCGAAAATCGCCTTACTGCTGCTGTCCCAAGTAGATTATTACCAATTCACTCTTTCACACATTCTTTGCATACATATTATTTAAGCATGTATCTCACCAATCAATTTCATCATATATATATCTATAAATTTACTTATACATAATATCAATACCATATTGTGCTCAAATCATTTTTCAAGTTCAATTTCACCAAGCTTCAACCTAACTTAACCTATAATAGTTCATAACACATTTAAAGCACATACCTTACTAAATTTTATCATAGTCCACAATCAGCCATAGTACATTCGGCCTTGGTATAGACACAATTACATTTAACTTGATTTCTTCATGAAAAATTCAGGCTATAACTGAATAGTTTTTAACCATTTATAACTTCAATTTTACAAGCTTATATCATAAGAGTTTCTCCATTAAAATTTTCAATGTATATTCGGCTATAACACAAACACTTAATCTTTACAATTACAAATTCAAAAACTTAACATACTTTTATAATCTCAACCAAATAGAGTACTTTTATTGATTCACAACAAAACATCAACATAACATTTCTAAATGAAAAATCCTCTCATGACCGATTGCTCCTATAGCTACCAAAATGAAAATTTGCACATAGGTTATGGAGGAATTAAGAAACTATCCTAAAACACAAAAGAAATTTCTATCAAAACACTTCAAACATACCTTAATCAAGGCTAGGAAGGGGTAGCCGAATGTTTGTTTTCCCCCCTTCTCTTCTTGAAATTTTCGGCCAAAGAAATCAAAGGATGAACCAACTTTGGTTTCTCCTCCCCACTAAGCCATTATTCTTTTATTTTTATAATATACATATAATATATATGAATCAACTACATGGCCTACCACTAAAGAAAATGGATAATTTAACATGCAAGTCCTTTTTTTAACATGCATTAGTAGACCATATTTAAAATTACCTATCACATTTCACAATTGTCTCACATAAGTCCTATTTAATAAATTTTACATACAATTGACAAAATTAAAGCAAGAAACTTTCACACATTCAGGTTCACATACAATAAGCATAAGATATAACGGTTAATTATTTTTGTGACTCAGTTTTGTGGTCTCGAAACCACTTTTCGACTAGGGTCAAAAATAGGGCTGTCACAACTCTCCCCCACTTAAGGAATTTTCGTCCCCGAAAATCTTACCAGTGAATAGATTTGGGTATCGTTCTTTCATAGAGTTCTCGGTTTCCCAAGTAGCTTCTTCAATCCCGTGTTTGAGCGATAACACTTTTACTAATGAAACCTTTTTGTTTCGTAACTCTTTCACCTCGCGAGCTAGGATACGAATCGGTTCTTCTTCATAACTCAAATCAGATTGAATTTCAACCTCTGATAGATTAATTATGTGCGATGGATCGGATCTATAACGTCGAAGCATCGAGACGTGAAAAACGTTGTGAATCTTTTCAAGTTCAGGGGGTAGAATAAATCTATATGCGACTGGCCCAATTCGTTCGGATATCTCATACGGCCCGATGAATCTCAGACTCAATTTGCCTTTACGGCCAGATCTGAGCACCTTTTTCCAAGCTGAAACTTTAAGAAACACTTTGTCTCCGACCTGATATTCAATGTCTTTTCGATTTCAATCCGCATACGACTTCTGACGATCTGAAGCTGCTTTTAGACTTTCACGAATTACTTTTACTTTCAGCTCAGCATCTTTAATCAATTCAACCCCGAAGATTTTAGTTTCACTAAGCTCGGTCCAAAACAACGGTGTACGGCATTTACGACCATACAAAGCCTTGTAAGGTGCCATCTTAATGCTTGATTGAAAACTATTGTTGTAAGCGAATTCAATCAAAGGTAAATACCGTTCCCATGAACCACTAAACTCAAGGATGCAACATCTCAACATATCCTCGAGTATCTGAATTATCCATTCGGATTGACCATCGGTCTGGGGATGAAAAGCGGTGCTAAAATGCAACCTGGTACCCAATGCTTCTTGCAATTTCAACCAAAATCGCGATGTGAATCTCGGATCTCTATCCAACACAATAGAAATAGGTACTCCATGTAACCTTACAATCTGAGAAACATACATTTCAGCTAGATTGTCAAGGGAATAATCCATACGTATAGGAATAAAATGAGCCGATTTTGTCAGTCTATCAACAACAACCCAGATCGCATCTTTCTTGCTTGACGACAATGGCAACCCAGATACAAAATCCATCGTGACTCAATCCCATTTCCATCCGGGTATCATGATCGGCTGAAGTAACCCTGAAGGCACTTGATGTTCCGCTTTCACTTGTTGACATATCAAACACTTGAAACAAAGTCGAAATGTCTCGTTTCATACCGAGCCACCAAAAGCGGCGTTTGGATCGTTGTACATTTTCGTACTACCGGGTGGATTGACATGCGGCTACTATGAGCCTCGCTTAAAATCAAAGAAATAAGTTCGAATTTCTTGGAACACACAGTCGACTTCTGAACCTCAAACAATCGTCATCATCAATTTTAAAATCTGATTCCACATTTGAAACACATTCAACTCGTTTAGCAACCAATTCATCGTCAACTTTCTGGGATTCACGTATTTGATGAATCAATAATGGTTTGGCCTTTAATTTTGCTACCAACACATTATCGGGTGAAACGGAGAGGTGTACATTCATTGCTCGCAAAACAAACAGTGATTTGCGAATTAAGGCATCGGCAACCACGTTAGCCTTTCCCGGGTGATAGTCGATGACAAGCTCATAATCTTTCAACAACTCGAGCCAACGTCTTTGCCGCAGATTCAAATCTCTTTGAGTCATCAAGTATTTGAGGCTTTTATGATCCGAATATATATGACACCTCTCTCAAGCAAGTAGTGTCACCAAATTTTCAAAGCGAAAACAATGGCGGCTAATTCAAGATCATGGGTTGGATAGTTTTTCTCATGTGGTTTCAATTGTCTCGACGCGTAAGCTACTACTCGACCTTCTTGCATCAACACACAACCCAGCCCAAGCAAGGATGCATCACCAGTAAATGACAAACTCTTTCTGGATTCAGTTTGCACAAGCATGGAGCTTCGATCAAACAAGTTTTCAACCGATCGAAACTTTTCGACATTTTTCGACCATTCAAACCTAACATCTTTACAAGTAGTCTCGTTATTGGTGTGGCTATCATCGAAAACCCTTTACAAACCGTCTGTAGTAACCAAAGAAGCCCTAAAAAGCTTGAACTTCAAGAACATTTCTCGGGGTTTCCAATCAAGTATGGCTGAAATTTTGCTCGGATCAACTCAAATTCCGTCGACGATACTACATGTCCTAAAAAGCTAACTTCTCTCAACCAAAACTCACATTCTTGAACTTAGCATACAACCGCTTATCCCGTAAAATCAGTAACACTAATCTCGGTGCTCGTGTTCGGTTTCATCATGTGAATAAATCAAGATGTTATCTATAAACACAACTACAAACCGGTCCAAATCTTGCTGAAAATTCGGTTCATCAAATCCATAAATCTGCGGGGGCATTAGTGAGCCCAAACGGCATCACTAAAACTTCGTAGTGACCGTATCTCGCCCCGAAAGCGCTTTTAGGTATATCTGAGTCTCGAACTCATGGCGATAATAACCCGATCTCAAATCTATCTTTGAAAACACCGAGGCTCCCTTCAATTGATCAAACAAATCATCAATACGCAGTAACGGATATTTATTCTTTATTGTCACTTTATTCAACTGACGATAGTCGACGCACAACCTCATGGTTCCGTCCTTCTTTTTCACAAACAATACTGGTGCACCCCATGGTGAAAAACTCAGTTGAGCGAAACCTCTATCTATCAACTCTTGCAACTGAGCTTTCAATTCCTTTAATTCGGTTGGTGCCATACGGTACGACGCTATCGAAATTGGTGTAGTCCCAGGTACAAGTTCAATACCAAACTCTACCTCCCGAGCGGTGGTAACCACGCAATTCCTCGGGAAAAACATCCGGATACTCACAAACCACTGATACTGATTCAAGCTTCTTTTCTGATTATTTACTATCAATTACGTACGCAAGATATGCCTCACACCCCTTTCTTACATATTTTTGAGCCGACATCGAGGATATTATCATTGTTGACAATCCGTTCAAATCGAGAGACTCAACTCGGATTACCTCATTATTTGTACATCTCAAATTAACGGTCTTACCTTTGCAATTCACTCTTGCATCAAGTACGGTCAACCAATCCATACCAAGGATAACATCAAATTCATCAAGCGGTAGAAGCATCAAATCACCAAAAACAGAACCTCGGATTTTTAAGGGCATTTCTTACACACCTTATCGAGAAGCACATATTGACCCAAGGGATTTGACACTCTAATAACGAACTCGATGAGACTCAACGGTAAAGTCTTCTTTGGATGCTAAAGTCTCACATATATAAGAACGGTTAGAACCGGGGTCAATCAAAGCAATCACATCGATATCAAAGAGAGTGAAAGTACTAGTAATAACATCGGTGAAGAAGCATCCTCGGCGTGCACGTATAGCATAAGCTCTAGCGAGCACGAGCCTTGGATCTGGTTGTAGCATCTTTAGACCCTCTCGACCGCCGCTAGCATTCCCCGTATTCCTAAGTGGTCTACCTCGTGCTGTAGTACTCGATTTCCCACTCTGATTCATATTTTGTTCAGACAATCTCGGGCAGTCCTTAATAAAGTGGTTGGCTGATCCGCATTTATAACAGGAGCGGTCATGAAATCTACAACTCCTCAAATGCCATTTACCACAATACTTGCACTCTGTCCTGTCCCGACAATTATTTCCAACACTGGCAACTGAAGTGGCTCGTGTACTCACAAGGGGTCGATCGTGGTCTCGCCTGGAAAAACCCAAAGTATTCTTTGATCAGCTTGAATCATCTCGAAATTTCTTCGATGATTGCTGAAAAGACTTTCCTGAAGATCTTTTACAAAATTCTCCAGCTTCGACATCAGCTTTCTTTTTTTCTTTACTAAGTTCTTCGGCTTTGCAAGCTCGCTCGACAAGTACTACGAACTCTCGTATTTCTAGAATGCCTACAAACATCTTTATATATTCATTCAGCCCATCTTCAAAATGTTTACACATAATAGCTTCAGACGATATACATTCCCGAGCATATCTACTGAGTCTGACAAACTTCCATTAATAATCAGTAACTAACAGGGAACCCGGTTTAAGCTCAAGAAATTCTTTTCGTTTCTGATCAATGAACCTCTGACTGATGTATTTTTTTCGGAATTCAGTTTGGAAGAACTCCCACGTCACCCGTTCTTTGGGTACAACAGAAACCAAGGTGTTCCACCAATAGTAAGCAGAATCACGTAGCAAGGATATAGCACATTTCAGGCATTCCTCGGGTATGCAAGATAGTTCATCAAGTACTCGAATAGTGTTTTCCAACCAAAATTTAGCTTGCTCGGCATCATCACTATCTGTAGCTTTAAATTTAGTAGCCCCGTGCTTTCTGATTCTGTCAATCGGAGGCTTATTTAACCTCGTCTGATCACTTACCGGAGGTATTGTAGGCGCAGGGGGCGTATTATTCGAAAGTGGGGGTTGTGGAACAGCCGTATTAGTTCGAATGTATTGGTTGAACCAATCATTCAATACACTATAGAAAACCTGTCTAGCCTCATCATTCTGATTGCTTGCAACAGGTTGAGAGTCCATCAGCGCTGTCCCATGCGCGGAATCAGGCGCTACACTCTCAACATCATCAGCTACCGCACGATTGGGATCAGGATCCATTACTATATGAAAACACTTTTTTAACTATCATAATTCATCATACTATCACATTAATACTATATGGCATGTATAGCTAGACTCAAACACTCTATGTTAGTCATAGAATCGACTAAACCATAGCTCTAATACCAATAAAATGTAACACCCCTAGCCCGAGTCCAATCGCCAGTTTAGGCTATGAGGTATTACCGAGCCAAACAATTAAATTTTTTTTGTCCATATAATCAATCAACAAAGACAGAAATTAAGCTGAGTACATACTGATCTTTAAGTTATATATAAATGCCATTTTCATATGGCTAAAATATTTACAATACAAAACATAACCGTCACTGGCCTAACCTATACATGCCATACCAAGGCCAAAATATAACTGTACCAAAAAGATCGATAGTATGATGAACTGCTGATAATCCCTGAGTCAGTGGCCAAAATTGAAAATCTATAAAACAAAGAAACAAAATAAAATAGAGTAAGCTTTCGAGGCTTAGTAAGTTTTAAGTGTTTCAAACAATTAAAACGTATCATTTAAAATCTAACATTAAGTATCACAAGAACCCAAATTTAATTTGTAAATTACTTGGCCAAAAACTCACAAGTACATTAATTATAACCTATTGGCGAATATATATATATATATATATATATATACACATGAATACATAAGAAAATTCTTAGTACATATTTCACTATACTATATGGTTCATAAAATTTCTTTAAGACACATGCTTTTACAATGACATACATTGACCAAATAAGTCATTCTCTTATTCTTAAATACAGTATTCATTCACATACATATACACACACTCACATATATATATATATATATACCATTCTTTGATACTAATAATTCGTTTTGAAGTCAATTCACTTATGAGTACGTAATACGTACCTTAGCAGGTATAACATATATAATACTTACTCGCACGGATATTCAATGTCGTAATCATACTTAACTTACTAACACCGGTCCTGTCAAGTCTTAGGACTCGAAACACATATCTAGCATAGCCTGCAGGTTTTTAACCCGGATGTCATTCTAGCACGAAGCTTGCAGGTCTTTAAGCTCGGATACAATTCCAGCACGAAGCCTGCGGGTCTTTAAGCCCGGATACAATTCCACATCAAATAACATGTCTTTTGTTTTTTTTAATCGTATTCTAACACATTTTATAGAACATTTCACATTATTAGTAGCCATTGGCTACATTCGGACATGAGCTTCTTATGAACACCATTATTTCATTTTAGCTTAAAATCATGCATGAATATCACACGTACCTTCCATCAATCAAGCTTAACCCTAATTTACCATTCAACTATAGGTCATACACTTAGATTCTTTACCATTCAACTTAATTCAAATAGAACCAAAAAGATCAAAATTCATGTAGTATATATAAGTCAAGGCATTATAAATTTTATACTAAAGGCGATTACTCAAAACTTACCTTGTATCTTTCTGAACAAATTTCGGGTTGGCTATTCCGCGACTTTAGCTTTTCCCTTACCCGAGGTTGCCCCTCTATGCTCTTGAGCTTTAATTCAATAAATTTTAAACTAATCATTAATCAATTATTCAAGTATTACTTTCAGAATATAATACATATATATTCGACTTTCACACATACAGATTATAGTAAGCTTATAAGAAATCAATAAGCAATTCATTAGCAAAATTTTTTTTTATCAATGTTTACGATATAATCACAATTTCACTATAAGCTGAATTCCTGAGCAACAGTCATTAAATTACTTATAACCGGAGCTACGAAACTCCAAATCAATTGCCGTAAATTTTCCTTGAAAATAGACTCATGTATCTCTTATCCATAAAATTTTCATAATTTTTAGTCTAGCCAATCAATACCATATTTTTCCTAAAGTTTCCCTTGTTTCACTGTTTGACAAATCTGACCATTCTTCACTACAAAATAAATTTCTCATTGTACAGAAATCAAAATATGTTGTCGTTTATTTCATTTGAAACTAGACTCACTAAGGAGTTTAATCATATAAAATTTATTCTATGACCATTTTTATACATTTTATAATGATTTTATAAAAACAAAACAGGGGATCTAGAAGTTATTTTGATTCTGTCCCACATTACTTCAAATTTTTCATGATCGATAATTCTTTTACTTTTACGGTTTCTATTATAGAAAACTAGACTCATCAAGCTTTAATTAAATAATTTATTCAGCTTCTAATTCAACTCCTACAATTTATGGTGATTTTCAAAATCGCCTTCTTCTTCTTTGTCCCAAGTAGATTATTACCAATTCACTCTTTCACACATTCTTTGCATACATATTATTTAAGCATGTATCTCACCAATCAATTTCATCATATATATATCTATAAATTTACTTATACATAATATCAATACCACATTGTGATCAAATCATTTTTCAAGTTCAATTTCACCAAGCTTCAACCTAACTTAACCTAAAATAGTTCATAACACATTTAAAGCACATACCTTACTAAATTTTATCATAGTCCACAATCAGCCATAGTACATTCGGCCATGGCATAGATAGAATTACATTTAACTTGATTTCTTCATGAAAAATTAAGGCTATAACCGAATAGTCTTTAACCATTTAAACTACAAAACACAATTTATAACTTCAATTTTACAAGCTTATATCATAAGAGTTTCTCCATTAAAATTTTCAATGTATATTCGGCTATAACACAAACACTTAATCTTTACAATTACAAATTCAAAACTTAACATACTTTTATAATCTCAACCAAATAGAGTACTTTTATTGATTCACAACAAAACATCAACATAACATTTCTAAATGAAAAATCCTCTCATGACCGATTGCTCCTATAGCTACCAAAATGAAAATTTGCACATAGGTTATGGAGGAATTAAGAAACTATCCTAAAACACAAAAGAAATTTCTATCAAAACACTTCAAACATACCTTAATCAAGGCTAGGAAGGGGTAGCCAGAATGTTTGTTTTCCCCTTCTCTTCTTGAAATTTTCGCCAAAGAAATCAAAGGATGAACCAACTTTGGTTTCTCCTCCCCACTAAGCCATTATTCTTTTATTTTTATAATATACATATAATATATATGAATCAACTACATGGCCGGCCACTAAAGAAAAATGGATAATTTAACATGCAAGTCCTTTTTTTTTAACATGCATTAGTAGACCATATTTAAAATTACCTATCACATTTCACAATTGTCTCACATAAGTCCTATTTAATAAATTTTACATACAATTGACAAAATTAAAACAAGAAACTTTCACACATTCAGGTTCACATACAATAAGCATAAGATATAACGGTTAATTATTTTTGTGACTCAGTTTTGTGGTCTCGAAACCACTTTTCGACTAGGGTCAAAAATAGGGCTGTCACAACTCTCCCCCACTTAAGGAATTTTCGTCCCCGAAAATCTTACCAGTGAATAGATTTGGGTATCGTTCTTTCATAGAGTTCTCGGTTTCCCAAGTAGCTTCTTCAATCCCGTGTTTGAGCGATAACACTTTTACTAATGAAACCTTTTTGTTTCGTAACTCTTTCACCTCGCGAGCTAGGATACGAATCGGTTCTTCTTCATAACTCAAATCAGATTGAATTTCAACCTCTGATAGATTAATTATGTGCGATGGATCGGATCTATAACGTCGAAGCATCGAGACGTGAAAACGTTGTGAATCTTTTCAAGTTCGGGGTAGAATAAATCTATATCGATGGCCCAATTCGTTCGGATATCTCATACGGCCCGATGAATCTCGACTCAATTTGCCTTTACTGCCGGATCGAGCACCTTTTTCCAAGTGAAACTTTAAGAAACACTTTGTCTCCGACCTGATATTCAATGTCTTTTCGATTTCAATCCGCATACGACTTCTGACGATCTGAAGCTGCTTTTAGACTTTCACGAATTACTTTTACTTTCAGCTCAGCATCTTTAATCAATTCAACCCCGAAGATTTTAGTTTCACTAAGCTCGGTCCAAAACAACGGTGTACGGCATTTACGACCATACAAAGCCTTGTAAGGTGCCATCTTAATGCTTGATTGAAAACTATTGTTGTAAGCGAATTCAATCAAAGGTAAATACCGTTCCCATGAACCACTAAACTCAAGGATGCAACATCTCAACATATCCTCGAGTATCTGAATTATCCATTCGGATTGACCATCGATGCAGGGATGAAAAGCGGTGCTAAATGCAACCGGTACCCAATGCTTCTTGCAATTTCAACCAAAATCGCGATGTGAATCTCGGATCTCTATCCAACACAATAGAAATAGGTACTCCATGTAACCTTACAATCTGAGAAACATACATTTCAGCTAGATTGTCAAGGGAATAATCCATACGTATAGGAATAAAATGAGCCGATTTTGTCAGTCTATCAACAACAACCCAGATCGCATCTTTCTTGCTTGACGACAATGGCAACCCAGATACAAAATCCATCGTGACTCGATCCCATTTCCATCCGGGTATCATGATCGGCTGAAGTAACCCTGAAGGCACTTGATGTTCCGCTTTCACTTGTTGACATATCAAACACTTCGAAACAAAGTCAGAAATGTCTCGTTTCATACCAGGCCACCAAAAGCGGCGTTTGGATCGTTGTACATTTTCGTACTACCCGGGTGGATTGACATGCGGCTACTATGAGCCTCGCTTAAAATCAAAGAAATAAGTTCTGAATTTCTTGGAACACACAGTCGACTTCTGAACCTCAAACAATCGTCATCATCAATTTTAAAATCTGATTCCACATTTGAAACACATTCAACTCGTTTAGCAACCAATTCATCGTCAACTTTCTGGGATTCACGTATTTGATGAATCAATAATGGTTTGGCCTTTAATTTTGCTACCAACACATTATCGGGTGAAACGGAGAGGTGTACATTCATTGCTCGCAAAACAAACAGTGATTTGCGAATTAAGGCATCGGCAACCACGTTAGCCTTTCCCGGGTGATAGTCGATGACAAGCTCATAATCTTTCAACAACTCGAGCCAACGTCTTTGCCGCAGATTCAAATCTCTTTGAGTCATCAAGTATTTGAGGCTTTTATGATCCGAATATATATGACACCTCTCTCCAAGCAAGTAGTGTCACCAAATTTTCAAAGCGAAAACAATGGCAGCTAATTCAAGATCATGGGTTGGATAGTTTTTCTCATGTGGTTTCAATTGTCTCGACGCGTAAGCTACTACTCGACCTTCTTGCATCAACACACAACCCAGCCCAAGCAAGGATGCATCACTGTAAATGACAAACTCTTTACCGGATTCAGGCTGCACAAGCACTGGAGCTTTAGTCAAACAAGTTTTCAACTGATCGAAACTTTTCTGACATTTTTCTGACCATTCAAACCTAACATCTTTCTGAAGTAGTCTCGTTATTGGTGTGGCTATCATCGAGAAACCCTTTACAAACCGTCTGTAGTAACCAGCAAGCCCTAAAAAGCTTCGAACTTCAAGAACATTTCTCAGGGGTTTCCAATCAAGTATGGCTGAAATTTTGCTCGGATCAACTCAAATTCCCGATGCAGATACTACATGTCCTAAAAAGCTAACTTCTCTCAACCAAAACTCACATTACTGAACTTAGCATACAACTGCTTATCCCGTAAAATCTGTAACACTAATCTCAGGTGCTCAGCGTGTTCGGTTTCATCATGTGAATAAATCAAGATGTTATCTATAAACACAACTACAAACCGGTCCAAATACTGCCTGAAAATTCGGTTCATCAAATCCATAAATACATGAGGGCATTAGTGAGCCCAAACGGCATCACTAAAAACTCAGAGGACCGTATCTCGTCTGAAAGCGCTTTAGGTATATCTGAGTCTCGAACTCGCAATCGATAATAACCCGATCTCAAATCTATCTTTGAAAACACCGAGGCTCCTTCAATTGATCAAACAAATCATCAATACGCGATAACGGATATTTATTCTTTATTGTCACTTTATTCAATCGACGATAGTCGACGCACAACCTCATGGTTCCGTCCTTCTTTTTCACAAACAATCTGGTGCACCCCATGGTGAAAAACTCGGTTGAGCGAAACCTCTATCTATCAACTCTTGCAAGCGAGCTTTCAATTCCTTTAATTCGGTTGGTGCCATACGATGCGCTATCGAAATTGGTGTAGTCCTGTACAAGTTCAATACCAAACTCTACCTCCGAATGGTGGTAACCACGGCAATTCCTCGGGAAAACATCTGGATACTCACAAACCACTGATACTGATTCAAGCTTCTTTTCTGATTATTTACTATCAATTACGTACGCAAGATATGCCTCACACCCCTTTCTTACATATTTTTGAGCCGACATCGAGGATATTATCATTGTTGACAATCCGTTCAAATCAGTAGACTCAACTCGGATTACCTCATTATTTGTACATCTCAAATTAACGGTCTTACCTTTGCAATTCACTACTGCATCAAGTACGGTCAACCAATCCATACCAAGGATAACATCAAATTCATCAAACGGTAGAAGCATCAAATCAGCCGAAAAACAGGAACCTCGGATTTTTAAGGGGCATTTCTTACACACCTTATCGAGAAGCACATATTGACCCAAGGGATTTGACACTCTAATAACGAACTCAGTAGACTCAACAGGTAAAGTCTTACTGGATGCTAAAGTCTCACATATATAAGAACGGTTAGAACCAGGGTCAATCAAAGCAATCACATCAGTATCAAAGAGAGTGAAAGTACTAGTAATAACATCAGGCGAAGAAGCATCCTCGCGTGCACGTATAGCATAAGCTCTAGCAGGAGCACGAGCCTTGGATCTGGTTGTAGCATCTTTAGACCCTCTCTGACCGCCGCTAGCATTCCCCGTATTCCTAAGTGGTCTACCTCGTGCTGTAGTACTCGATTTCCCACTCTGATTCATATTTTGTTCAGACAATCTCGGGCAGTCCTTAATAAAGTGGTTGGCTGATCCGCATTTATAACAGGAGCGGTCATGAAATCTACAACTCCCCAAATGCCACTTACCACAATACTTGCACTCTGTCCTGTCCCGACAATTATTTCCAACACTGGCAACTGAAGTGGCTCGTGTACTCACAAGGGGTCGATCGTGGTTTCTCCTCCCCACTAAGCCATTATTCTTTTATTTTTATAATATACATATAATATATATGAATCAACTACATGGCCGGCCACTAAAGAAAAATGGATAATTTAACATGCAAGTCCTTTTTTTTTTAACATGCATTAGTAGACCATATTTAAAATTACCTATCACATTTCACAATTGTCTCACATAAGTCCTATTTAATAAATTTTACATACAATTGACAAAATTAAAGCAAGAAAATTTCACACATGTAGGTTCACATACAATAAGCATAAGATATAACAGTTAATTATTTTTGTGACTCGGTTTTGTAGTCCCGAAACCACTTTTCGACTAGGGTAAAAAATATGGCTGTCACACCTTATATGTTGGCTTGTTTTGGTATATTTGTATATGGAACTTAGTTTTTGAAATGGTTGATGATAGATAGCTTGTTATGTGTTTGGAATTGCATGTTTTGGTTGCTTATATATGGGTTGAAATGATACCAATTTGGTTGCTATGTATGCGTGAGAAAAAGGGTGGCAAATTGGCTTTTCAAATGGCCTATTTTGTCCACACGGGCAGAGACATGGGCGTGTGTCTCGGCCGTATATGACACACAGCTATGTTACATGGTCGTGTGTCCCCTAGGGTAGCCCTACAAATTTAATTCAGTCTCGAGCACAGCTTAGACACACGGGCGTGTCTGATGACCGTGTGAGGCACACAGCCTTGGTATATGGGCGTGTGTGGCCAATTTGAAGGTACAAGGGCTGGACACACAAGCATGTGGTTGGCCATGTGACCCAATTCAGTAACCCCTCCAGTTTTCCCACGGCCAAGGCACATGGGTGTGTCTCCGGCTGTGTGGTGCAAACCAGCATGTATGCTCTGTTTTTACATGGCCTAGGACATGGGTTTGTCCGGTAGCCATGTGAGGCACACGGCCTGCTTACACGGGCTTGTGACCTATGAATGTAAAATTTTTTATATGTGATCGGTTTAGTCCCGAACCATTCTTAAGCATGTTTTAAGGTGTCGTAGAACCTTATAAAAGACATTGTGAATGGATTTTGATTATGAATATATAAATGTATGTGAATGAGATGAATTGTCCGGTAATGCCTCGTAACCTTATTCAAGCGTTAGATACCGGTTAGGTGTGTTACATTTAATTGGTATCAGAGCTACAATTTAGCCTATTCTAGGACTAACATAGCAAGTGAGAGTCAAGCTATACATGCTATTTATATAAACTAAGATAGTGTGATGATCCTTAACAATTAAATTGTTTTTTTTCGTATAGCAATGAATCCCGATCGAGCTGTAGCTGATGATGTTGAAAGTAATGTGCCCACTCCCGCTCAAGGGGCAGTGCTGACCGATTCAAGGCCTATGTCAAGTAGCCAAGGAAGAAAGGCTAAGCAAGCCTTCTTCCAAATGATGAGCAAGTCGTTCACGAAATTCATACGAACGAATCCGGCTACTCAACAACCTCCACCCCACCTATTCCTCAACAAGTCCTAGTTATGTCATAAGTGTTAGATCCGAATCGGTTGAGTAAGCCACCAGTGGAGAAGATACGTTGTAACACCCCAACCCCGTGACCGTCACCGGATTTGAACACATAGTATTACCGGGCTTATTTCCCTTATTTCTCTCTTGATAATATTCGATTGCTGTTCCAGGCAGGCTAGCTAATTGCGTCACTGTCTCCTTAAAAATCATATCTCGAGTTTCAAAACTCGGAAACTGATTCCATAAATTTTCCCTGAATTTAGACTCATATATCTATCCATGGATTTATTATTAGAATTTTTGGTCGGGCCAATTGGTACAGTTTATTAGTTAAAGTCGCCCATGTTACAGGGGTCGACTACACTGACCTTCGCGCATTACGACCTGGATAACTTCCCGTACAAGCTTCAATGCTCATACCGTTTGTTTCTGATGAAACTAGACTCAAAGGGGAATCTGCACATATAAGGCACGACTTCTAATTCCTTCTGGATAATTTATAGTAAATTATCAAAGTCGCGACAGGGGACCCAGAAACCGTTCTGGCCCTGTCTCACGAGAACTTTAATATCTCTCAGTATACTGCTCATATGGTCGTTTCGTTTTGTCCATATGAAAATAGATTCATCAAGGTTTAATTTCATAATTTATTCACTATTTAATTCTACTCCTACTATTTTTAGTGATTTTTCAATCTCATCTCACTGCTGCTGTCCGCAACAGTTGCTGCAGAGACTATGCCAATTCCATGAATCTTTCCTTGGCCTTACTAATCATCCATCATACATGACACAAATTATGGCCACCCTATCAAAATTAAAGTTTCTAAGACTGTGGCTATAGGTTCTAGCATCCCACTCGACGACCGCATAGGCCATTTTCACATGGCTTAAAGTTTACAACCCACGATTCAACAAAACAAAATAGCCTATACATGCCAAATGTTCTTCAACAACAAAACAATACCACAAGATTTCAGCCGGTGTGATGACTCCAACGACGGTCCCGATCACGCAAACAATACGAGTCCGAGAGACCTAAAATGGGTGACAAGAAAACACCGAGTGAGTTTACAACTCGAGAAGTCATAAGCATTCATTAATCCACCGATAAAGTTACTACTACATGTACAACAAATGAGGCTAGGTATTCGTCCATATCGAATCTATACCATAATACCTCGGACCTTTCGGTCCAATCTCGTACCAAGTCATACATCCACATTTCATATTCTACACAACAAGATAATCAAAACATTTTTACACATTAACTCATTTTCCAGCACAACCATACAATTTCAATCATCACATAGATTTAAGGCTTACCAAATTCAACCCCAAGCATGAACGTATTCTCTATTCGTCATGAGCTCGAGGTACTTACCGATTCTGTAACACCCCAAACCGAGACCATCGCCGTGTCGGACCGAGGGTTAACAAACCAAGTTCACATGTTTTTGCCCACCAATTTGACATTTCCAGTCAGGCTGGAAAACTGCGTCACTGTCGCCTTAAAAATCATATCTCGAGTTTCAAAACTCGGAAACTGGTTTTGTAAATTTTCCCTGAATTTAGACTCATATATCCATCCATGGATTTATTTCTAGGATTTTTGGTCGGGCCAATTGGTACAGTTTATTAGTTAAAGTTACCCCTGTTACAGGGATCGACTGCTCTGACCTTCGCGCGGTATAACTTGAATATCTCTCTGTACAGGGCTTTAATGCTGGTGTCGTTTGTTTCTAATGAAACTAGACTCAAAATGGAATCTGTACATATAAGGTATATCTCCTAATTCTTTTTGGATAATTTATAGTGAATTTTTAAAGTTATGACAGGGAACCCAGAAACCATTCTGGCCCTGTCTCACAATAGCTTTAATATCTCTTAACCTGTAACTCCTATGACCGTTTCGTTTCTTCCATATAAAAATAGACTCATCAAGGTTCATTTACATAGCTTATTCACTATCTAATTCCATTCCTATGAATTTTGGTGATTTTTCACATTCATGCCACTGCAGCTGGCAGCATCTGTTTTAAGATAGGACTTACCTATTTGGTGGTCTCCATGATTCAACTAGCCTTACCATACATAGGTTCATATATGATCATTTTAACCATGCCAATGGCTGATCATATGACCAACATTCCCATTTCAAGCCATAGCCACATCATGACACAAAATATATACATACAACCCACAATTAGTCTAAGTTCATGCTTCCTTTTCGAGCCATTTTCGCATGGCCGTACATACTTACATTACAACATATTTAACAAACAAGGGGTAGTCCTATACATGCCATCTCAAGTTCAACCAAAATTTATACCAAAATGGAGGCTTGATAGTGTGGATGACTTGACTTCAACGATCCCAAATCCGATTGCCTCGGCGAAATCTAGAAAACTAAGAGCCAAAGCAACGGGTAAGCATTTTTATGCTTAGTAAGTCTCAAGGAATATAATGAACTATAATTTACAGCAATACATTCACATAGCCAAATGCATCATTTCATTAATACACATTCTTACTTCATACTTCATCATTATATAAGTTCGCAAAGCATCAATCAATTCAATAACTGAAATTCATTAGTCGATTGAGCGAATGTTGCTCAAACACGTCGACTTTCCAATGCACATATAACGTACCTTATCCTTTGGGCTTTCCGAGTGTACTAATTAAATTCATTTCGGCAACCAACACTCACCTCCAGCCCAAGATTCTTCGGAATATAAAAGGATTTAATCACGTGCACAAATGCCTTGGGTCTTAGCCCGGATAGAATAACTTCGCCGAATGCCTTCGGCCTTAGCCCTGATATAGCCACTAGCACAATTGCCTTGGTCTTAACCGGATATAATTTCAACATAGTTGTCTTGGGCTTAGCCGGATATCATTCAATTTCTCATGCACACATACATCAATAATTATTGGACATACCTATTTCATTTTCGTTACTAAGGCTCAAACACAATTATAATCATTAGCATATTCGCCTTCGGGACTTAGCCCGGGTGGAATTCAAATACTCATACACACATAATCAATAATCATACACATCCATATTTCATCTCACATAATTCAAGTAAGGTCACTTCTTGAGGACTTACCTCGGATGTTGTCGAACGGCTTTTTCGGCTATTCGATCACCTTTTCCTTCCCCTTGTCCAATTGTGGCCCTCTTAGCTCTTGAGCTAATTCAAACAAATTCAATTTATTAAAACCTCATTGTGCTTGCTTATGGCGAATATGACAAGGATTTTAAATGGTCATATGGCCACTCTTTAGCTTGAATACACAATGGTCATGCACATTTTATACTACATCAAGCAATTCAATACAATTTATTTGAGCATCAAGGAAATGCTAAGGCCTTCAATAGGCTACCCAAGGCCGAATATTCATGTACATGTTGGGGTCAATTTTGCACTTAATACCTCACAAAACAGCATGCAATCTACTAATTAATGCTTTGCACATTGTGGCCCAAAACTTATAATATAGCATCAAGCACTTATATGTGTGCTAGGCGAATTGTGCTTGCAATTTCACAAGCATTCTTCCACATTTTCTTCTTTAAATCAATATATTCATCACTTAGTTCATAACCAAACATAATGTGCAATCATATATATGCATATATGAGCATGGCGAATTTTCAAGGTGTCCATAGCCATCCAAAACACAAATTTTAACTAACATGCAAGAAGCATGAATCATGCTCAAGAATGCATCATGGCGAATATGACAATCAAGCTCCTTTTCAACTTTAATCATGATAAAACAAAGAGAAAACTCAAAATCTTACTCATGAATAGAAAATCCATCATTGCATGCATCATCATCAAGCTTCACACTTAGCATGCAATGGCTTTATCACCATAACAACTTTGCCCAAATACCATTTCCATGGCATAACAAAGATTTGAGCCATGGCTAACATGCACATCAAGTTAGTAACCAAGTCATGCATGAAACTCCAAACACAACCTCATACATACCTTAATCTTGGTACAAGTATGGCCAAATCTCCTTCTAGTTCTCTTCTAAACCAAAAATGGAGCAAAATCCTTTCTTCCTCCTTATGATTTTCGGCCAAAAGATGAGAAAGGATGAACAAATTTTTTGTTTTCTCTTCTTGGTTGCACGGCAATGGGGAAATGCTACTCTCTCACACACATTTTTTTTCATTCTTTTCTTACCCATGCTTATTTGTTTATGATTTCTCCTAATGCCCAACAAAACATGTTTCATGACATGTTTAGCCCATATCACTTTGTCATGGCCGGCCATCACTTGTAAAAGGAAATTTGACATGCAAGTCCATTATTTTGCATGCATGCTTTAATTAGTCATCACATATTTCCCTATCGTACTTTCAAAGTTCACTACTAAGTCCTTTCTTATAAATTAGCACCTAATTAATAAAAATCGAGACACGAAATATTTACGCATACCAATTCCACATACAATAAGCACGGAATATAACACTTAATTATTCTTGTGACTCGGTTTCGTGGTCCTGAAACCACTCTCCGACTAGGGTCACATTCGGGGTGTCACAGATTCACTGTCCGGGATTAACTCGATAATGTCGCACACTCAGTGCCAATTGTAATACAAGAGCATATAGTGAATCCGCACACTTAGTGCTATATATTTTCAGCTCGCACACTTAGTGCTATAGAATCAAACTCGCACACTTAGTGCTGTACAATTTTAAACCCGCACACTTAGTGCCAATCTTGTCACCGTGTCCATTTATACCCGCACACTTAGTGCCGTGACCAATACCTTATGCATTTTGCTGCCTTTATACATTCAACAATGGCATCATTCCATACACATACATTTTCATTTACACATCAATTCATTAAACACAATTGCTTATATATTATGATCATTTAAATCAACACCAAATATATGCTTAATGACTTACCTTGTGTTAGGTAAAATAGTTCCAAGTCGGCTACT